>NC_041384.1:673215969-673280571 GCF_002162155.2 Triticum dicoccoides
CCCACTGGTGCTGGGCCAGAGGAAGGAGTGAGGTTGGTTTCGGCGGGGTCAGCATTGGGGGAGGAGGTGACTTATGCAGCCTGCCGCTGGCCATAGATATATGGGGGAAGAAGTTGGTCGTGTGCACCATCGTCGTGGGAGAAGGGGATTGAAGGTTTTTTGGATTCGGTGGTGAATGTGGTGATTTAAAGAGCGGTGGCATGGTGTGGAGTACTGGGAAATTGAACTGTGTGATCACAGTCGAGTTTGACTATGGAGGAATACGAGTAGGCAGACAGATGGTGGAAAGTGTACTGAATTAGCTTTTTTCCACAAATTACTTTTCAACCCGGAAATGATCTTGGATTCGAATTCATAGGGCCATAATTTATTTTCACTAGTTCACTTTTGATAAGTTTTTCTATGAGTAGTGTAAATTTTGTAATGTGTAAAATCTATAGTATAATATACACATACAAACACCATTATTTCAATTGACGTGCACTATGTCACATGTATGGATGGATCAACTTGTCCGGATTCAAATCAAAGTACATCCAAACAATGCCAAATTCACTTGAGGCTTCTTCATCAAAAGAACATGTCATACATGCATAACAAATGACATGTCTAGACTGAACCATTCTTGAATTGATATGGTCAAGACAACTAACTCGTCAGTACAAAAAAGAATTGATGGTTGGCATGTGCAAATTAACGCGCACATGCATGCATGCATTGATCAACATGTCCGGATTCAAATCGAAGTACAACCAAAGTATACCGAATTCACTTGAGGCTTCTTCACCAACAGAGCATATCATACGCAGAACACAAGACATGTCTAGACTCAACAATTCTTGAAGTGACATGGTCAAGGCAACTGACTGCTCACTACAAAACAAATTTGAGGGCCGGCTTGTGTAAATTAAACGCACATATGTATGCGTCGATCAACATGTCTGGATTCAAATCGAAGTACAACAACATACTCCCTCCGTCCCAAAATATAAGAACGTTTTTTACACTAGCATAGTGTCAAAAACGTTCTTATACTTTGGGACAGAGGGAGTAGTTCCCAATTCACTAGAGGCTTCTTCACCAAAAAAACATGTCGTACGCAGAACACAAGACATGTCTAGACTCAACCATTCTTGAAGTGACTGGATAGTACTCCAGATCTCAAACCCTCCTAACGGTGTAGGTTTCCCTCACTGTCGCCGTCGACTGACATGACGACAGGCAACCTTCGCAGCGGCAAGGCCCGCAGGGATCCTGTTACGCTGAAGACAAGAATACAGACATGTAACAATCAACCACCCCTCTCTCACTATCCCATCTATTGAAGATCCTTCCGGGCGTATGCATATGTAGACATGTTTGGTTCATCCGCTAGTATTTAGGAAATCCATGGTTAACCCACACGAGTTCAACAATAGGGTTCATATCCGGGTGTTTCCCGCATGTGTGTTTCATATTTGTTCGCATGTTGTTACTCATGTTGCGTTCCTCCGAATTATTGCAATTTAGGCACCGTAGAAGCGTTTACAATTCAGTGTACTTTGTCCAATCAATTCAAAACATGATTAAACATAGTGCTGGGCCAGAGGAAGGAGTGAGGTTGGTTTCGGCGGGGTCAGCATTGGGGGACGGAGGTGACTTATGCAGCCTGCCGCTGGCCATAGATATACGGGGGAAGAAGTTGGTCGTGTGCACCATCGTCGTGGGAGAAGGGGATTGAGGGTGTTTTGGATTCGGTGGTGAATGCGGTGATTTAAAGAGCGGTGGCATGGTGTGGAGTACTGGGAAAATGAACTGTGTGAACGCAGTCGAGTTTGACTATGGAGGAATACGAGTAGGCAGACAGATGGTGGAAAGTGTACTGAATTAGCTTTTTTCACAAATTACTTTTCAACCCGGAAATGATCTTGGATTCGAATTCATAGGGCCATAATTTATTTTCACTAGTTCACGTTTGATAAGTTGTTCTATGAGTAGTGTAAATTTTGTAATGTGTAAAATCTATAGTATAATATACACCTACAAACACCATAATTTCAATTGACGTGCACTATGTCACATGTATGGATGGATCAACTTGTCCGGATTCTAATCAAAGTACATCCAAACAATGCCAAATTCACTTGAGGCTTCTTCACCAAAAGAACATGTCATACATGCAGAATAAATGACATGTCTAGACCGAACCATTCTTGAAGTGATATGGTCAAGGCAACTAACTCGTCAGTACAAAAAAGAATTGATGGTTGGCATGTGTAAATTAACGTGCACATGCATGCATGCATTGATCAACATGTCCGGATTCAAATCGAAGTACAACCAAAGTATACCGAATTCACTTGAGGCTTCTTCACCAACAGAGCATGTCATACGTAGAACACAAGACATGTCTAGACTCAACAATTCTTGAAGTGACATGGTCAAGGCAACTGACTGCTCACTACAAAACAAATTTGAGGGTTGGCTTGTGTAAATTAAACGCACATATGTATGCATCGATCAACATGTCTGGATTCAAATCGAAGTACAACAACATACTCCCTCCATCCCAAAATATAAGAACGTTTTTTACACTAGCATAGTGTCAAAAACGTTCTTATATTTTGGGACAGAGGGAGTAGTTCCCAATTCACTAGAGGCTTCTTCACCAAAAGAACATGTCGTACGCAGAACACAAGACATGTCTAGACTCAACCATTCTTGAAGTGACTGGATAGTACTCTAGATCTCAAACCCTCCTAACGGTGTAGGTTTCCCTCACTGTCGCCGTCGACTGACATGACGGCAGGCAACCTTCGCAGCGGCAAGGCCCGCAGGGATCCTGTCACGCTGAAGACAACAATACAGACAGGTAACAATCAACCCCCCCTCTCTCACTACCCCATCTATTGAAGATCCTTCCGGGCGTATGCATATGTAGACATGTTCGGTTTATCCGCTAGTATTCAGGAAATCCATGGTTAACCCACACGAGTTCAACAATAGGGTTCATATCCGGGTGTTTCCCGCATGTGTGTTTCATATTTGTTCACATGTTGTTACTCATGTTGCGTTCCTCCGAATTATTGCAATTTAGGCACCGTACAAGCGTTTACAATTCAGTGTACTTTGTCCAATCAATTCAAAACATGATTAAACATAGTGCTGGGCCAGAGGAAGGAGTGAGGTTGGTTTCGGCGGGGTCAGCATTGGGGGAAGGAGGTGACTTATGCAGCCTGCCGCTAGCCATAGATATACGGGGGAAGAAGTTGGTCGTGTGCACCATCGTCGTGGGAGAAGGGGATTGAGGGTTTTTTGGATTCGGTGGTGAATGCGGTGATTTAAAGAGCAGTGGCATGGTGTGGAGTACTGGGAAATTGAACTGTGTGAACGCAGTCGAGTTTGACTATGGAGGAATACAAGTAGGCAGACAGATGGTGAAAAGTGTACTGAATTAGCTTTTTTCCACAAATTACTTTTCAACCCGGAAATGATCTTGGATTCGAATTCATAGGGCCATAATTTATTTTCACTAGTTCACTTTTGATAAGTTTTTCTATGAGTAGTGTAAATTTTGTAATGTGTAAAATCTATAGTATAATATACACCTACAAACACCATTATTTCAATTGACGTGCACTATGTCACATGTATGGATGGATCAACTTGTCCGGATTCTAATCAAAGTACATCCAAACAATGCCAAATTCACTTGAGGCTTATTCACCAAAAGAACATGTCATACATGCAGAATAAATGACATGTCTAGACCGAACCATTCTTGAAGTGATATGGTCAAGGCAACTAACTCGTCAGTACAAAAAAGAATTGATGGTTGGCATGTGTAAATTAACGTGCACATGCATGCATGCATTGATCAACATGTCCGGATTCAAATCGAAGTACAACCAAAGTATACCGAATTCACTTGAGGCTTCTTCACCAACAGAGCATGTCATACGTAGAACACAAGACATGTCTAGACTCAACAATTCTTGAAGTGACATGGTCAAGGCAACTGACTGCTCACTACAAAACAAATTTGAGGGTTGGCTTGTGTAAATTAAACGCACATATGTATGCATCGATCAACATGTCTGGATTCAAATCGAAGTACAACAACATACTCCCTCCGTCCCAAAATATAAGAACGCTTTTTACACTAGCATAGTGTCAAAAACGTTCTTATATTTTGGGACAGAGGGAGTAGTTCCCAATTCACTAGAGGCTTCTTCACCAAAAGAACATGTCGTACGCAGAACACAAGACATGTCTAGACTCAACCATTCTTGAAGTGACTGGATAGTACTCCAGATCTCAAACCCTCCTAACGGTGTAGGTTTCCCTCACTGTCGCCGTCGACTGACATGACGGCAGGCAACCTTCGCAGCGGCAAGGCCCGCAGGGATCCTGTCACGCTGAAGACAAGAATACAGACAGGTAACAATCAACCCCCCCCCCTCTCACTACCCCATCTATTGAAGATCCTTCCGGGCATATGCATATGTAGACATGTTCGGTTTATCCGCTAGTATTCAGGAAATCCATGGTTAACCCACACGAGTTCAACAATAGGGTTCGTATCCGGGTGTTTCCCGCATGTGTGTTTCATATTTGTTCACATGTTGTTACTCATGTTGCGTTCCTCCGAATTATTGCAATTTAGGCACCGTACAAGCGTTTACAATTCAGTGTACTTTGTCCAATCAATTCAAAACATGATTAAACATAGTGCTGGGCCAGAGGAAGGAGTGAGGTTGGTTTCAGCGGGGTCAACATTGGGGGACGGAGGTGACTTATGCAGCCTGCCGCTGGCCATAGATATACGGGGGAAGAAGTTGGTCGTGTGCACCATCGTCGTGGGAGAAGGGGATTGAGGGTTTTTTGGATTCGGTGGTGAATGCGGTGATTTAAAGAGCGGTGGCATGGTGTGGAGTACTGGGAAATTAAACTGTGTGAACGCAGTCGAGTTTGACTATGGAGGAATACGAGTAGGCAGACAGATGGTGGAAAGTGTACTGAATTAGCTTTTTTCCACAAATTACTTTTCAACCCAGAAATGATCTTGGATTCGAATTCATAGGGCCATAATTTATTTTTACTAGTTCACTTTTGATAAGTTTTTCTATGAGTAGTGTAAATTTTGTAATGTGTAAAATCTATAGTATAATATACACCTACAAACACCTTTATTTCAATTGACGTGCGCTATGTCACATGTATGGATGGATCAACTTGTCCGGATTGAAATCAAAGTACATCCAAACAATGCCAAATTCACTTGAGGCTTCTTCACCAAAAGAACATGTCATACATGCAGAACAAATGACATGTCTAGACTGAACCATTCTTGAAGTGATATGGTCAAGGCAACTAACTCGTCAGTACAAAAAAGAATTGATGGTTGGCATGTGCAAATTAACTTGCACATGAATGCATGCATTGATCAACATGTCCGGATTCAAATCGGAGTACAACCAAAGTATACCGAATTCACTTGAGGCTTCTTCACCAACAGAGCATGTCATACGCAGAACACAAGACATGTCTAGACTCAACAATTCTTGAAGTGACATGGTCAAGGCAACTGACTGCTCACTACAAAACAAATTTGAGGGTTGGCTTGTGTAAATTAAACGCACATATGTATGCATCGATCAACATGTCTGGATTCAAATCGAAGTACAACAACATACTCCCTCCGTCCCAAAATATAAGAACGTATTTTACACTAGCATAGTGTCAAAAACGTTCTTATATTTTGGGACAGAGGGAGTAGTTCCCAATTCACTAGAGGCTTCTTCACCAAAAGAACATGTCGTACGCAGAACACAAGACATGTCTAGACTCAATCATTCTTGAAGTGACTGGATAGTACTCCAGATCTCAAACCCTCCTAATGGTGTAGGTTTCCCTCACTGTCGCCGTCGACTGGCATGACGGCAGGCAACCTTCGCAGCGGCAAGGCCCGCAGGGATCCTGTCATGCTGAAGACAAGAATACAGACAGATAACAATCAACCCCCCTCTCTCATTACCCCATCTATTGAAGATCCTTCCGGGCATATGCATATATAGACATGTTCGGTTTATCTGCTAGTATTCAGGAAATCCATGGTTAACCCACACGAGTTCAACAATAGGGTTCGTATCCGGGTGTTTCCCGCATGTGTGTTTCATATTTGTTCGCATGTTGTTACTCATGTTGCGTTCCTCCGAATTATTGCAATTTAGGCACCGTACAAGCGTTTACAATTCAGTGTACTTTGTCCAATCAATTCAAAACATGATTAAACATAGTTCTAGGTTTGGAAGAACGTCATTTCACATATGTATTCCCTATTCTAGTTATTACCTATTTAGGCTGTATCTTTGTGGGTTCTTTTATAGTTCCTATTGTTTCGTCTTTGTTCTGCAGTTGCTACACCCGACACACCAATTGAGTACGAGAGAAGGAGGCAACAAAACATAAGGGAGAATGCTATCCATATGTTGGAAATTTTTAAGGAGAATGGAATGGATTCAAACCCGGTTATAGGGGATATCTTTGAACTTGCATACAAATTTGTATATGGTGCTTCTAACATTGCTGGAAAGACACAGGAAAAAGGGCAAAGCGGGCAAAAAAAAATGTGATCTGCAGGGGGGAATGATTTGGTGAACGACCCCGTATGTGAACTAGAGGGTTCAGAATAGGAATATAATGATGACAAAGGTGACAATAGTCCAGAGGGAGGTGATGACGCCCCAGAGTTGCCCCAAGCAGTTGAGGTACCAAAATATACATTTCTCGTACATTTTAATTTTACTGCATCTTGTAGCTGCATCATGTAGGTGTTTAAGTACACTCCCGTCTTTCAGGTAACACAGGAGAAGCAAACTGACGCTACTGTTAATCCAACTCTTGTACATTCAAGATCTAGAGCCGCCACAAACGATGCCCTATATGATTCCCAAATGCCTGAACATCATGATGACGAGGACATGACATAAGATTTGCAGCTCACGCCAGCAGATAATCTAACCTCTCGAGATAGCAACTCCCTGTAGACAATTATAAATCATGAAGCAATAGATCCTGGGGCAGAAAACTAGGATATGGGCATCTGCACATAACATCACCTAGTAGAAAGGACAAACCATTCCAAGGAGGAGAAGAGGCGAGGTGAGCGCAGACCTACTTGTTCGCATGGTTTATAAAGATATATTGAAAGGATAGGAAGTAAGATGAAGGTTAACTTCATGGAGGGAGGAAACATGCCCATTGACCCTCTGCAAGAAGCAAAACTTAGTTCAGAGGTTGGCTATCAAGTCAGAAATAAAGATACCCGTAAAACCAAGTGGAAGGAGTACAATGTACCTGCCAACAAGCATATGCTTCCTGAAGTTTTTGACACACTGCGGGTCAGCCATGAATTGAATCCCTTTTGCAATTGTGCCATACCACATCTTTTTATCTTCCCACTCTAAAGGTTGTAACATGCATGCATGTATGATGTATGCAGCAAAGGTTGAGTTTCCAAACAACGCTAAATTGGCCAAAGCGTTGACTGATGGTATCATTCAAAAAAGCATGCAGTCACACAAGCACCGACTCAAGGCAAATTTTATAGTAAGGTCAAAAATATTTCTGAAGAACAAGCATTGTAGTTGAAGCCGACGACTATTACAGATAAAGACTAGATAGATCTAGTAAAATAGTGTAAGGGTGAGCACTACTAGGTAATTCGTGGTTAATATGATAGATTCAACTTTTATTATACCATGTGGTCAAAACTAAATTTATGCTTCAATCCATAGGAGATATATGCCAAGAATAAAGCAAACCGAAGTGCTGTGAAGCTCCCCCATAAAACAGGCTCTAGAAGTCACATTGCATCTTATCATAGTTTGGTAAGCACCCCAGCTTCGTACATGCAAATTATCATATTTTTCATAAGTAAATGGCCTGCGGCAATAATGTTCATCATATCATGTTTGATGTACTAGTGTAATGAGCAAAACTAAAAACCTACACCTATTGAATTTTTTTAATGAACTCACACCAGAAAGAAGGATGGGGTGGTGAGTGAGACTGCAGCAATAGCAATCGTAAGCTTTCTACAATCTCTTGATTTCACATGTAATGTGCCACCCAAACTATTGTGTTTGTAAGACCGTATCAACAACACTTGAACCATATTGTAGAAGGAAATGAAGGACAAGCAACGCACAACTCCAGAAATAGGTTAAGAGCCAAAAACAGATGTGCAGATTGTTGTAGTGGTTCTCAAGGGCGTTTGTAAGCACAACACGTTCCTGGCAAGCATGTGAGAGTTATCTGCCTCCAGGTAGAAGATAACCTCTCATGAATGCATTTAGAGAGCTTGAAGAGAGGCTTGTAACTTAGGAGGTAGCTGCGAGATCAGCATTTGATAGGTATCAAGAAGAGCTAAATGGAAGAATGGCAGCGTAGCAATAGGAAATCGAAGAGATGAAAGCCAAGCAGCTAGACAAAATTGCAGCTCTCAAGAAGGCACAAGAGGGGAAAACTTCTTCTACGGAAAATAAGAAATCACAACTCGCAAGAACTTTAGGTTTTCTCTTAAGGATGCAGGGCGGCTCTGACAAAAGCATGTCGCGACCTATTTTGGGGGCCTTTGACAACAACATGTCGCGGCCCACTTTGGGGGCCTTTGACAACACCATGTCACTACCCTGATGGTGGTATTCTTCGTCCGAAAACTTATGGTCGTCCCTTATTATATTTTGTAGTGTGTGGTAAACTATCGGTTTCCTTTTATGTCGTGTCTGATACTTCCTCAGTTGGCTGATCATTATCAGAATTGTGTTAAGCATGTCTGTTTTTAGTTTTAACGAATGTCATTTCATTCTCATATTTGATATTTTACAAATTTTAAAAATAAAATTGAAATTTAAATTTGGTTGGCAGTTGCAACAGTGAATGAACTGTGACGGTAATAGTGACGGAAATGTGTGTCGCCACCAGCTTCTGGACCCACATGTAAGCAGCCACATCAGCATCCCATTGGCCCACATGTCATGATGTTTGAACGGTCAAACCTGATTATAACTGATGGGCACCCTTAGTGAAAAAAACTCGACCGGGCCCAGCTGCCAGGTGCGACGTCATCATATTATGGGCCCATACATCAGATTCATTGACGGGTCAAACATGTTGGGTCGGTTTTTAGTATACGATGACAATTCTAATGACATTTTTTAGCCATCAAGATAGTTTCGTTGATGTTTTTTGGATCGTCACCTAAGATACGATTGTAGCGACCTAACCCAAATGGATCGGTGCCTCTGTGCTTTCTATGCTATCCCTGGATCAGTATGCTAGCACACACAGTACATCGATGAAATACCAAAGCATCACATGTTAAAAAAGGTAACATAGTTCCAGAGTATACCTTATATAACACAACAGAAAACAATCATAATGGTGCGGAGTCCCACCAACACCAATGGCAAGTTGAGTGTAGACTATAACCCTACAACGTAACACTTACCCGTCGTAGAAATTCCCGCAACATGATAAGTTGCAGCCATGTAGGTCAGTACATTGATTGTACTAGCAAGATCACAGATAAGAAGAGATGAAAATGAACTCTATCACTATATGCAATATGGCTGTGGTGGTTCTAAGTTTACGTTTTGCATAAAAGCTATTTTTCCCTACTCAAGAGGAATCAATTTTAATCACTACCAATTAATGTCATTAATGAGATGGTTCCGCCAACCAATGTCTCATAACCCGAAGGCATTATTAAACCCAATAATTAATTTATAGTGTGGTGTTGAGAGTTCCATGTAATGGAATGAAAACATGGGTATATCAACAATATGATCAATTGTGACTTGCTTAGTAGTTCTTGGTGAAGTTTATTGCTCTCAAAATTCTGATTGTTCTATTCGTCACACTCCGAGTAAATCGACTATAACTAAACAATTGCATTCATACAAGTAATTGCTACTTCCTGATCTTGCGTTGGTTCTTCCCTTCAAGAGGAAAGGGTGATGCAGCAAAGTAGAGATAAGTATTTCCCTCAGTTAGAGAACCAAGGTAACAATCTAGTAGGAGACAACGCAGGAATCACCAATACCTGCACAAACAATCAAACACTTGCACCCAACGCGATAAAGGGGTTGTCAATCCCTTCACAGTCACTTGCAAAAGTGAGATCTGATAGAGATAGATAAAACTAAACAAAAGAAAAGGTAAATATTTTTGGGGGTTTTGGTTTATAGATCGAAAAGTAAAAGATTGCAAAATAGTAGATCGGAAACTTATATGATGGAAAATAGACCCCGGGGCCATATGTTTCACTAGAGGCTTCTCTCAAGATAGCAAATAATGTGGTGGGTGAACAAATTACTGTCGAGCAATTGATAGAAAAGTGCAAAGTTATGATGATATCTAAGGCAATTATTATCAAATATAGGCATCACATCCGTGTCAAGTAGACCGACTCCTGCCTGCATCTACTACTATTACTCCACACATCGACTGACTCCTGCCTGCATCTAGAGTATTAAGTTCATGAAGAAGAAAGTAACACTGTAAGTAAGATGACATGATGTAGAGGAATAAACTCAAGCAATATTGTTAACCCCATCTTTTTATCCTCGATGGCAACAATACAATACGTGCCTCGCTACCCCTACTATCACTGGGTGAGGACACCGCAAGATTGAACCCCAAAGCTAAGCACTTCTCCCATTGCAAGAAAAACCAATCTAGTTGGCCAAACTAAGCCGATAGTTCGAAGAGAATTACAAAGATATTAAATCACGCATAAAAGAATTCAGAGAAGATTCAAATAATATCCATAGATAAGCTGATCATAAATCCAAATTCATTGGATCTCGAGAAACACACCGCAAAAGAAGAATGCATCGGATAGATCTCTAAGAACATCGAGGAGAACATAGTATTGAGAATCAAAGAGAGAGAGAGAGAAGAAGTCATCTAGCTACTAGCTATGGACCCGGAGGTCTGTGGTAAACTACTCACGCTTCATCAGAAGGGCAATAGAGTTGATGTAGAAGCCCTCCGTGATCGAATCCCCCTCCGGCAGGATGCTGGAAAAGGCCCCAAGATGGGATCTCACAGGAACAGAAGGTTGCCGCGATGGAAAAGTGTTTTCGTGGATGCCTCTGGTGGTTTGGGAATATATGTGAATATATGGGCCAAGGGTTAGGATAGAAGAGTCCCGAGGAGGCGGCAAGGCAGGTGCGCGCCCTCCCCCCTTGCTGCCGCCTCGCGGTTCTTATGACTTCATCTCCAAGTCTCCGTGGTGTCTTCTGGTCCAAGAAAAATCATCGCAAAAGTTTTATTCCCTTTGGACTCCGTCGGGTATTCCTTTTCTGCGAAGCTCAAAAACAAGGAAAAACAGAAACTGGCACTAGGCTCTAGGTTAATAAGTTAGTCCCGAAATAATATAAAATAGCATATTAATGCATATAAAACATCCAAAATAGATAATATAATAGCATGGAACAATCAAAAATTATAGATACGTTGGAGACGTATCATGCATCCCCAAGCTTAATTCCTGCTCGTTCTCGAGTAGGTAAATGATAAAAACAGAATTTTTGATGTGGAATGCTACCTAAAATATTTATCCATGTAATTTTTCTTTATTGTGGAATGAATGTTCAGATCCACAAGATTCAAAACAAAAGTTTAATATTGACATAAAAACAATAATACTTCAAGCATACTAACAAGGCAATTATGTCTTCTCAAAATAACATGGCCAAAGAAATCTTATCCCTACAAAATCATATAGTCTGGCTATGCTCCGTCTTCGTCACACAAAATATTCAAATCATGCACAACCCCGATGACAAGCCAAGCAATTGTTTCATACTTTTTATGTTCTCAAACTTTTTCAACTTTCACACAATACATGAGCGTGAGCCATGGACATAGCACTATAGGTGGAATAGAATATGGTGCTTGTGGAGAAGACAAAAAGAAGGAGATAGTCTCACATCAACTAGGCGTATCAACGAGCTATGGGGATGCCCATCAATAGATATCAATGTGAGTGAGTAGGGATTTCCATGCAACGGATGCACTAGAGCTATAAGTTTATGAAAGCCCAAAAAGAAACTAAGTAGGTGTGCATCCAACTCGCTTGCTCATGAAGACATAGGGCAATTTTAGGAAGCCCATCATTGGAATATACAAGCCAAGTTCCACAATGAAAAACTCCCACTAGTATATGAAAGTGACAACATCGGAGACTCTCTATCATGAAGATCATGGTGCTACTTTGAAGCACAAGTGTGGAAAAAGGATAGTAATATTGCCCCTTCTCTCTTTTTCTCTTTTTTTTTGAATGGGCTTCTTTGGCCTCTTTTATTTTTTGTAAAGTCCGAAGACTCATCCCTACTTGTGGGGGAATCATAGCTTCCATCATCCTTTCCTCACATGGGAAAATGCTCTAATAATGATGATCATCACACTTTTATTTACTTACAACTTAAGAATTACAACTAGATACTTAGAACAAAATATGACTCTATATGAATGCCTTCGATGGTGTACCAGGATGTGCAATGAAACAACAGCGACATGTATATAAAAAAAGAACGGTGACTTTGCCACAAATACTATGTCAACTACATTATCATGCAAAACAACACTACTAGGAAAACAGTTTTTAACGACGGTATATGTGGCCGTTAAAGGTTGGATTGTGGTCGTTAAAGGTCATTAACGACCACAATCTGTTGGTCGTAGTAGGCTCCATCGTTAAAAGTATAACGACCACATACCTTTTGTGGTCGTTATTCTTGTAACGACTGGATGGTGTGCAGTCGTCAATCCCATGGAAATAACGGTCACAATTGTCGTCGCTAATAATGTTATCATGCTGAGCAAAGTATCATTAGCGACCACTCTCTTCACACATTGATATCCTTCAGAACCACTTATATTTAGTATTTTTGCGTTCAACGATCACTTTATGCAGCATCCACCATTTCAATATTAACATCCACATTAATATAAAAACAAGAGAATGTGGTTTAAAAGGGTCATAGCCTCTTTTATTAATAAAAATACCAATATTCTGACATACATTAAAATATCCTTTAAGAAGCTTCAAGTTGGCTTCCATGAGAACTATGACTTACTGATATACCACACACAATACACTTAGTTTCTAACACCTCTAGCACCATGCCATTGAACTTTCCTTCGAGCACTTGCCTCGCTTGCTCACAAACTTGTAGTTTAGAAACCAATTTTGCCTTACTTAATGCTGGTCCTCGCAATGGCTCTAATTCCCCACATACATATCTGGAGACCAAAAAACCATTGCGAATTTGCTAACCAAAAACACTATTCAGAACAACCAATATAGATGTTCATTTGTACAAGAAAAAACAAGAAACAACCAGTAAATATTTTCTCTTCACTAATGAGACACCATCACAAGTCCTTATTATCCTTCACCAATTACTGCAATGCCTCGTGATGTTACTTTTAAGATGGACCATCCGTTCTACAAAAAACATTAATGGTTTATATGTCAGTACATATAAAAGAACTAGCAAAGAGGATAATATTATAACGGAACAAGTTTCCACTTGAATTCTTCAATAGTCCTTATCATTATGCGACAAAGGAAAACTATTTTAAGAAAATACTAATTGGAATGTTTCTTTTCTAATTCAAGCAAAACCTGAGTTATTTTATTTCTCAGGAAAAAATGATCTTTTTTTGGTTGTTGTTATATACCCAACTAATTTTTTAACACATATACCCAACAAATTAACACCAAATACTATTCTCATCTGCTTAAAAAAAACTACCATTCTTTTCAACAGTGAGCGATATACATACCTCAAAACAGCCTCCTGGCTTTTCTTTGTCACCCTGGAGGAGAAGAGGAGCTTCGAAGTGGTGAGCATATGAAAAACAGAGCACACAAGGAGACATCAATTTTTGAGAAGTTTAAGCTTACAAGAAAAACTTACAATTACCTCACCCTGGAGCTTGGGAACTGCACAATGGACCATGTACGGAATTCTAACAAATTAAATCAAAAGTGAAAAAAAATTATACATCGGGTATACATGACTATATATTGCACATATTTTTAGACGTTGTTGCTCAATAATTAGGCTATGCTTACATTGACACATCTCCAGATGTAGGAGTCAATAGGCCATCGATTGACGAGGTCATTCTGAAAATCAAACTCATTAACTCTTCTTTTTAGTTCACACAAGCCAAAATTATCAATCATGTACATACAAGTTAAAAATAATCAGCAGCAAAACACATTGTCCTCACTTTCAGATTAGGCAAGTCAAAAAACGTATTTGTTCTAAAAAGTGTATGCACGTACCTAGATCAGTGCCACACGCATCTCCAAGCATCCCTTCACAAGACTGGCGCCATCACCTCCACAAACCTGCATCCAGGTTTACATCTTCACATTCAAATTGAAAAATCTCGAACAAAAATGGTCAGAGTGAAGAATTTGGTTAGTTAATTACCTGCTACACGATAGCCTTTGCACGTCCCGACACCGCTCGTCCCCAATATCTGTCCTGTTCATGCCTTGCGAGAGACTACAGCCCAAATTCAACCTCTGTTTCTGCATTGAGCAGCAGTTGTACCCTTTCTCCGTCCTAGACGAGTCCTGCATCATATCCGCCTCTGCCTTCCCCTCCCATCTAAAGACCTGAATAAGAACTGCTGGGAAACTATTAGCGATCCACTCCAAATATCACCAGCCCGCTACGAGATACGGCCGATGCGGTAGCAACACTGACCTCATCAGTCATCACCGAGCTAGATCTGACCAACACGTAGGAGTATTGACCTCGGCACTGAACTACTAGATCTGATGGGTGCGGAACTGACCTCGGCGTTGATCCTCTGGACCCCGTTGCGCTGCTCGTCGAGCACCCGACCAAGGGATCTCGTCCACTCGGGCAACCTCGGCAGCGAGCGCATCTGCATCGGCGTCCTGTGGCGAGGAGGCGAGGGGACGACGTGGGCATGCGGCGCTCATGGCGGTGGCGGCTGCGGCCGCGAGCGGCTCAATCTGAGAGGGGATGCGCCATCGTGGTTTACCTGAATGCGAGACTGTAGGGATAGTTAGAAGTGACTTTTATTTATCTTCCTTTTATCTCCCTCGTTTCATGAGATAAGGACGTTAATTACTCTAAAAAAATAAAAGTATCAAATATATAGAGTATATTAATCAACAACGACCACCAAACTAACGACGGGCATATCCATCACTGTTGGGGACGTTTCGTGGGTTTAGTTTAAACGTGGGACTAGCTCATCGTAAGAATAACAACCAAGACATGTTAGCTGTTGGTCGTTATTGGCTTAATTTCTAGTAGTGCAATATGATAATGATGTAGCGTGTCATAATAAATGGAATGGTGGAAAGTTGCATGGCAATATATCTCGGAATAGCTATGGAAATACCATAATAGGTAGGTATGGTGGCTGTTTTGAGGAAGGTATATGGTGGGTGTATGGTACCGGCAAAAGTTGCGCGGTACTAGAGAGGCTAGCAACGGTGCAAGGGCGAGAGTGTGTATAATCCATGGACTCAACATAGTCATAAAGAACTCACATACTTATTGCAAAAATCTATTAGTTATTGAAACAAAGTACTACGCGCATGCTCCTCGGGTGATAGATTGGTAGGAAAAGACCATCGCTCGTCCCCGACTGCCACTCATAAGGAAGACAATCAATAAATAAATCATGCTCCGATTTCATCACATAATGGTTCACCATACATGCATGCTACGTGAATCACAAACTTTAACACAAGTATTTCTACAATCCACAATTACTCATTAGCATGACTCTAATATCACCATCTTTATATCTCAAAACAATCATAAGGAATCAAACTTCTCATAGTATTCAATGCACTTCATATGAAAGTTTTTATTATATTCCTCTAGGATGCCTATCATATTAGGACTAAATTCATAAGCAAACCAAATTACATGTTTTTAGAGACTCTCAAAATAATATAAGTGAAGCATGAGATTTCAATAATTTCTACAAAATAAAGCCATCGCCGTGCTCTAAAAAGATATAAGTGAAGCACTGTAGCAAAATTGCCTAGCTCAAAACATATAAGTGAAGCACATAGAGTATTCTAATAAATCACGATTCATGTGTGTCCCTCTCAAATAGTGTGTACATCAAGGATGATTGTGACGAACTAAAAAGTAAATACTCCTATCATACAAGACGCTCCAAGCAAAACACATATCATGTGGTGAATAAAAATATAGCCTCAAGTAAATTAACCGATAGACAAAGACGAAAGAGGGGATGCCTTTCGGGGCATCCCCAAGCTTAGGCTCTTGGTTGTCCTTGAATATTACCTTGGGGTGCCTTGGGCATCCCCAAGCTTAGGCTCTTGCCACTCCTTATTACATAGTCCATCAAATCCTTACCCAAAACTTGAAAACTTCACAACACAAAACTCAACAGAAAATCTCATAAGCTCCATTAGTATATGAAAATAAATCACCACTTTTGGTACTATTGTGAACTCATTCTTCATTCATATTGGTCTAATATCTACTGTATTCCAAAATTTCCATGGTTCATACCCCCCCATACTACCCATAGATTCATCAAAATAAGCAAACAACACATAGAAAATAGAATCTGTCAAAAACACAACAGTTTGTAGTAATATGTAACTCTCGAATACTTCTGTAACTCCAAAAATTCTGAAAACTTAGGACAACAGAGGCAATTTGTATCTTAATCTTCTGTAAAAAAGAGTCAATATTTTATCACGCTTTTGTTAAAAATGATAATTATTTGCCTGAGTGCTAAAGTTTCTGTTTTTCAGCAAGATCAAGTCAACTATCACCGTAAGCTATCCCAAAAGTCTTACTTTGCACAAACACTAATTAAAACACAAAAACACAATTACTACAGAGGTAATAATGGGTATTTTATTCAAGAACAGTAGCAAAACAAAAAACACAAAAATAAAATTGGGTTGCCTCCTGTCGGTGTCAAAACCGGCGGATCTCGGGAAGGGGGTCCCGAACTGTGCGTCTAGGCCGGATGGTAACAGGAGGCAGGGGACATGATGTTTTACCCAGGTTCGGGCCCTCTTGATGGAGGTAAAACCCTACGTCCTGCTTGATTAATATTGATGATATGGGTAGTACAAGAGTAGATCTACCACGAGATCAGAGAGGCTAAACCCTAGAAGCTAGTCTATGGTATGATTGTATGTTGTCCTACGGACTAAAACCCTTCGGTTTGTATAGACACCGGAGAGGTTAGGGTTACACAAGGTCGGTTACAAACGAGGAGATATACACATTCGTATTGCCTAGCTTGCCTTCCACGCCAAGTAGAGTCCCATCCGAACACGAGACGAAGTCTTCAATCCTGTATCTTCATAGTCTAACAGTCCAGCCAAAGGAGATAGTCCGGCTGTCCGGAGACCCCCTAATCCAGGACTCCCACAGTAGCCCCTGAACCAGGCTTTCAATGACGATGAGTCCGGAGTGCATTATTGTCTTCGGCATTGCAAGGCGGGTTCCTCCTCCGAATACACCACGAAAGAATTTTGAATATAAGGATAGTGTCCGACCCTGCAATATAAGTTCCACATACCACCGTAGAGAGAATAATATTTCCACAAATCCAATTTGCTGACTTGTTTTGGCAACATGACATTACGTCACGGCCCGGTGATTATTCGAACCGTTTCCTTTAACTAGCCCCGCATATAACGCGAGGCAGTTTTTTGACACGTCTTGTCAAAACAGAGATCGTGTCCCCTTATCGGGATCCTCATCAACACGGGTGTGGGTAACCCAACCGCGCCATCGATTACGGTGCTTGGGGGACGAGCGAGTTTTACCAGGCTAGTGGGGACGCATAGTTTCGTCCACCCATATAAGGGGATAATGATTTACTTTTTCGTCCACGCCTTCTTCCTCCTTTGCTCATCCACCTTCGCATACTTGAGCTCCAGCGCCCAAGTTCGCATTTCCCACCTCGACCTTCTCCAACCATGTCCGGAGTGGGAGGCAGGTGGATGGTCTCCTCCGTTACGGAGGGACACGTCAAGAAGCTGAGGAGAGCCGGATACTTGCCTGACAACATTGCGCACCGGCTCCCAGAGGAGGGGCAGCTCATCCCCACCCCTAGGCCCCATGAGAGGGTAGTGTTCCTCACCCATTTCCTTTGCGGACTGGGATTTCCTCTCCACCCATTTGTCCAGGGCTCATGTTCTACTACGGCCTGGATTTCCACGATCTGGCCCCGAACTTCATCCTCAACATCTCGGCGTTTATCATCGTGTGCGAGGCTTTCCTCCGCATCAGGCCCCACTTTGGCTTATGGCTGAAGACCTGCAACATCAAGCCGAAGGTAGTGAGCGGCCGCCAGGCGGAGTGCGGAGGCGCCATGGTGGGCAAGATGCCCAACGTCACATGGCTCAAGGGCTCCTTCGTGGAGACAATAAAGGGGTGGCAGTCGGGGTGGTTCTACATCACCGAGCCGCATGACCCTACATGGGTAGCGGCCCCCGAGTTCCGATCTGGCTTCCCCACACGGCTCACCTCCTGGCAAGACAAGGGCCTGTCCTGGGGTAGTTCGGGAGAGCTGACTGGACTCCAAACATCTATTCAAAACATGGTCAACAAGATGCTCAAACTCATCAACGTAGTCTAGGTCATGCTCATCCCCGGATCCTCCCGTGCCAACGATGGGCCTTCAACTTGTGGGAGTTCGACCCGGCGCAACACCGAACTCTGAACAGGCTCTTCAACACAACTCACGAAGATGCCTGGAGGGTGCTGTTCAAGAGCGCCGAGGTCCCCCCTCCCATTACTGAGGATCGCGGATTCAGCGCGAAGCGCCAAGCTAGTGCGGTAAGCTGCTTTACCTCTCACAGGATACTTATTTTTTATAGATTGACTCCATGCAGGATCTAAACTCCCGTACCTTTGACAGGACTGGCAGGAGATGGCCGGACAGATCGACTGTCCGGCTCCTTTACCCGAAGGCCCAGCAAACACTCTTCTGGCGAAGATGCTGACTCCGGCTCCTTATACGGTGCCGGAGAAGACCAAGAAGGCGAAGGGAACCCGGAAGAGTTCCCTACGCCAGACGTCATCGGACTCACCGTCCGATGACTCTATGACACTCTCCTCCCCCGAAGACGAGGAGGCAGAAGAAGGCGCTCCCCCTCCAGACGGGGGAGACAAGAAGAGGAAGGCTGCCCCAACTGAGGAGGCCGAAGGGTCCAAGAAGGGAAGGACTCTCCTTCCCGACAGTTCCACCACCGCCGCCGATGGCGAAGACGAGTGGCTACCCAGGGCCAAGCCCCTGGGAAATCATAAGTATTCGGATACTAGAGTTACTCATAGCATTCCTTTGTCGCACTACTTCACCTAACACCGAAATATGATTATGCAGGCCGCCCCGAGCCCGTATCGATGTATCATCGGATGGCTCCCTGGGCTCGTCGGATATGGACAGCGATCCAGTTCCGACCGCCACCTCCCCTCATCCTGCGGACGACGCCGAGGTGCTATCTCACAAAGCACCGGGTCGAGGGGAGACAGTCCCGGAGGTGCCTCAAGGCGGCCTCCTGGACTCTAGGAGCAGAGGGGACAAAGCCCCTAAGGGCTCCAAGCTCGGCCCTCAGCCGAACACCGCGCCGGAACCTCCAGTGGTTCCGGACTCGGGCAGGCGGCCCCCTTCTACAGGGGGCAAGACGCCTGCACCAGTGACCTCTGTCCATCCAGAGGCGCCGGACAATCTGCTGGAAGCGCTTCCATCGACGAGGAGCACTGCACTATTATGAGTGCGGTGATCTAGAAGGTTCAGTCCGCTAAGAGCAGATTGACTGAAGCCTGTGCCAGCCTTCTAACAGGCTTTGAGGTAAGTGTTTTAAAGTATAGGAAAAATATTACCGCATAGACAGTAGCCCCTGATGCTCTGTTCGGTGTTCACAAAGAAAAGCCGAACAGAGGATCAAACAATATCGCAGGAGTCTAATATGAGTATGTCAATATGCATATGCAGGCTTCGCTGATTGCGTCCGCCGCACTGACTACGGAGGTCGCCATACTGAAGCAGGACCTTAAAGGGTCCTAGGACGAGCTCGGCCTTACCAAGTGGCAGCTCGAGGAGAACAAAGGTAAGTAGTACCTAGTCTGTGGTTATGTATAAAAAGAATGCGATTGCAAAATGACAGGATTATCATGAATTTGCCAGGGGCCGCGACCGAAGTGGCGACCGTAAAGCAAGCGATGTCCGAGGCCAAAGATAAAGCGGCCAAGGAGCGCACCGAGCGAGAGAAGCATGAGGCTCGGGTGGGCGAGGTGTAACAAGAGCTCCAGGCTCTCGTGGCGAAGCACGAGGCATTGGAGCTTGACTCAAAGACGCGAGAGTCTGAGCTTGCCGCGGCCCTCGAGAGCGCAAAAAGTGCCAAGGCCAAAGCCCAAAAGGCCCTCCAGGAGATCGACGCAATGAAGAAGATAGCGGCGGGTAAGGCATTCTATATGCAAAGCAAGCATGTAAAAGTAAATTACCGATTACTTACCTGAATCCGGAGCTCTCCAGGAGCATTCGTAGATTTGCCCCGCAGCGTGTCCGATGCCACACAATTTTACCAGGCCGAGGATGGAAGTTCAACGGAGAAGCTGTTCTGGTCTCAGTATACTGAGGCCGAACACCCGGTGCCAATGAGCGACCAGCTGAAGCAGATGGTCGAGCTACATAAGGCGGCCGAACAGGCCATGAAGGGCTTTATAGTCCGGCTGTGGCCTGGCGATGCCCTTCCGAATAGCTTCTTCGGCCTGGTGAGGCGGCTTGTGGATGCCTGCCCGCGGCTGGAGGTCGTCAAGCGATCCGTCTGCATTGAAGGTGCACGCCGGGCTTTCGCCCGTGTGAAATTGCAGTGGGTCAAGCTAGACACCGTGAAGTTGATCAAGGAAGGGCCACCGGAGGGCAAGGAGCACCGCCACCCCGAGATGTATTACGAGGGTGTTCTGCCGGGTGCCCGTCTTATAGCGGACGAGTGTTCAAAAGATGTAATATTTGAGTGAGACTTGCTCGTTTTATCCTGTATTTATGAAAACTTGTTTCATATGCGCTATGCAACGCTTATTTGAATTTAAAATATTACCTTCTGTTTGGCTGTTTATCCAATCTGAGAGATGGCTAGTCCTCGGCTTCTGCCCCCATGCCACGAGTGCTGGGGTGTTCTGGATAAACCACGAGTCCTCGGCTTCTTGTTCCCATTTTTGGGTCCTTCGAGGGAGGCGCTCAGCATAGTGAATAAGGCAACCGGACTAATAATGCTTTATCACTCTCACTTAGCCATAGAATTCTATAATTTTAAATTTCGGCGAAGCCCCTAGTATTCGGAAGGCCGAATTCGGGGCGCGATACACGCCTTTAAGCCGGACTGGGCCGACCCCTCTCTCTAAGCGGCATAAGTCTTTAGGGACTCGAAAACCTCGCCGAACAGCGACCAATCTCTCGCCCTATCATGACAGTCAGTTTTAGCTTTCTCTACTGAGGTGCTGAACCCACCAGAACCCAATCACAGTAGTTCTCCTAGCGCTACCTTAGTCGATAGAGCGGAACGTAAGGTACCAAAACATAGGAGCCGGGCAAACCCAACATTTGACCAAAGACATGATTCAGAGCTGATGCATATAATGCTATAAGTTCGGGGTGCCGCACTTGTGAAAGTGTTCGGACTTTTCACACCGTATTGTGGGGTACGTAAGCCCCTGGTGTATTGGCCGTACCAAAGTGTACGGTTGCAAGGCGTCATTAATGAACAAATATATATATATATATATATATATATATATATATATATATATATATATATATATATATATATATATAACAAGAATGCAATAATAGTCGTAATGTCATGCATTGTTTATTCAAAAAATTGCGTTAAAGCAGAATGATACAGATAGTGCGATAAGCAAAGAGTAGGACTATGTCCCTTCCAAGGGCAAGCTGAGGAATGATATTAAATCGAATATTTCGCTCGTTACTGTAATCCACCTGGGAATTCCATGGTGTGATGTAGCTGTCTGCTTCCTTGGTTGCTGCATCATGTGTTCGGCAATAGTGCCGCCAGACAGTGTTTCCAGAGATTAAGGTCCTGAAAAAAGGTAAAAATAACCAAACGGGAAGCCCCTACTGCGGTTTAAGCCGCGTCTTGGGGCATGCCGCAGTTGTGCCCCTCCCCACCTGTGCCCATGGTATTTTTAGTGCGTAATTATGTACGCGTGGCACGAGTTTTGCCGTTGGGCTGGGATTGGGGTGGGGGCCGTATTGCTACGCGAGCTCCGATCGCGCCCGACGATCTATTTGCCGATTGCTCCGAGCACGCTTGAAGGTGTCCGGGCTTTGAAACGCCGAACTGTTTGATTGCCTTGAGAGGCTGCTTTGCGCTTCTGCTGCGAGGGCCGCGGTGTGCTCCTCTGTTCGGAGAGAGCGCTATGTGTTTCCATTGACTGTAATAACTCTGCGAGGTCCTGGCATCTTGAGCTTGAGGTATGCATAATGCGGTACCACATTGAATCTAGCAAATGCGGTTCGCCCGAGCAGTGCATGATAACCACTGCGGAATGGGATTATATCGAAGATTAACTCTTCGCTTCGGAAGTTATCCGGGGATCCAAGACCACTTCCAGTGTAATTGAGCCTGTGCAATGGGCCACTACACCTGGAATGACGCCTTTAAAGGTCGTTTTTGTGGGTTCGATCCTTGAGGGGTCTATACCCATTTTGCGCACTGTGTCCTAATAAAGCAGGTTCAGGCTGCTACCGCCATCCATAAGGACTCAGTAAGGTGAAATCCATCAATGATTGGGTCTAGGACCAGTGCGGCGAATCCTCCATGACGGATACTAGTGGGGTGGTCCCTGCGATCGAAGGTGATCAGACAGGAGGACCATGGGTTGAACTTTGGGGCAACTGGCTCCGACACATGTACGTCCCTGAGCGCACGCTTCCGCTCCCTCTTGGGGATGTGGGTTGCGTATATCATGTTCACCGTCTGCACTTGTGGGGGAAACCTCTTCTGTCCTCCGGTGTGTGGCTGCCGGGGCTCCTCCTCGTCATTGCTATGCGGCCCCTTGTCCTTGTTTTCGGCAATTAACTTGCTGGCCTGCTTGAACACCTAACAATCCCTGTTGGTGAGATTGGCTGGCTTGTCTGGGGTGCCGTGTATTTGACACGAGCGATCGAGTATACGGTCCAAGCTGGACGGACCCGGCATACTTTGTTTGAATGGCTTTTTCCGCTGACCGGGTTTAGAGCCTTTGAATCCGGCATTGACTGTCGTATCCTCGGTAGTTTCGCTGTTAATGCGGCGCTTATGCTTGTTGCAACGTGACCTGCTATTGCTGTCCTTGGTATCCGAGGTACCATGTTTCTTTGATATGTTATTACTGCGAGCCAGCCAGCTGTCTTCTCCCGCACAAAAGCGGGTCATGAGCGTCGTGAGGGCTGCCATAGATTTTGGCTTTTCCTGACCAAGGTGTCGGGCTAGTCACTCATCTCGGATGTTGTGTTTGAAAGCCGCTAAGGCCTCTGCATTCGGAGAGTCGACGATTTAATTTTTCTTTGTAAGGAACCGAGTCCAGAATTGTCTGGCCAACTCTTCTGGCTGCCGAATTATGTGGCTCAAGTCATCGGCGTCTGGTGGTCGCACATAAGTGCCCTGAAAGTTGTTGAGGAATGCGGCTTCCAGATCTTCCCAACAGCTAATGGAGTCTGCTGGCAAGCTGTTGATCCAATGTTGCGCTGGTCCTTTGAGCTTTAGTGGGAGGTATTTGATGGCGTGTAAGTCATCACCGCGGGCCATGTGGATGTGAAGGAGGAAATCCTCGATCCATACCGCAGGATCTGTAGTGCCGTCATATGATTCAATATTTACAGGTTTGAAACCTTCTGGGATTTGATGATCCATTACTTCGTCTGTGAAGCATAAAGGGTGTGCGGCGCCTCTGTATTGGGCTATATCGCTACACAGCTCGAATGGGTCTTGCCCGCTGTGTTTGGCCCGGCCGGATTTACTTTTACTGTATCTGGTGTGACGTTTATCGTCTCGCATGGTGGCGCGCCCTCGTGATCCGTAGATCGATCTTGCATGCTTTGCTTTGTCCTCCAATATGTCTCGCAGGTCTGGCGTATCTCCCCATGCCTTTTTATTTGAATGGCATCGGAGTGCGGGCTGTGTTTTTGGCTGGAATGCCTATCTATCGCGGCCATGAGGTGGCCGATCAGTCGCGTCATACGCTTCTACCTCCAGTCGGGGTAGCAACTTGCATTTTGGGTAACTCTTGGAGGGGCGCTCGAGTTTATATTCCTCGGCCGGGAGGACTTCAGTCCATCTGTCAGCTAGCAGATCTTGATCAGCTTGAAGCTGCTGCTGCTTTTTCTTCAGGATATTTGCCGTGGCCATAAGCCGGCGCTTGAAGCGCTCTTGTTCGACGGGATCCTCTGGTACAGTGAATTCATTGTCGCCGAGGCTTGCCTCGTCTTCGGAGGGGGGCATGTAATTATCATCCTCCTCCTCTCCGCCTGCCGCTCTCTCAGGAGGGCTGGCTCCTCCATCCTCCTGCTCTAAATCTTGCTGGAGGGGATTGTTGTTGTCTTCGGCACTATCCGGAGTGTTATTATCTCCCGTGCCGGTATCACCACTTTTGCTTTGGCGGGACTTAGAGCGGCGCCACTGACGTCAGCGCTTGGGTTGCTTCTTGGAGGGGTCATCCTCCGCTATCTCGTCGCCATTGCCTTCTTTGGGTGTATCCACCATGTATATATCGTATGACGAGGTGGCTGTCCAGTGCCCCATAGGCAGTGGTTCCTCTTTGTCTCCCACATAGTCGTCCATACCGTTGATGTCTTCGGAGTCGAAGTCGAGCATGTCGGTTAAGTCATCATCAGTGGCTACTAAGTGGGTGGTGGGTGGGTCGCGAATTTCTTTGTCGTCCACATCCCAGTCCTGCCGGACATAGTTCGGCCGGGATCCTCCTGATAAGGAGAGAGACCTTAACGAGTTCATTATGTCACCAAAGGGCAAGTGCTGAAAAATATCCGCGGAGGTAAACTCCATGATCGGCGCCCAATCAGATTCGATAGGAATGGGCGCAGGCGGTTCGGAGTCCGTGGCTGGAGAAGGATCCGGCAGTTTATCAACACGGCTCTCGTGCAATGTAAGGTCGATGTTCGGCTTGATCGCCGCTGAGGGTAAGGCCTCCGTGGCGGGGTCCATCCACCCATCCACGGAAGGCGCAACTGGCTCCGAATTGAGGGTTGGAGCGGCTGCCGGTGCGATTGTTGGGTAACGCAGCAGAAAACAAAAAATTTCTGACCTACGCACCAGCCCAGGACCACTATGAAGACAGCATACATGGTTTGACCTTTTTTGTTACCGACTCGTAGCGCAGCGGGAAGTAGAGTCGATGATGATCGGCGGTGCAGATCCCAACCACGAGGATGTATACCCTCATCTGCTCCTTAGACAGCCCTCTGGGAGGCGGTCGAACAGCCCCCTGGACGGTGTCGCGGACAGCCCTTCGGGAGGACCTTCGAAACTCGAACGGTCACTCGGACAGCCCTTCGGGAGGACCTTCGAAACTCAGATGGTCACACGGACAGCCCTTCGGGAGGCACTCACGAACTAAGACCGAAACTACGATCTCTCTACAGAGTTGCACACATACGGTGTCATCTATCCGGCAGGGCTTCGCCGTCCAGAACTAGTTCTTGCCGGAAGCCAGACAGCCTTACGGCTCTACGAAACTTCTGACGAATGTATCTCATAGCATAACATCAATCGGGTCGATTCAACACAAATGTTCTGCTAACATTGTGCCCTCAAAATTGTTGGCATAGACATGCCCATGATCAGGAAAACAGAACCATCATGCAACACTTGAGCTAGTCTTAGAGGCCAGACTAAGAATACATTTTATCGTTTATTATTCCACACGTGCATATGAGCCTTCCTCCGAGCCTCGTTTTATTTGCAGACTCGGGAACCATAGCAGTTATAGCATGGAACATAAACCTAATTATGAACAGGGAGATAATCAATAACATTTATTATTGCCTCTAGGGCATATCTCCTACAACGATCTCCTGAACACTGTCCGATGGTAGAGCTAAATCGTACTCATCGTGACCGCGTGACGTACAAGGCAGAGGCTCGAATCCGTCGAAGATCAAGTCTCCGCGGACATCGGCCGTGTAGTTTAAGCTTCCAAACCTGACCTGGTGGCCAGGGGCGTAACTTTCGATCTGCTCTAGATGGCCCAGCGAATTGGCCCGCAGTGCAAAGCCGCCGAACATGAAGATCTGTCCGGGGAGAAAGGTCTCACCCTGAACTGCATCGCTATTGATGATAGTAGGAGCCATCGAGCCTGACGGCGACGACACAGAGGAACTCTCAATGAAAGCACCAATGTCGGTGTCAAAACCGGCGGATCTCGGGTAGGGGGTCCCAAACTGTGTGTCTAGGCCGGATGGTAACAGGAGGCTGGGGACACGATGTTTTACCCAGGTTCGGGCCCTCTTGATGGAGGTAAAACCCTACGTCCTGCTTGATTAATATTGATGATATGGGTAGTACAAGAGTAGATCTACCACGAGATCAGAGAGGCTAAACCCTAGAAGCTATCCTATGGTATGATTGTATGTTGTCCTACGGACTAAAACCCTCCGGTTTATATAGACACCGGAGAGGTTAGGGTTACACAAGGTCGGTTACAAAGGAGGAGATATACACATCTGTATTGCCTAGCTTTCCTTCCACGCCAAGTAGAGTCCCATCCGGACACGAGACGAAGTCTTCAATCCTGTATCTTCATAGTCTAACAGTCCGGCCAATGGAGATAGTCCGGCTGTCCGGAGACCCCCTAATCCAGGACTCCCACACCTCCCAACAAGCGGTATTTTTTAACGCCCTTAGCTAGGCATAAAAACACATAGATCTAGGTATAGTCATCTTTGGTATGAAATCCATACGTAGCTCTCATAATAGATTGATATGGAAACTTAATTTTTCTTTCTAGGAAAGTGTTCCATGCCCTTCCTTAATGGAAATTGAAATCTATTATTTCCTTCTTTCATATCAATAATTGCACCAATCGTTCTAAGGAAAGGTCTACCAAGAATAATAGGAAATGTAGGATTGCAATCTATATCTAGAACAATGCAATCTACGGGAACATAATTCCTATTTTCCACAATAAGAACATCATTAATAGTGGAATCCGCAAGATGCAAATTTAAAGAACAATCATCAACTTCACGGAAACCTAACACATCACATAAAGTTTTTGGAATCGTGGAAACGCTAGCACCCAAATCACACAAATCTTGGCACTCATAATCTTTAATCTTAGTCTTAATAGTAGGTTCCCACTCATCATAAAGTTTTCTAGGGATAGAAACTTCCAATTCAAGCTTTTCTTCAAAAGATTTCATCATATCATCAACAATATGTTTAGTAAAAGCTTTATTTTGATTATAAGCATGAGGAGAATTCAACATGGATTGCAACAAGGAAATACAATCTATTAAAGAACAATTATCATAATTAAATTCCTTTAAATCCAAAGGAGTGGGTTCATTGCTACTTAAAGTTTTGACCTCTCCATTCCCACTTTTATCAATTTTTGCATCAAGATCTAAAAACTCCGAATCATTGGGACGCCTTTTAACTAAAGTTGACTCATCTCCAGTCCCATATTTATCAAGATTTATATTGGAAAACAAAGATTCAATAGGAGTCACATTAATCACTTTAAGATCTTCATCATTATTTAAAGACTCCGGTTTAGCGGCCATCTTATTTACTAAGGTAGCTTGTTTATCAAAAAGTTGGCCTACTAAATTTTCAAGATGAGAAAAGTGAGATTTCAAACCATAAAATTTCTTAGACATATCATCGAGCTCTTTATTCATGTACTCCATAAAACTTATCTGCTCCTTAAGCTCGTTTCTAAAGAAACTATTATGCTCAAATTGTAAAGACGTGAAGCTCTTAACATTATTTTCAATTTTTTCCAACCTCCTAAAGTGAGGATCAATGTTCTTTGGTTCAGCCATAAAGATAAGCAAGCACACCAACGTACGGGCAAATAAAAAGCAAAGAAGAAGACGAACGAAAGAGGGGCGAAGAAAAAGGTAAATCTTTTCGAAAATCTTTTTAGAAGTGGGGGAGAGGAAAACGAGAGGCAAATGGCGAATAATGTAATGCAAGAGATGAGAGTTTGATGATGGGTACTTGGTATGTCTTGACTTCGCGTAGATCTGCCCGGCAACGATGCCAGAAAATTTCTCCTGCTACTTCTTGAGCTTGCGTTGGTTTTTCCTTTGAAGAGGAAAGGGTGATGCGGAAAAGTAGAGATAAGTATTTCCTCAGTTAGAGAACCAAGGTATCAATCGAGTAGGAGACAAGGCACAATCACCAACACCTGCACAAACAATCAAACACTTGCACCCGACGTGATAAAGGGGTTGTCAATCCCTTCACGGTCACTAGCAAAAGTCAGATCTGATAGAGATAGATAAAACTAAACAAAAGATAAAGTAAATACTTTGGGGGGTTTTGGTTTATAGATCAAAAAGTAGAAGATTGCAAAATAGTAGATCAGAAACTTATATGATGGAAAATAGACCCGGGGCCATAGGTTTCACTAGAGGCTTCTCATAGCGGCTTGAAGCTACGTCGGTATTTCCCCGAAGAGGAAGGGATGATGCAGCATAGTGGCGGTAGGTATTTCCCTCAGATATGAAACCAAGGTTATCGAACCAGTAGGAGAACCAAGCAACACTACGCAAACAACACTTGCACACAAATAACAAATACTCGCAACCCGACGTGTAAAAGGGGCTGTCAATCCCTTTCAGGTAATAGTGCCACAAATTGGCAAACAGACGTGAGAGAGTTGTAAGTATTGATAGATAGAAGGCCAAATAAAATAAATTGCAGCAAGGTATTTTTGGTTTAATAGATCTAGAAATAAAAGGAAATAAAATAGATCGCAAAGGCAAATAATATGAGAAAGATACCCGGGGCCGTTGATAGAACTTCAAATAATCATGATGATATCCAGGCAATGATCATTCGATAGGCATCACATCCAAGATTTGTAGACCGACTCCTGCCTGCATCTACTACTATTACTCCACACATCGACCGCTATCCAGCATGCATCTAGTGTATTAAGTTCATGGAGAAACAGAGTAATGCAATAAGAACGTTTACATGATGTAGACAAGATCTATTTATGTAGAAATAGACCCCATCGTTTTATCCTTAGTAGCAACTATACATACGTGTCGGTTCCCCTTCTGTAAGTGGGATCCAGCACCGTAAGATCGAACCCACTACAAAGCACCTCTTCCCATTGCAAGATAAATAGATCAAGTTCGCCAAACAAAACCCAAATATCGAAGAAGAAATATGAGGCTATAAGCAATCATGCATATATGATATCAAAGAAACTCAAATAACTTTCATGGATAAAAATATATAGATTTGATCATAAACTCAAAGTTCATCGGATCCCAACAAACACGCCACAAAAGAGTTACATCATATGGATCTCCAAGAGACCATTGTATTGAGAATCAAACGAGAGAGAGAGAGAGAGGAAGCCATCTAGCTACTAACTACGGACCCGAAGGTCTACAAAGAACTACTCACGCATCATCAGAGAGGCACCAATGGAAGTGGAGAACCCCTCCCTGATGGTGTCTAGATTGGATCTGGTGGTTCTAGACTCTACGGCAGCTGGAATTGATTTTCGTCGACTCCCCTAGGGCTTCTGGAATATTGGGGTATTTATAGAGCAAAGAGGCGGTGCTGGAGGCCACCGAGGTGGGCACAACCCACCTGGGCGCGCCTTGGGGCCCAGGCGCGCCCTGGTGGGTCTTCTCCGGCCCATTTGGATGTCTTTTGGTCCATAAAAATTCCACAAAAAGTTTCTCTACATTTGGACTCCATTTGGTATTTATTATCTGCGATGTAAAAACATGCAAAAAACATCAACTGGCACTTGGCACTATGTCAATAGGTTAGTACCAAAAATGGTATAAAATGACTATAAAACGATTATAAAATATCCAAGATTGATAATATAACAGCATGGAACAATCAAAATTATAGATACGTTGGAGACGTATCAGCATCCCCAAGCTTAATCCCCGCTCGTTCTTGAGTAGGTAAACGATAAAAACAAAAATTTTGATGTGGAATACTGCCTAACATGTCATATCATATTATTTTCTTTATAGCATGGACATTTGGACATTTATATTGCTCAAAGCAATAGTCTAGTTTTGACACGATAACTTAAATACTCAAGCATATCAACAAGCAACCATGTCGTTCAAAATATGAATGCCAAAATAAGTTATCCCTAGCCCATCATGCTCAATCATTGATCCATTCATGAAACACACTCGCATATTAACTACACCCAATGCTAAAGTACGATAATAGTGCCTCCTAGTTGGTGCTTTTATAAGAGAAGATGGAGACTCAAATAAAAAATTAAAAAATGCATAAAGTAAAAGATAGGCCCTTCGCAGAGGGAAGTAGGGATTGGTAGAGGTGCCAGAGCTCAGAGCGAAAGTTGAGAGATAAAAATATTTTGAGAGGCATGCTTTTCCCACCAACGAAAATGACTTAGAGTTCCCAACACTTTCCATGCTAGATATATCATAGGCGGTTCCCAAATAGAAATTAAAGTTTATTCCTTTTTCCACAATACTTTCACTTTCCATGGCTAACCATATACACGGGTGCCTTCCATACCAACACTTTCCAAGGAATTTATTATTTGACAACATAAAGTAAATTCATTTTTCATTTCAGGACTGGGCATCCCTAATACCTTTGCCTTACTCTCGTGCAATGACAAGTGAATAAACACTCATCGTGAGAATAACACATCTAGCATGGAAAATATTAGCCACCCCTCACCGCCTCGCGAGCGGTAGGAGCACACAAAAGAGAAATTTATTTTGAATATTAGAGATGGCACATACAAATTTGCTTAGAACGGCAAAAGAATACCACATATAGGTAGATATAGGGGACTCATGTGGCAAAATTGGTTTAAAGGATTTTGGAGGCATAAGTAGTGATCATACTTAGTGCAAAATGAAGGCTAGAAAAAGAATGGGAAGCGACCGACCAAGAAACGAATAATCTCATAAGCGAGCATCAAGCATAATTAACACCGAATAATGCACCACAAGTAGGATGTAATTTCATTGCATAACTATTGACTTTCATTCTTGCATAGGGAATCACAAACCTTAACATCAATATTCTTACTAAAGCATAATTAGTCATCAAGATGACTCACATATCACATCATCATATCTCAAAACTATTACTAAGAATCAAGTTTATTTTGTCCAATGATCTTCATGAAAGGTTTTATTATATCCTTCTTTCATGTGTTGCTTTTGAGAAGCTCAAACAAATATAAGTGAAGATCATGAGCATAAAATTTCTTTCTCTCAAATTAATTTAAGTGAAACAAGAGACAATTTCTTGAAAATTTTACTAACTCTCAAGTAAATCTAAGTGAAGCAAGAGAGCATTTCTTCAAAAATTACTAAAGCACACCTTGCTCAAAAAGATACAAGTGAAGCATTAGAGGAAATCCATGGCTCATAAAAATTTAACTAAAGCATAGAGAGCAATTCTAACAAGTCATGGCATAATTTTGGCTCTCTCAAATAGGTGTGTCTGCTACCTCTTGAGCACGGCGTTGGTTTTCCCTTGAAGAGGAAAGGGTGATGAGGCAAAGTAGCGTAAGTATTTCCCTCCGTTTTTGAGAACCAAGGTATCAATCCAGTAGGAGGCCACACGCAAGTCCCTCGTACCTACACAAACAAATAAGAACCTCGCAACCAATGCGATAAAGGGGTTGTCAAGACCTTCATGGTCACTTACGAGAGTGAGATCTGATAGAGATAATAATAATAAGATATTTTTTTGGTATTTTTATGATATAGATTGAAAGTACAGATTGCAAAATAAAATAGATTGGAAACTTATATGATAAAAGATAGAGCCGAGGGCCATAGGTTTCACTAGTGGCTTCTCTCAAGATAGCATAAGTATTACGGTGGGTAAACAAATTACTGTTGAGCAATTGATAGAAAAGCGAATAATTATGAGAATATCTAGGCATGACCATGTATATAGGCATCACATGTGTGACAAGTAGACCAACTCATGCCTGCATCTACTACTATTAGTCCACACATCGACCGCTATCCAGCATGCATCTAGAGTATTAAGTTCATAAGAACAGAGTAACACATTAGGTAAGATGACATGATGTAGAGGGATAAACTCAAGCAATATGATATAAACCCCATCTTTTTATCCTCAATGGCAACAATACAATATGTGTCGTTTCCCTTTCTGTCACTGGGATCAAGCACCGCAAGATTGAACCCAAAGCTAAGCTCTTCTCCTATTGCAAGAAAGATCAATCTAGTAGGCCAAACCAGACTAATAATTCGAAGAGACTTGCAAAGATAACCAATCATGCATAAAAGATTTCAGAGAAGAATCAAATATTGTTCATAGATAGACTTGATTATAAACCCACAATTCATCGGATCTCGACAAACACACCGCAAAAAGAGTTACATCGAATAGATCTCCAAGAAGATCGAGGAGAACTTTGTATTGAGATTCAAAGAGAGAGAAGAAGCCATCTAGCTAATAACTATGGACCCGAAGGTCTGAAGTAAATTACTCACACATCATCGGAGGGGCTATGGAGTTGATGTAGAGGCCCTCCGTGATTGGTGCCCCCTCCGGTGGAGCTCCGGAAAAGGCCCCAAGATGGGATCTCTTGGGTACAGAAGGTTGCAATGGTGGAAATAGGGTTTCGTGGTGTTCCTGGATGTTTTCAGGGTATATGAGTATGTATAGGAGGAAGAAGTAGGTCGGTTGAGCCACGAGGGGGGAGGGCGCGCCCAGGGGGCAGGCGTGCCCCCCTGCCTCGTGGACTCCTCGTCCGTTTCTTGATGTCCACTCCTAGTCCTCTGGATCAAGTTTGTTCCAAAATACACGTTCCCAAAGGTTACATTCTGTTTGGATTCCGTTTGATATTCTTTTCTGCGAAACACCGAAATAGGCAAAAAACAACAATTTGTACTGGGCCTTGGGTTAATATGTTAGTCCCAAAAATAATATAAAAGTGTAAAATAAAGCCCATTAACATCCAAAACAGATAATATAATAGCATGGAACAATCAAAAATTATAGATACTTTGGAGACATATCAAGCATCCCCAAGTTTAATTCCTACTCGTCCTCGAGTAGGTAAATGATAAAAACAGATTTTTTTTGATGTGGAATGCTACGTAACATAATTCTCAATGTAATTCTCTTTATTGCGGCATGAATATTCAGATCCGAAAGATTCAAGACAAAAGTTTAATATTGACATAAAAATAATAATACTTCAAGCATACTAATAAAGCAATTATGTCTTCTCAAAATAACATGGCAAAAGAAAGTTCATCCCTACAAAATCATATAGTTTGGTCATGCTCCATTTTCGTCACACAAGAATGCTCTCATCATGCACAACCCCGATGACAAGCCAAGCAATTGTTTCACACTTTAGTAATATCAAACTTATTTCAACTTTCACGCAATACATGAGCGTGAGCCATGGATATAGCACTATGGGTGGAATAGAATATGATGATGGGGGTTATGCGGAGAAGACAGAAAAGGAGAAAGTCTCACATCGACGCGGCTAATCAATGGGCTAGGGAGATTCCCATCAATTGATGTCAATGCAAGGAGTAGGGATTGCCATGCAACGGATGCACTAGAGCTATAAATGTATGAAAGCTCAACAAAAGAAACTAAGTGGGTGTGCATCCAACTTGCTTGCTCACGAAGACCTAGGGCATTTGAGGAAGCCCATTGTTGGAATATACAAGCCAAGTTCTATAATGAAAAATTCCCACTAGTATATGAAAGTGACAAAACAAGAGACTCTCTATCATAAAGATCAAGGTGCTACTTTGAAGCACAAGTGTGGAAAAAAGGATAGTAGCATTACCCCCTTTTTTGGGGCCTTCCTTTTTTGGCCTTTATCGTTTTTTATTTGGGACAATGCTCTATTAATGATGATCATCACACTTCTATTTATTTACAACTCAATGATTACAACTCGATACTAGAACAAAGTATGACTCTATATGAATGCCTCCGACGGTGTACCGGGAAGGGCAATGAATCAAGAGTGACATGTATGAAAAATTATGAATGGTGGCTTTGCCACAAATACGATGTCAACTACATGATCATGCAAGGCAATATGACAATGATGATGTGTGTCATGATAAATGGAACGGTGGAAAGTTGCATGGCAATATATCTCGAAATGGCTATGGAAATGCCATAATAGGTAGGCATGGTGGCTGTTTTGAGGAAGATATAAGGAGGTTTATGTGTGACAGAGTGTATCATATCACGGGGTTTGGATGCACCGGCAAAGTTTGCACCAACTCTCAAGGTGAGAAAGGGCAATGCACGGTACCGAAGAGGCTAGCAATGATGGAAGGGTGAGAGTGTGTATAATCCATGGACTCAACATTAGTCATAAAGAACTCACATACTTATTGCAAAAATCTACAAGTCATCAAAAACCAAGCATTGTGCACATGCTACTAGGGGGATAGATTGGTAGGAAAAGACCATCGCTCGTCCCCGACCGCCACTCATAAGGAAGACAATCAAATAACACTTCATGTTTCAAATTTGTTACACAACAGTCACCATACGTGCATGCTACGGGACTTGAAAACTTCAACGCAAGTATTTCAGAAATTCACAACTACTCAACTAGCACATTCTAATTTACCACCTTTATATCTCAAAACAATTATCAAGTATCAAACTTCTCTTAGTACTCAATGCACTTTTTATGAAAGTTTTTATTATACCGATCTTGGATGCCTATCATATTAGGACTAAATTCATAACCAAAGTAAATTAGCATGATGTTCTAAGGGACTCCCAAAATAATATAAGTGGAGCATGAGAGATCAATAATTTATATATAATAAAACCACCACAGTGCTCTTAAAAGATATAAGCGAAGCACTAGAGCAAAATTATCTAGCTCAAAAGGTATAAGTGAAGCACATGGAGTATTCTAATAAATTCTGATTCATGTGTATCTCTCCCAAAAGGTGTGTAAGGAAAGGATGATTGTGGTAAACTAAAAAGAAAACACTCAAATCATACAAGACGCTCCAAGCAAAACACACATCATGTGGTGAATAAAAATATAGCTCCAAGTAAAGTTACCGATGGACGAAGACGAAAGAGGGGATGCCTTCTGGGGAATCCCCAAGCTTAGGCTTTTGGCTGTCCTTGGATTTTACCTTGCGGTGCCATGCGCATCCCCAAGCTTAGTCTCTTGCCACTCCTTGTTCCATTATCCATCAAATCTTTACCCAAAACTTGAGAACTTCACAAAACAAAACTTAAAAGAAAATCTCGTCAGCTCCGTTAGTAAAGAAAACAAACCACCACTTCAAGGTACTGTAATGAACTCATTATTTATTTAAATTCATGTTAAACCTACTGTATTCCAACTTTTCTATGGTTCATAAACTCTATTACTATCCATAGATTCATCAAAATAAGCAAACAACACACGAAAAACAGAATCTGTGAAAAACAGAACAGTCTGTAGTAATCTGTAGGTTTCGAATATGTATGGAACCCCAAAAATTCTAAAATAAATTGATGGATGTGAGGAATTTATGTATTAATCATCTGCAAAAGCAATTAACTAAATAGCACTCTCCAGTAAAAATGGCAGCAAATCTCGTGAGCGCTAAAGTTTATGTTTTTTACAGCAAGATCGTAAAGACTTTCCCCAAGTCTTCCCAAAGGTTCTACTTGGCACAAACACTAATAGAAAGCATAAAACCACATCTAAACACAGGCTAGATGAATTATTTATTACTAAACAGAACCAAAAAGCAAAGAAAAAAAATAAAATTGGGTTGCCTCCCAACAAGCGCTATCGTTTAACGCCCCTAGCTAGGCATAAAAGCAAGGATAGATCTAGGTATTATGATCTTTGGGATGCAATCCATAAGTGGCCCTCATAATAGATTCATAAGGTAATTTAATTTTCTTTCTAGGAAAGTGTTCCATGCCCTTCCTTAACGGAAATTGGAATCTAATATTCCCTTCTTTCATATCAATAATTGCACCAATCGTTCTAAGGAAAGGTCTACCAAGAATAATAGGACATGAAGGATTGCAATAAATATCAAGAACAATGAAATATACGGGCACATAATTCCTATTTGCAACAATAAGAACATCATTAATTCTTCCCATAGGTTTCTTAATGGTGAAATCCGCAAGATGCAAGTTTAAAGAACAATCATCAAATTCACGGAAACCTAGCAAATCACACAAATTTTAGGAATTGTGGAAACACTAGCACCCAAATCACATAAGGAAAAGCATTCATGATCTTTAATTTTAATTTTAATAGTAGGTTCCCACTCACATACAGTTTTCTTGGGATAGAAACTTCCAATTCAAGCTTTTCTTCATAAGATTGCATTAAAGCATCAACAATATGTTTAGTAAAAGCTTTATTTTGACTATAAGCATGCAGAGAATTTAGAAAGGATTGCAACAAGGAAATACAATCTATCAAAGAGAAATTATCATAATTAAATTTGTTGAAATCCAAGATAGTGGTTTCATTGCTATGTAAAGTTTTGACCTCTCCAATCCCACTTTTATCAATTTTTGCATCAAGATCTAAAAACTCCGAATCATTGGGACACCTTCTAACTAAAGTTGACTCATCTACAGTCCCATCATTATCAAGATTCATATTGCAAAACAAAGATTTAATAGGGGACACATCAATAACTTTTAGATCTTCATCATTATTATCATGGAAACTAGAAGAACACGCTTTCACAAAGCAATCTTTTTTAGCACGCATCCTAGTGGTTCTTTCTTTGCACTCATCAATGGAAATTCTCATAGCTTTGAGAGACTCATTAATATCATGCTTAGGTGGAATAGATCTAAGTTTCAAATATTCAACATCAAGAGAAATTCTATCCACGTTCCTAGCCAACTCATCAATCTTAGACAATTTTTCTTCAATCAAAGCACTGAAACTCTTTTGCAAACTAATAAATTCTTTAATATTAGATTCAAAATCAGAGGGAATATTATTATAATTTCCATAAGAATTGTTGTAGGAATTACCATAATTATTAGAGGAATTACTAGGAAACGGCCTAGGATTAAAATTATCTCTATACACGTTATTACCAAAATTGTTCCTACCAACAAAATTCACATCCATATATTCATTATTATTCTCAATCAAAGTAGACAAAGGCATATCATTAGGATAAGAAGAAACACTCTTATTAACAAACAATTTCATAAGCTCACCCATCTTTCCACTCAAAACATTGATCTCTTCTATAGCATGCACCTTTTTATTAGTAGATCTTTCAGTATGCCATTGAGAATAATTAACCATTATATTATCTAGGAGTTTAGTAGCTTCTCCTAAAGTGATTTCCATAAAAGTGCCTCCCGCGGCTGAATCTAAAATATTTCTAGAAGCAAAGTTCAATCCGACATAAATTTTTTGTATAATCATCCAAAGATTCAAACCATGTGTAGGACAATTACGTATCATTAATTTCATCCTCTCCCAAGCTTGTGCAACATGTTTATGATCAAGTTTCTTAAAATTCATAATATCATTTCTAAGAGTGATGATCTTAGCGGGAGGAAAATACTTAGATATAAAAGCATCTTTGCACTTATTCCATGAATCAATACTATTTTTAGGCAAAGACGAAAACCAAGTTTTAGCACGATCTCTAAGCGAAAACGGGAATAGCTTCAATTTAACAATATCATTATCCACATCTTTCTTATTTTGCATATCACATAAATCAACAAAGTTGTTTAGATGGGTAGCGGCATCTTCACTAGAAAGGCCGGAAAACGGATCTTTCATGACAAGATTCAACAAAGCAGCATTAATTTCACAAGATTCAGCATCGGTAAGAGGAGCAATCGGAGTGCTAATAAAATCATTATTGTTGGTATTGCAAAAATCACACAATTTAGTATTATCTTGACCCATCGTGACAAGCAAGCAATCCAACACAGAAGCAAACAAGCAAAAAGAGGCGAACTGGAGAAGAAAAGGGGAATGGATAAAGAGGGCCAATAAAACGGCAAGGGTGAAGTGGGGGAGAGGAAAACGAGAGGAAAATGGCAAATAATGTAATGTGAGGGATAATAGTTTGTGATGGGTACTTGGTATGTCTTGACTTGTGCGTAGACTCCCTGGCAATGGTGCCATAAATCCTTCTTGCTACCTCTTGAGCACTTCATTGGTTTTCCCTTGAAGAGGAAAGGGTGATCCAGCAAAGTAGCGTAAGTATTTCCATCAGTTTTTGAGAACCAAGGTATCAATCTAGTAGGAGGCCACACGCAAGTCCCTCGTACCTACACAAACAAATAAGAACCTTGCAACCAATGTGATAAAGGGGTTGTCAAGCCCTTCACGGTCACTTAAGAGAGTGAGATTTGATAGAGATAATAATAATAAGATAAATATTTTTGGTATTTTATGATATAGATTGAAAGTAAAGATTGCAAAATAAAATAGATTGGAAACTTATATGGTAAAAGATAGACCCGGGGGCCATAGGTTTCACTAGTGGCTTCTCTCAAGATAGCATAAGTATTACGGTGGGTGAAAAAATTATTGTCGAGCAATTGATAGAAAAGCGAATAATTATGAGAATATCTAGGCATGATCATGTATATAGGCATCACGTCCGTGACAAGTAGATCGACTCCTGCCTGCATCTACTACTATTACTCCACACATCGACCGCTATCCAGCATGCATCTAGAGTATTAAGTTCATAAGAACAGAGCAACGCATTAGGTAAGATGACATGATGTAGAGGGATAAACTCAAGCAATATGATATAAACCCCATCTTTTTATCCTCGATGGCAACAATACAATACGTGTCGTTTCCATTTCTGTCACTGGGATCAAGGACCGCAAGATTGAACCCAAAGCTAAGCACTTCTCCCATTGCAAGAAAGATCAATCTAGTAGGCCAAACCAAACTGATAATTCGAAGAGACTTGCAAAGATAACCAATCATGCATAAAAGATTTCAGAGAAGAATCAAATATTGTTCATTGATAGACTTGATCGTAAACCCACAATTCATCGGATCTCGACAAACACACCGCAAAAAGATTTACATTGAATAGATCTCCAAGAAGATCGAGGAGAACTGTGTATTGAGATTCAAAGAGAGAGAAGAAGCCATCTAGCTAATAACTATGGACCTGAAGGTCTGAAGTAAACTACTCACACATCATCGGAGGGGCCATGGAGTTGATGTAGAGGACCTCCATGATCGATGCCCCCTTCGGTGGAGCTCCGGAAAAGGCCCCGAGATGGGATCTCTTGGGTATAGATGGTTGCGCTGGTGGAAATAGGGTTTCGTGGTGTTCCTAGATGTTTTCAGGGTATATGATTATATATGGGAGGAAGAAGTAGGTCGGTTGAGCCACGAGGGGCACACGAGGGGGGAGGGCGCACCCCCTGCCTCGTGGACTCCCCATCCATTTCTTGACGTCCACTCCAAGTCCTCTGGATTACGTTTGTTCCAAAAATCACGTTCTCGAAGGTTTCATTCTGTTTGGACTCCGTTTGATATTCCTTTTCTACGAAACTCTGAAATAGGCAAAAAAAACAGCAATTTGCACTGGGCCTTGGGTTAATAGGTTAGTCCCAAAACTAATATAAAAGTGTAAAATAAAGCCCATTAACATCCAAAACACATAATATAATAGCATGGAACAATAAAAAATTATAGATACGTTGGAGACATATCAGTGTCCAGCAAGGGAACAAGACTAAAAACACAAAATAAAACAAGCAAGGACCCATATCATGCAAGACGCTCCAAGCAAAACACATAGTGTGTGATGAATAAAAATATAGCTTTGAGTAAAATACCGATGGTCGTTAGAAGAAAGAGGGGATGCCACTCAAGGCATCCCCAAGCTTAGGTCCTTCTTATTCCATATTCCTTCATCCATCGTAAGATAACCCAAAACTTGAAAACTTCAATCACACAAAACTCAACAAAACCTTCGATCCGTTAGTATAAGAAAACAAATCACTACTATAAGTGTTGTAGCAAACCAATTCATATTTTATTATTGCATTATATCTACTGTATTCCAGCTTTTCTATGGCAAAAAACTCATCAAAGAAAACCATAGAATCATCAAAACAAGCACACAACGCAAAGAAAAAAACAGAATCTATCAAAAACAGAACAGTCTGTAGCAATCTGGATATTTCGAATACTTATCTAACTCGAAAAACTCTGAAAAATTAGGACGACCTGGGAAATTTGCATATTAATCTTCTGAAAAAATAATTGGTATTTCTTGCTCTCTGGTTAGAAATGAGAATTGTTTTTGTGAGTGCAAAAGTTTCTGTTTTTCAGCAAGATCAAACAACTATCACCCAAGAAGGTCCTAAAGGCTTTACTTGGCACAAATACTAATTAAAACACAAAAAACACAATCATAACAGTAGCATAATTGTGCTAACACTCAAGAACAGAAAGTAAAAAGTAAATATAAATTTTATACATTAGGTTGCCTCCCAACAAGCGCTATAGTTTTACGCCCTTAGCTAGGCATAAAGCAAAGGAACTTAGTTTTGTCATCCTTCTTCCTAATTCCCTTAGAGGTGTTTTCATCATGGGGTTTTGTAAAAACAACATAAAACATATTGTCCATAGAAACCTTAGCACTAGTAAGTTGCCCATTATCATAACCGCGTTGATTTCCGGCAACAATCCAAGAGTAATGTTGATTAACATTATTGAAAACTTGTTGAATTACATCTAGAACAGGGACTTCCTTTTTAAGATTCTCATTAAAGATTTTAGTATCCCCAAGCAAATGTCTTAACGCATAATCACTATTGTGAAGAATTTCATCTATTACGGGCTTTTCACGATTCATACCATAAAAATCAAAGATTTCCCTAGCTTCCCGTATGATATAGTCAAACTCATTCATAAGAACGAGAGTGGCCAACTATTTAGCCTTAGGATTCTTTATAATGGGGAGCTCAAAAAACAATATTTGCAAAGTAGGATGGGTACAGATAAATTTACTTTCAAGTTTCAGAACTAGTGCTGAAATAGCATCCGCATAAGATCTAGTAGTTCTAAGTATAGGAGCATCATCAAGACTTAGATTTCCCACACGATTGAAAAATTCTTGGATACACTCCTTTCCCATAACATTACATTGCCCCAAGATAAAAGTTTTAGCATCTAGATTGCCCGTACACCCAATCTTAGGAGTTAGGTCATCATCTATTGGTGCCATACCGAAATCACTCATGGTTGCAAGCAAAGGATAGATCCGATGAGAAAACGGCGAACGAAAAAGAGGGCGAATAAAATAGCAAATATTTGTGAAGTGGGGGAGAGGAAAATAAGAGGCAAATGGCAAATAATGTAAATTTCGAGGAGATGAGATTTGTAATTAGGAACATGGTATATGTTGAAGATCCTACCCGGCAACGGCGCCAAAAATTCCTTTTGATAGCGGCTTGAAGCTACGTCAGTATTTCCCCAAAGAGGAAAGGATGATGCAACACAGTGGCGGTATGTATTTCCCTCAGATATGAAACCAAGGTTATCGAACCAGTAGAAGAACCAATCAACACTACGTAAATAGCACCTACACACAAATAACAAATACTCGCAACCCGACGTGTAAAAGGGGTTGTCAATCCCTTTCGGGTAATGGTGCCACAAACTGGCAAATGGACATGAGAGCATTGTAAATATTGATAGATCAAACGCAAAATAAAATAAATTGCGGCAAGGTATTTTTGTATTTTTGGTTTAATAGATATGAAAATAAAAGGCAAATAAAATATATCACAAAGGCAAATAACATGAGAAAGAGACCTGGGGGCCGTAGATTTCACTAGTGGCTTCTCTCGAGAAAAATAGCAAACGGCGGGTAAACAAATCACTGTTGGGAAATTCATAGAACTTCAAATAATCATGACGATATCCAGGCAATGATCATTATATAGGCATCACGTCCAAGATTAGTAGACCGACTCCTGCCTACATCTACTACTATTACTCCACACATTGACCGCTATCCAGCATGCATCTAGTGTATTAAGTTCATGGAGAAACAGAGTAATGCAATAAGAACGATGACACGATGTAGACAAGATCTATTTATGTACAAATAGACCCATCGGTTTATCCTTAGTAGCAACGATACATACGTGTCGGTTCCCCTTCTTTCACTAGGATCATGCACTGTAAGATCGAACCCACTACAAAGCACCTCTTCCCATTGCAACATAAATAGATCAAGTTGGCCACACAAAACCCAAATACCAGAGAAGAAATACGAGGGTATAAGCAATCATTCATATAAGAGATCAAAGAAACTCAAATAACTTTCATGGATAGAAAGAGATAGATCTGATCATAAACTCAAAGTTCATCGGATCCCAACAAACACACCGCAAAAGAGTTACATCATATGGATCTCCAAGAGACCATTGTATTGAGAATCCAACGAGAGAGAGGAAGCCATCTAGCTACCAACTACGGACCCGAAGGTCTACAAAGAACTACTCACGCATCAGTGGAGAGGTACCAATGGAAGTGGTGAACCCCCTCCGTGATGGTGTCTAGATTGGATCTGGTGTTTCTGGACTCTGCGGCTAGAATTGATTTTCGTCGACTCCCCTAGGGTTTCTGGAATATTGGGATATTTATAGAGCAAAGAGGTGATGCAGGGGGGGCGTCGAGGTGGGCACAACCCACCTAGGCGGGCCTGGGGGGCCAGGCGTGCCCTGGTGGGTTGTGCCCCCCTCGGGGCTCCCCTAGGTGTTTCTCCGGCCCATTGGATGTCTTCTGGTCCATAAAAATTCCACAAAAAGTTTCGCTGTGTTTGGACTCCGTTTGTTATTGATTATCTGCGATGTAAAAAACATGCAAAAAACAACAACTGGCACTTAGCACTATGCCAATAGGTTAGTACCAAAAAATAATATAAAATGACAATAACATTATTATAAAACATCCAAGATTGATAATGTAACAACATGGAACAATCAAAAATTATAGATATGTTGGAGACGTATCAGCTTCTCTCAAGATAGCAAATAATACGATGGGTGAACAAATTACTGTCAAGCAATTGATAGAAAAGGGCAAAGTTATGACAATATCTAAGGCAATGATTATGAAATATAGGCATCATGTCCGTGTCAAGTAGATCGACTCCTGCCTGCATCAACTACTATTACTCCACACATCAACCGACTCGTGCCTGCATCTAGAGTATTAAGTTCATGAAGAACAAGTAACGCTTTAAGTAAGATGACACGAAGTAGAGGAGTAAACTCAAGCAATATGATGTAAACCCCATCTTTTTATCCTTGATGTCAACAATACAATACGTGCCTCGCTACCCCTACTGTCACGGGTGAGGACACCACAAGATTGAACCCAGAGCTAATTAGGCACTTCTCTCATTGCAAGAAAAACCAATCTAGTTGGCCAAACTAAACCGATAGTTCGAAGAGAATTACAAAGATATCAAATCATGCATAAAAGAATCAGAGAAGATTCAAATAATATTCATAGATAAGTTGATCATAAATCCACAATTCATCAGATCTCGACAAACACACCGCAAAAGAAGATTACATCGGATAGATCCTCAAGAACATCGAGGAGAACATGGTATTGAGAATCAAAGAGAGAGAAGAAGCCTTCTAGATACTAGCTATGGACTCGTAGCTCTGTGGTAAACTACTCACGCTTCATCGGAAGGGCAATAGACTTGATATAGAAGCCCTCCGTGATCGAATCCCCCTCCCAATAGGATGCCGGAAAAGGCCCCAAGATGGGATCTCATGGGAAGACAAGGTTGCTGCGGTGGAAAGTGTTTTCGTCGATGCCTCTGGTGGTATGGGAATATATGTCAATATATAGGGCCAAGGGTTAGGTCAGAAGAGTCCCGAGGAGCCGACAAGGCAGGGGGTGTGCCCTAGCCCCTGGGCGCGCCCTCCCCCTTGTCGTTGCCTCGCGGCTCTTCTAACTTCATCTCCAAGTCTCCGGGGTGTCTTTTGGTCCAATAAAAATCATTGCGAAAGTTTTATTCTGTTTGGACTCCGTTTGGTATTCCTTTTCTACGAAGCTGAAAAACAAGGAAAAAACATAAACTGGCACTGGGCTCTAGGTTAATGAGTTAGTCCCAAAAATAATATAAAATAGCTTACTAATGCATATAAAACATCCAAAATAGATAATATAGTAGCATGGAACAATAAAAATTATAGATACTTTGGGGGCGTATCAGTAATCACTATGAATAATCACTCTAACAATCAAGAGAAATCAACAAGTAACACTAAGGTATAAATAATAAAGAAATTTAAAGAAAACTAAAGAAAATTATAAGAAAAGTTAAAATACACTTATATAGACTTGAAGAAAACTCAAGTTTAACCAAACAAGAACAGAAGTAACTCTCTGATCTAAACAAATTTTTAACAAAAAAGAAAACATAAAAGGTTTAGTTTATTAGAAAGTATTTTAGTTAAACTTTCATTAGCAAAAGGAATCGCCTAAAAAGCTTTCATAACACTCAAGTTATGACCTAAACAAGATTGAGCTTAGAACCAAACCAAAACAATTTCAACTATTTATAAAATTTCGTTTCTGATCTAAATTCAGGTCTAATAGAAAATAAAATATATCCAACTTGGTTTAATAGAATGTTTTCCCATTGAAATTTTAATAGCAAAAGAAACACTTGAAAAGCTAATATAAAAACCAAAGTGATGAACTAAACAAATTATAACTCAAAGATGAGCTAATATTTTTTATTATTTTCATAAAATGTTTCTGGTCTTCTAATCAAAATTTTAATTTAATTATGTTGAAGTGGAAAAAATAATTACCTTTTTAAAATAAAAGAAAACAACTACTTTTCATTCAAAACAAGCCTAACACGTTCAGATTTGAATCTGATCAAAACAGAACTAAAATATAATTCAAAAATAATTTTGATGGTTTCTCTGGATAAAAATCTTGTAGAAAATAGTAGCAAAAAGTATTAATTCAAAACCTACTTTTGTATAAAAGTTAGAAGTAATTTTGTACTTAAAGTAAATTTGTTCAAATTTAAATTAAAAAACTTCAAATGTGAAAAATTTCGGACTTAATAAAAACTACACCATTTTTCGAAACTATAGCAGTTTGAATCACTCAAACTGGATTAAAAACATAAAAGTTATAAGCAAAACAAGTTTGATACAAATTTGAAAAAAAAACTAAATCTAAAATAAAACAGAAAACTCTATGGGCCGGTTAAGGACACATGGGGCAACGCGAGTGAGAGAACCAGCGGGCGGCGAGTGACTACGGGCAGTTAAACGGTCCGTATAAGAAAATGATTCGGCGACTTAAATGATCTAATTTGGACCGTACATGCGAGATCTAATGGAGGAGATTTGATCGAGGGCTCACATCGGCGAGGTGATGGACTCCGGCAAGGTCGACGGCGATAACGACTCGGGGTTGATGCTGGCGACGACTCCACGGTGATGGCGGAGACCTCCGGTCCATGCAGGCGATGACGGCGAAGACGATTGTGCGCTTAGGCGGCGGCGGAGGTGATTGGGTGGAGCAAGGGGACAACTATGGCAGCGGTGCCGCTCGGGTATCTGTGGCGAGGAATTGGTGAACTCTAGAGGGTTGGTTTTGGGGGGCTTTGCGAGGAACGGGTGCGTGAGGGGGCGACATGCATTTATAGATGGTGTTGTGGAGAGAAGGGCGACTATGAACGGAAAGAATCGCGAATGGGATTTGCTGCTGCGGCGGGCTCCGGTGAGGGAAAGGAAAGGGAGGAAGAAAAGGAAAGAGAGGGGCGTCGGGCGGTGGGGTCCGTGTGTCGATGAGGGAGAGGGAGAAAAAAGGAAGGAGCGGGTGGCAGTTCGAAGGAGATTCAGGAACCGCAGCGCTGGGCTAGGCCTCGCTCGCTAGTGGGCTTTGGCCATTTATTTTTCTTTCTAAAACGAAAGGCTTTTCTTTTTCTTTTTTAAACAGAGAAGAGAAAATCTTGTGAACTAATTCAAATGAAGTTCAAATAATTTGAAAATTTGCACATAAATACTTGGTTATATATAGGTCCCTGTGCACATTTTTTTGACCAAATAAAATGTAAATAAAATTACCAAAATTACACAAGCATTCTGATGCAATAAAATAATTGAAAAGGACTTTTGAAAATGTCCAAATGACTTCAAAATACTTTTCTCCTATTTTTAATTTGGAGGGAGTCATTTTACCCTCACTCTCATTTATTATTTTTTCGGAGAAAATATTTTGCATAAAACCCTAATAAAAGCACTAACCAATAATTTCATGAAATGGTTGTGCCCATGATTTCAAATATATCCCTGTTGGTTTCATAATTCATTTTCCACCTTTCTTTCTGATATTTGAAGGAGTCGTATTTCCTTCTCTCTTTATTTTATTGGAATAAATGAAAATGAATTTGAAACTCAAAATGGAAAACTCTCCACAAGCGATTCAAATAAATTTTGAAAGTGGTCTTCATCACTCCCACTCTATTTCTTATATTTTGAAGAAGTCATCTTATCTTCCCTCATGAAAATACTTGAGTGACATAAAGTTTCTGGTTTGAATTATTCACAAATGGAATTCAATTCTTCTCGACCCCCTTTTTAATTTCTTTAATGGAAGAAGTCATGTTGTCTTCACTGTTGGTTTTTGTGTTGAAATGAATTTGAATTCATGGAAGCAAGGTACAAAATGCAAGAATGAATAATTGGGAAAGTCCTTTTATTCCCTCTCATTTAACTTTCAAAAAGTTTCAAATTCCACTCAATTTCACACAACAATCACACTGGCAACCATTATTACTTAATTAATACAACATTCCAAAATTTAGAATTTTGGTATGTAACAACGATCTTGCGTGACGGAGGAAGTGGTACCGTCAAGATTTTATTTTCTATGACGGTGATTCGGTGACGGTGGGGGTGATGGCTGATGAGTGACATTTTTACACTCGTTTCACCTTTGTTTAAACCGAGATATTTCATTTAAAGGAGATACTTGCTCTGATATTGCTACTAATCACTAATGAATGCAAATGATTCCACAAATCCTCTCTTTGTTGTGTTTCCATAGGGAATGGGCTAAAAGGGGAAGAAATGATGTGTGTAAGTGGAATGGAAGGAAAATGGAGGAATGAGAAGTCAGCAGGAAGCATCTGCACAAAGACAACACGAAAGACGGAGTTCCATAGGGGTGCGAGTGCCCATATGAGTGCCCATTTGGGATGGATTTCGAGGCAGCTTGTCCACCTGAACAACTTTTATTAAAGGGGCCCCATCAAAATGTCAACAGAATGACGAGCATGGCACCAGAAGCTCTTCATCATCAGCTTCATCCACAAACCATAGCTGCCACCATTTCCGTCTCTAGAGCCATCTTCACCATCACCACAGTGCTCTCTCATCTAGTTCATACTTGTAATCGTGTATCACATAAGGCATCTATTGTAAGACATATTGCAGTCAATCAATCTCAAGATGTGTTCTTTAATGTTTTCTTCCTGTGATCTGATCTCCATGTGTGAGTAGTTCGGTAAGGTCTGGGTTGAGGCATGAGCCTTGCAAGTCAAGGTATTTGTTGAAGGGATCAATGGAACACTTTGATATAATGTCCCATATGTGTGAAATAAAATTGTTCTGTGAAGATGTCTCTTGTATTGTCCGTGATCTTCATCCCTGCAGGTACCCAGGATCATGGAGATCGAGCACTGTTGAGGCTAGCAGCAAGGAGACCGTGAAGTGTTATACCAAACACCAGTAACAGTAATGTTTAGTAGGGTAACATGGATCATATCATTGGGGATCAATGACGTGTAGTCATTAAACACCCAAATCTCTTATCTGATTTCATTATCTTAATTATTGAGGCAACCCCGTGAAAAGGATAGGGCGTGCGGTAGGACAACTAATTCTTGATGCAGGACTCGTGCCAGTCAAGATGTTATTTGGACACATTCCCCACTTCTATCTGTAGCAAGCGCATCTCGATGGGTGACTTCCATTGCACCAATTAATATTCTGTTTGATCCCAGTGCAAATACAAGGCTATAAGCATAAGACCTCATACCCATACCTATTTTATTATAAGTGTTCGAATCACTATTTTCTTGTTGATCCAGTCAAAATCTTGATTTGACACTTTGACAAAAGCTTGCTAGAGACCATCGCTTCAAGAGAATCTTCTTCTCATGGGTTCGATAACCCAGGGTCACCTTTGGGGAAATAGGTTCGGGATACTCTTTTCTATTCCAATACTGGATCAACGAAAGGAGGTATCAATGGACGGAAAACGTCGCCAATGTATTTTCCGTGATGAAAAACGGTTATACATGACACAAGTGAACGTCGCAAAATAGAGCAAATTTTGTAGTGTGACAACCAAAAACTAATCAGACATAACGACAATGTAACAAATCATTGGATAATAACCTATCACATCAAACACAAAATGAAAACTACTCAGACATAACGGTAGTCTGATACTCCATTGGATAATAATTTATCACATGAAATACCATATTCAAGTAGGGTATTACATGGGTTTGTGGATGATAGTGAAGTCGATAAGGATGAGGAGGGTGATGATGATTCCCCCAATGGTGTTCTCACACCACTAGAAGAAGGGGAGACCCCCACATTCTTGGCCTTCCCCTTAGGTGGAGGAAGGGTTTCTCCTTTGGTATCTAGTGGCCATGGTCGTGGAGCATGAGCGCTTTCCCCAAGATGGATGTAACTGTTGAGGGAGCAATTTCTGGATGGTGAAATCTGAGTCCCGTCACCATTTTATAAATCCCGCAGAGATTTTTAACTGCATTTCTTTAACAATTTAAGGTGGTAAAAAAACTTAGAGGACAACTTTGTGGTAAAAGGAGAGGTCCAGGGGAGCTCCTAGGTGCCCACGAGGTAGGAGGATGTGGCCTAGTCCTACGATACATGGAGACCTGGTGGGGCCCCTCTAGGTGGATGCTACTTCTTGAGCTTTCATTGGGTTTTCCCTTGAAGAGGAAAGGGTGATGCAGCAAAGTAGAGATAAATATTTCCCTCAGTTAGAGAACCAAGGTATCAATCAAGTAGGAGACAATGCACAAATCACCAATACCTGCACAAGCAATCAAACATTTGCACCCAACGCGATAAAGGGGTTGTCAATCCCTTCACGGTCACTTGCAAAAGTGAGATTTGATAGAGATAGATAAAACTAAACAAAAGATAAAGTAAATATTTGTAGCGACCAGACCTCAAACAGTCCAATCTCTGTGCATCAGTGTCATCCCTGGATCGGTAATGTTGACACGCATAGTACTTGAGGATTTATAACAGAGTAGCAATCACACACTTATTACATCGAATGTCTCAAAAGAGAACTTAAAACAATAAGTATGGCTTAAGGCCATCTAATACAATAATAGCGGAAGGCTTGGAAGATAAAATGAGTCCATCAACTCCAACGGCATCACTGAGTGAAAGACAACGACCTATAGCTCCGTACTCGTCGTTTGAAAAGTCTACAACATGAACGTTGCAGCCCGAAACGGGCCAGCACATGGAATATGTTGGCAAAGTAACATAAGAGAAAAACGAATAGAATAATTTCTATCACTACATGCATATATGGCTTGTGGTGGCTGTATTGTTAATATGTTTTCGCAAAAAGCCAATTTTTCCCTACAATAGAGGAATAAATTTATTTAACTATCATGGTAGTTGTTAAACATTGAGAAGGTTCCTCCAACTCAATCCCAATTAAACATCATCATTAAACCCCAATCAAATTATATTAAAAGTGATGAGATCAATCATGATAATCCAAGAAGCAGATACTCGAGATGTCCATAACCGGGGACACGACTAACCATGATTAGTTTATACACTCTGCAGAGGTTTGCGCACTTTCCCCCACAAGACTCGAATACATCCATGGTCGGAGATTCCAGACACGGTCTTTCTGAAGCATTAACTCTTTACTCTGGGTAGACTATACCACCTACAACCCACTACATCTGCTAGTGTACCTCTTCAAGAGCTTCACGCAACTTACTCAACCATGCTAGAGCCCACAATAGCTTGTGGATGCACACGGAAGTTTCTAGCATGAATAATCTTTTGATCCCTTTGAGCCTGGGTGGTGGGCCATAGGATGATCACACGGGTCCTCCGGGATATCCTAGGACAACACTGGGTTCTCCAGGTGCCCATAAGCAATCCACCCAGATGTGTATTGAAGTTTCCACCTTAAGTTGAACCATTAATATATAACTCACATCTGTCATGAATACTCTCAAACCCAATCCACGTCTACGAGCATAGCATATCAATATAAGCAACGTAGAAGTAACTCCCAAGGTTTGAAAAATAAACAGGTGAATAGGTACTACCTCAACTACTTCCCAAAACCCACAATTTAAATCAGATCCTAATCATGCAAATGTTTGAGGATTGATCTAATGCATTAAAACTGGGTAGTAAAAAGGTATGATCAAAGTGTTACTTGCCTTGCTGATGATCCGTGAAACCTAGAGACTCGTAGTACCACGCTTCGCACTTCGGGTACTCTATCGCAAACAAACAAGCATACAGTAAGCACTCAACTAGAAGCACGGGGCAAACTCAAATAAAAGATTTAACCAAAAATTTCAACTTAAGAACTCCGGTTTGCAAAAAGAATCAAATCAAACGAAGCAACGAAACTCAAACTACGAAAGAAACAAAATCCATTTACTAATCTGAACTTAAGTCAAATTTTACAGCAGCAGAAACTTGTTCAAGTTGGTTAAACAGAAAGAGGGCTTCGAGACGAAGATCTAGGCGCTTGAATCGCCTGATTCCGACTAACGAGTGAAAAGTTATACTAGAACGAAGATTAGGGCAGAAATCGCGATAAAAAATAATCGCGGAAAAACCCTGGAAAAAGAAAAATGACAAACAGGCTAACGAACGAATGCTCGTTGTCTGCAGTTAACGAGTGAAAACCGTTCGTTAAAACGAACGTACGAACGGGCGTTCGCTAAATAAATAAACCGGGAAAAACCGATCTAAATAAATAAATAAAAACTAGGTTTCGAAAAAAAATAAATCGATCAGTTTTCCAAAGAAAACCGGCGGCGGCGGCAACTACCTTGGCGAGAACGGCGGCGAGGTCGGCGGCGGCTGCGAGAGGAAATGGCGGCGGCGGGGCTCGGGACGGGCGGCGGCGATGCTGGGGGGCGGTGCGGTGGGGCGGCGGCACGGCGAGGCTATGGCGGCGGCAGCGGGTCCGGGTGGCGGCTAGGGTTTTCGGGCGGGGTGGCTGCGGCTCGGGCCTCCACGGCTTATAAGGGCCGGCCGGGCTAGTGTCCAGGTCGGACACGGCCCGGTTAGGTCAGTTGAATTTTTTTAAAATAATTTCGCTTGGAAAAACAAAGAAAATAAATACTAAACGGACTCCAAAAATCCTGAAATAAAATTTCTCCGTCCTCTAAAAATCTAACGGACAAGGTGAACATTTATTTGGGCCTCTAATGCAATTTTCAAAAACGTATATTTTACCTAATTCAAATAAAATAGCAGAAAAAAAACTCCAAATAAAATTTTATTTGATTTTAACATTAAATCTCCAATATTTCTTTATTTTGGGGAAGTCATTTTATCCCCTCTCTTTTTATTTTCATAAAAGAAATATTCGAAGATAAAATAATGAAAATCAAACGATCCTCTTTTTTCAAAATTTGAGAAAACTCAAATATGAAAATAACGAAATCCCCAACTCTCTCCGTGGGTCATTGAGTTGCCTAGAATTTCTAGGATGAAACCAAAATGCAATGAAATATGATATGCAATGATGATCTAATGCATAACATTCCAAATTGGAAATTTGGGATGTTACAATATTTTTGGGGTTTTTGATTTATAGATTGGAAAGTAAAAGATTGTAAAATAGTAGATCAGAAACTTATATGATGGAAAATAGATCTGGGTACCATAGTTCCACTAGAGGCTTCTCTCATGATAGCAAATAATACGGCGGGTGAACAAATTACTATCGAGCAATTGATAGAAAAGCGCAAAGTTATGACGATATCTAAGGCAATGATTATGAAATATAGGCATCACGTTCGTGTCAAGTAGACCGACTCCTGCCTGCATCTACTACTATTACTCCACACATCGACTGACTCCTGCCTGCATCTAGAGTATTAAGTTCATGAAGAACAGAGTAACGCTTTAAGTAAGATGACATGATGTAGAGGAATAAACTCAAGCAATCACTACAAAAAAAGACACATCCGTGACATTTTGGGCCGAACGAATTTTTTTTCTGTCATACTTATGACACTTCAATGACAATAATTGTGACAAAACACGGCATCATCATAGATGTGGTGGGGTCCTACTTCTATGACAAAAAAATCATGACAGAAAATGGGCTTTTCGTCCTGGGCGGGCCGGAGACGCGGCTACATGACATTCTTTGGGCCGTCCATGACAGAAAAAACCATGGTAGAAGCGAGGGCGAGGAAAATATCGGGGTGTTCCCGGTTACGGTGGGTGGTCGGGGCCGAGCGATGCGCGTTTCTCTCATACAGGCACGCGTACGGGTACGAGGTGTTGGGCTCTAACTGATTCCGAGCGAGGCATTGGGCTCTAACTGAACCCGAGCGATTGCACTACAGGCTACGCGTTACTGAACCCGAGCGATCGATCGATGGCTGTTAACTAAACCCGATCGAGCGATTCCTTCGCTACTGCTGCTAACTGAAGCCGGTCGATGCTTGCTCTGGATGAATAGTGAGCGTTGCTGGGGGTTTGGATGAACAGTTCCCGGTGGGGGTGGATGAACAGGACCGTGTGGTGTTGCCTCTTGATGAATAGGACCCTGATCAATCGAGCCAGTTGGGGCTGGATGAACAGGACCCCGTGGAGGGCGGGATGAACAGGACCACCCCGTGGAGTGCATGATGAACAGTAGACGGTGGAGGGCTGGATAAACAGTAGCCCATGGAGGGTGGTTGAACAGGAACCCGTGGAGAGGGCTGGTTGAACAATAGCCGGTGGAGTAGCGCGCGGCGGAGGCTGGATGAACAGGAGCCCGTGGATGAACAGTCGCAGGTGGAGGTTGGAGGAGGTCGATGGTGGATGAACAGTAGCCCGTGGAGGCTGGAGGGGGTCGATGGTGGAGACGAACAGTATCCCGTGGAGTCCCATTTTGCGGTACGCCACACCCCTCCTGATGAACAGGACCCCGTTTCGACCGTAGCGGTCCAACACAAGTCCGTTTCCTCCGTTTTGCCGTACGCCACACCCCTCTCCATCAACAGGACCCCGTTTCGACTATAGGAGGTCCGTTTCCTCCATTTTGTGGTACGCCAGACCCCTCCCGATGAACAGGATCCCATTTCGAACGTGGACAGTCGAACACAAGGCCTTTTCCTCCGTTCTGCGGTACGCCAGGCCTCGTTTCCATCGGCTATTCCGTCCAAGCCCTCCCGATGAACACGAGGATGCATTCCGTTCCGACCTAGCCAGTTGGCTCCCCATGAACATGATGACGACGCAGTTTCTCCATTCCGACCCAGCCATGTACACAAGCCCTGGCCGTACGTATGCGCGAGTAGGCGTTCGAGACCCTGCCCTTTGTACGTACGTGGTCGTATTTTCTTTCTTGCACACTGGCCGTTGTACGTACGTGTACATGCTACGTGCGCGCCTCTACTACGACACGTGCGCGCCTCTACATCGACTAGAATGTACGTACACGTTCGCGACCAGAATGACAACGCTATGTACGGTTCGACCAGGTGGGTCCCGACTGTCAGGCACTTCCTTGCATGCGAAGATGTAGCTGGTGGGTCCCAGCAGTCAGGGGGGCGAATCGTTTTTTTTTTGCCCGGACGCACTTCCTTGCGTGCGAAGATGTAGCTGGTGGGTCCCAGTAGTCAGGGGGAAACCTTTTTTCATGAAATACGGTGGCCCATCCGGTGGGTCCCCGCTGTCAGGTGGAGAAATAATTATTTTGCGCGTAGTAAGGAGGCACTTCCTTGCTGCGGCCGTGGACCCAGCTGTCAGCCTCTCCACGTATAGTCCACGTCCGATGGAAGCCGTTACTTGACCACGTTGACCACGCTGCGCCGAGAGCACCAGGGCGGTGGACGATGGCGAGGCCTAGGAAGGGGACGACGGGGAGCCGGGGAAGACGCGGCAGTGGAAGCCCGCGCGGAGAAGAGTATGAGGGTTCACTGGTTCGGCTGCGGTGTGAGGCTGTCGTCGCCGCAAGGCCTGGCCAGCGGTGGGAATAGTAGGGGGAGGTGAGGCCTCCACGGCAGCACAGCCGGCCACGAGAGGCAGGAGCATGCGGCACGACCGGCACTGTTTTGGGCGGCTGGAGCAAGAAGACCAGAGGTTGAAGAAGCACTACAGCCGTTGGATGAACATCGTACGGTCACTAGAGCTAGAATCGTTCATATTGACTAAGTTGACAAAGCACTCCGTCCCCATCAACTTAGTAGGCCCACAAGTCAGCCTCCCACTAAGGTTGGCACCGACCAGCAGGGGGAGTATTCATTTTTTTGTGCGTAATAAGGAGGCACTTTCCGGTGGGTCCGAGCTAACAGCGGGGGGGACATTTTTTTTGCACAATACGGTGGCCCGTCCGGTGGGTCCTAGCTGTCAGCGGGAAATGTTTTTTCCGTGAAATACGGTGGCCCATCCAGTGGGTCCCTGCTGTCAGGTGGAGGAATCATTTTTTTCCGCGTAATAAGGAGGCACTTCCTTGATACCGTCGTGGACCCAGCTGTCAGCCTCTCCACGTACAGTCCACGTCCGATGGATGCCATTCCTTGACCACGTTGACCATGCCGTGCCAAGAGCACCAGGGCGGTGCACGATGGCGAGGCCTAGGAAGGGGACGACACGGAGCCGGGGAAGACGGGGCAGTGGAAGCCCGCGCAGAGAGGAGTACGAGGGTTCACTGGTTCGGCTGCGGTGTGAGGCTGCCGTCGCTGCAGAATAAGTAGAGGGATGGCCTGGCTGGCGGTGGGAGTAGTAGGGGGCAGTGAGGCCTCCACGGCATCACAGCCGGCCACGGGAGGCAGGAGCAGGCGGCACGACTAGCGCTGCTTTGGGCGGCTAGAGCAAGAAGACTAGGGGTTGAAGAAGCACTACAGCCGTTGGATGGACATTGTATGGTCACTGCAGCTAGAATCGTTTATATTGACTAAGTTGACAAAGCCCTTATTACGCGTCAACTTAGAAGTCCCATAGGGCAGCCTCCGAAACGGTGCGCCCAGATGTCAGGGGGAGCAATCATTTTTTGGGCGGCTGAAGTAAGAATATCCGAGATTGAAGAAGAAGCCCGACATCCGTTGGATGGACATCCAACGGGCACAGCTGCCAGAACCATGTGTTGTTGACAAAGCCTTGCATACGCGTCAACTTAGAAGGCCCACAAGTGTGTGGAAGAGAACATATAGCTCATTTGCGATTTGTAAGAATGTACATCCCATTTTTAACTCTAATGGAATTTACTACAGCCCATTTGCAGTTTGTTAAAAGTACAACCCATTTTCTAGCTAGGACAACGATTAATAATTTCAACCAACCGCTCAAAATAGAATTCAAAAAAATAAATTCCCACATTTTTATGGGATCCGAAATTTCTAGTCAGATTAAATATAATTTCAAAATAAAGTTGTATTACGTTAAAATCCAAAGAAATATTGCGCGTGCAACAAGTAATGAAATTAAAATTTTCAAATTCCAAAAATAATATATTTTTAATCTAATTACGCGTTTGGTGCATTTTTATAGTTACTGCCCAGTTATTATAATTACATCCCATTTATTATTTCTCAAAGTCCATTTTCTTGTTAAGCCTAATGCATACCTCGTAGGAAAGTTTGCAGCCCAGCGGGGCGGAGAATAACAAGTTGATTCGGATATTGTGTACAACTGGCGGCCCAGTTGCATTGCTGATGTTGAAAAACGGCATGTGTAGTACAGTACAACCTAACATGGCTACTCGGCCCACATTCAGCGACGCCGGAAAGGCCCAAACAAGGCTTCTGTACAACTTTTTGAAGTCACTGAGCTCAATTAATAACTTAAGAAAAAGTTACTTTACAGTGGAACCTAATTAAAATCTGTCACGAGCAAAGAAATAATTCAACGGGTGCTCGTGCGTGTGTGTGTGTGCGCGCGCGCATGTGTGTGTGTGTGTGTGTGTGTGTGAGAGAGAGAGAGAGAGAGACCCATCGATTGATGCTCGTAAATACATCTTTCATCCATATGCATTGCTGATGCTTAGTAAAAACTTATATAGCTGACACAATCATATAGAACATCATAGCACACTGCACTTGCATACAAATTTTTTACGCAGGCGGCACAATCAGGATGGAAGCAGTGGATCTCTATGGGTAGGGCTATGTTGAAACCAACGAACTCATACATAACGGTTCATCCCTTGAATGTTGTGCAAAGAAAACAGACAGACAACACAATAAGTTCTGCTAGCACATTAAGTTGACGTACAACCCTTTCTAAAAAAAGTTCAGGTACAAAATTAGAACAGGTCACAATCAAATGTACTGGCACATCAGTGCTTCACACCCATAGCTCGGATTTAACTAGTATCTGACAAGATTCAATTGTTACCTCAAATTAGAGCACATCCAGGCAGCCAGCCCTGCATCTTCTCCCAAAGAAGCAGTGGCCTCCGCCGCGCAATGGAATAGGCCCTGTGCCACCCATCGTTCCGAGCAACACGGGGAAAGTCTGACGTTGACTCCTGTAATGGACGTCGTCGATGGACCTGGCACCAGCGGTGGCGGCAGGACTTCGATTGATGGATTGACCACTTCTTTGACATGCACGAACACTCGATACAGGTACATCCCTAACGTGGTCCACGGCGGCCTTGGTGGCGACGAATAGTACAACCCTGGTTGTTGCACTGGTATCTCAACACCAATCACCTTCGGTATGGTGGATGGTTTCTTCATCCATGCCATAACTGTCAGGCTGTTTGGAGGAACAAACATACTTAGGAGCTCACCTCCAAGAAGGTTGATAAGCTCAGTCATGGACTCGTTGTTCCAAGCACGTCGAGGCATGCCGTGGAAGGTAAGCTTTGTTAAAAACTCAAGCTCAGAGGGTACCGAGCCCCATCCTGGGTGCCACCGATCAAAGCTCACTAGCGCGCCATCGCAGAACAAACGCCGGGAAGTCTTGAACACACGACTATAGTCGAAAGTTGTCCGGAACCTGACAAAGAAATCAGCCGGTGGCGGACAGACTTCAACGAGCAAGTCACTTATTTGGATGCTGTGTGCAATGCCAAGAGCTTTGACAAGGTCGTCCGGCGAGACGGGAGGCCGGTCACCGTTGATGGTTACCATCAGCACTTTCCGGCAAACTGGTCGTCAAGCGCCGCCATGCCACTGTTGAGTGACAGCACACAGCGACCGAAGGCAGGACGGACCTCGGGATCTCCGTCTCGGAGATCCGCGTTGACCGGCGACATGATAGTGAGCTTGAGTATAGGGAGTACAGGAGGGGGATTTGGGGGAACTGGAGCAGGAATCGAGATTCCAGAGGTGGGGGAGGGGCGGGAGATTGGGGATGAAAAGGTAGCTTGAATTTCAAACACGCGCCAATATGCTCTCGGCGCGCAAGCGCATGAAAACACCGGTGGGACCCACATGTCGGCCTAAGAGTCCTTATTCTTTCTTTTTTGGAGAGCCCGGCCTTTTTTTAGGACCTTTTGAGAGCCTGGCATGCGAGTCATAATTGACCTGTTTGGCCTTGCGTTACTACTCGGCCCATATTCAATGACACCTCACTGGCCCAAACAAGTGTACATCATCGAAAAGACACTGAGCTCAAATTATATAACTTGAAAAAAGGAGATACACTCTGTACACTGGAGAATGGTGATGCCCTCATTTAGCCCACCAGTAGTTCGAGACAATAAATAGTTCTAAAACAACGATATATACAACATTCAAACACTGACTAGTGACTACTACTGACATAAACAGCAAGACATGATAGTTCATAAGAAGTCTTGCTACACCACCAAAACGCACCCATCTGCAGCGCTCAAACTCTCGTGAACCAGACGAGAATGACATTCTAAACAGAGGAAACTATTACATAGTAAGAGTGACATAGACGAGGATGACCAAATGACAAGGAATATTCATAACAAAAGAAAGAACTACCCATCCAGAACAAGTAGCAAAGACAACAAAGTCATTCAAAGAGATGATCCAACACCATCATAATTTACAGCCCTGCTTCAGCGACCAATGATCCGGAGACACCAGTACTCCACCCTTTCGACGCAATAGCCCAATTACCAATCAACCTGAAGGCTTGAACCACATCACTGCCTGTCGTAATTGAGACATCCAAGGATCAAAGTTAATCTGTATGCCTTTGTCATTCTCACTTTCTTTTGGCTGCAGGTTGTATCATTGACAATCAGGGGAGTTTGCTCCCGAACTCCTAGGGCTCGCCATGTAGACACAGTTTTCCATAGCAAACAGGGCCTCTCTGCCATCAAGGTCCTTGCCAACGGTGATCTCCTGGTTAATCGGATAATTGAGTCCGAGAAACAGAGAGTGTGAACCAAGGCTGTTTACCCGCCTCCAACTAAAAAATCCTAAAGGCCCCAACAAGCTGGTATCCTGCTCATAGACGTAACAACCACTGTCCGGATACTCACGTATTTCACGGTGCTTGTATACAGTGGGGTTTTTGCAATATAACTTTTCTGGCTCGTGTGTCTGAATGGTCATCAGCCTTTTGTCGTCGTCTGATCGAGCGAGCAACCAGTTGTGCTTCCCTATTTTTGGCAAAGGTGGTGTGATTACAAAGGGAAGTAACTGTAGGGACACTGGATCATATCAAAAAGGACGTGCATTGTTAATGTAAGATCAACATTGTTCAGAGTATGAGTACAATAATGCAAGAAACATCATTGATATGTCCCTGTTGGAACTGGGAGGAAAATACAGGGAAATGTATACTGGGTTCGAAAATATAGAAGTGCCATGCATGGTTATACTCATGTTATCTCGCAATCGATTCTTCACAGGAAACTACCATGTCATGCATGTTATGGAATCATGTTCTGTCCTCACAAAAAAATTCTTCAAGGTAACTAACAGACCATGGATTGTTATATACTCATGTTCTATGGGCAAATTTTTTGTGAGGATATTATTCTAGCGATTGATTGCTGAAGGGCGAATATAGGTATGTACACATGGTAAGCATTACAGGATTTCACTACTCCAAATATAGAGTTCTCCCTATGCACATTTATTTCCCTAATGTATGGTTAGATGAAACCAACAGTGTGGTGCATGTTTCTACATCATGAAAATGAGGAAACCAACATGGCCATTGATACACACTCATATTTAGTAGAAGTATATAGATTGCTGTAAAATAAGGAGAATATCCATATATTCCTAACCGTTTGATTATTCAGGAGTACAAATTGGCTGTAATGACATGATCACAATTGCATGAATTAACTCATTCCAAATATAGCTGATTTCCAGTGTCTCTAATACATTGCCATAGTTCTACTCAAATTCTGCTCAAACAGGGATATGCCAATCATCACAAAAAGTTCAAACAGTGTCATGGCGTCATCATTAACATGAGATAGAAACAACTTACATGCGCCGTCCCAGAAATACGTGGTGCCATCTACTTTGTCGATCATGTAGATGATGCCATTGTGTTCATTAGCATCACAGAAGTGTGTATCAGCTTTGACGATGATCCACTGCAAGCTGAGTTGTCTCCAGCTAAAGAAGACACCGGCGTAAAGATAGGCGAGTCCGCGGTTGAACAAGGTAATTAGCTTGAAGTCTGCGTAATTCGCATGTCGTGTGGGCACTTGGCATATTACAATCTTCTGCAAAACAAGGTCCATCCAACTGACCTAGTAATCTAGATGACTAGGACCGCGATGGTAAAACTCTATATAATCCAACGGAGGAAGGATAATCTCATGGGAGGTCTGGAAGTTCATGAGCACCAACTTTTTACCGTCTTCTCTGAAGGCAACCATCCAGTGGGAGTTCATGCCGACCCAGTACATAACTGCCAAGAAGTTTTGGGTGATGGTGATCAGATCGAAGTCGAGGCAAATGATGTACGGCGACCCACTACATACCTGCAAAGAAGTTTTGGCTAATGGAGATCGGATTGAAGTCGAGGGGCATCATGTACGCCTTTGTATCATGGTGAGCCAATCTCACAAGACCAGATAGCAGCAAGCAGGGTGTCTTGAAAAGCTTTGGCCTCGCTTCGATGATGGCCATGCGCATGCCCCTCGAGCATGCAGCCAGCCGCTGGGCGCTCAACATATCCATACACGAACAACAGAGGTCGAGGACGTCACTGGGGAGATTGCTCCAACGACGGCTCATATGGATCCTGCGCGGTTCGCGTTCGGCCATGGTGGAGTTTGGAAGGTGGGGTTTTGGGGGGCTTCATTTAGGGGAGAAGGCTGTCGGTACTGGAGTGGCTAGCGAGGGAATAGTGGTACTGGGGGAGGCGAGCGAGGCGAGGGTATGCGGGGGCATAGTGAGATAATGAAGAGTGACGTCAGGATCTCCGGCGAGACGGAGATGGAGATGGAGTAGTGCTAGGGGAGAGGGAGACGAGGCGAGGCATGCTATACAGCGGCGGTGACAGTGACTGCACAGTGCACAAGGTGAGGCTGACTTTGGTAACCCGGACACGCCGCCTGGACTGGTGTCACCTCCGGCGCACGGTCTTGTCACTTCACTGTGAGGACCAGATGAATAATAGTATTTTGACCATCAAGTGTACCACAGTTGTACTACTACTAGTAGTAGGAGTAGTAGGAACATGAGTACACTCACCTGCTGGCATGCCTCTGGGTTCACTTCATCCTCCAGCTATCATCCATATTGCGAGCAGAACCAAATTCTCGTGCATGCGGAAGCGCGAAGAAGGACTTTTCTTTTTTGAGGATAACCGCATATTCCTTAACCGTAGTAGGAACATGAGTAGTACTCTCTCCAGTCCTCTTTTGTCTGCGCATAACTTTTTTCAGTATTTCTCTAATTAGTCTGCGTATATACCCTTTTGCATGCGCCCATTTCCCTCCATGCCCCGCATTCACAGCATTAATTAGTTACGCATGAGCAGCTGCAGCCAGACTCTAGCCAATAAACTGCAGCATACGAGTGGGCCATTCTGTGCACGTGGGAGAGAGAAAAGGCAACCGAAGAGCCCATCCAATCCATTGCATGCAGCGGTTAAACCACCGCAGCTCTCCTCATGCATGCACATAACTTCTCCCATTTACTTCTCCATCGGGAACTAATTTTCCTCGGCTTTTTCACTACTCCTTGATCTTCATTTGCATCCAAACCACACTGCATTCACATTGTTTTAACCTCTTCACATCCTCCTGGATTAATTCTGAAGCCCCTATAAATAATCATCTTCTTCAGTTAGACTAGCCATCTAATCCTAATTCTCCAAACCATAGCCCTCCGGTCCAGCGGTTCCAAATGGCGAAAGAGATCGAGATGCAGGTTTTTAGTGTCCAACATGTCCTCGTCGAAGGCTCGTTGAGCATAGTTGCCACAGTCACCGACCACCCAAGGGTTGTTCGGAAGTGGATCAACAATGTATCCAACTCCCTCCAAAAGGTGGAGATGAATGTCATCGGTCTTGGCGCAGAGTACATGGAGCGTGCCACTGGGAAGATCCAACGCGCCGCTGTGCCTCGAAGATGATGTTTTGGTGTACCACATCATACACGCGCCCTCCATACCAGGTGAGCTTCATGATTTCTTGTCTCGGGAGGACATATACTTCTGTGGGGCAGCCATCGTAGTGTACAAACAGAAGTTGGAGCCATACAACCTTGATTTGAAAAGCATCGCTGACCTACAAACCAGAATAAAAATTCCTGTAGAAGATTGTGATAAACCGACACCATCCCTATTCGACGTAGCAAATTTTGTGCTCGGAACAAATCTTCAGAAGGGTGACGTGACGTTGGCATTAAGGTCATTTGGATGGGAGAATTATCCCTTGATGTACGAGCGGATAAAATATGCTGCCCTCGATGCTCGTGTGAGTTTCGAGATAGCTGCAAGGTCCAGAGAGCTTGTTGTGAAGCCGTCTCCCATAGAAAATGAGAAGAAGAAGAAGAAGAAGAAGAAGAAGAAGAAGATGCTACACCAGCAGCAGGGCATTATGGATGGATGAACTATTTCCTCTCTTGTAAAAAATATTCCCTCTCTATGTATATTGACATAGATGGACTATTTCGATAGTGTGCATGTCTTTGGAACAAGTAGTAGCGTGGATCCGCTTGACTATAAGGAACTATTTATCTGGCTAGCTTTCTCTACTACTCCTTCCAGTGATCGTATGCAATGCATGCGTCCGTAGACATGACAACTTGTCCATGGAAGTTCAACTACGGCGACCATCACGTTTCATCCACTGCCACTCGCGATTCCCACGACGCCGCTCCAACTCACGGCACCACGTCCCCCGACATGCGCCTCACCCCTCTCGGCTGCACCGCCCCTCTGCCTTTGTGTGCATGACATGTGGGCCACCTTAAATGCGGCGAGCATAAAATTTCTACCACAGCCACACGTGATTCCCACACGCCGCACGAAACCATGACACCACACGTCCCCCGACCTGCGGCTCACCCCTCTCGGCCCCACTGCCCCTCTAAATTTGAATATGAAACTTATAAAATGAAAAGATTCAAAAGAAATAAACTAGGAGAGAGGGAGTATATCATAGTATGTGTCCCATATGAAACAAGTCCCCTGGTTTGTCACCACGGAACATCAAGATGCATTTGTATGAGTAGTTTATCTTTTGAGAGAAAAGGATGAACGAGGGAAGGCCTCTAGAGATAGAGATAGACACTACTACTACCAATGTGCTGGCTCATGCGTTGCAATGGATCTAAAGTAGTAGAATAATACCTATTCACATGCTTGAAATATAAACACTCTAGGTTTGATATACATGTGTCAGCAGACATGACAGCTTGTCCATGGAAGTTGAACCACGACGACCATCACGTTTCTTGTTTCTACCACTGCCACACCCACACGTGATTCCCACGACGCCGCTCCAACCCTACCTGTAAGCACGACGTCCCACGACGTGGACATGGATCCTCTGACGTGGCTATCACTACCTTACCCTGCCTTTCCTTCGCTGACTGGTGGGACCCACACTTGTGGGTCCCACATGTCAGTGATAGAATGGTAGAATTGTTCACGTTAGGGGATCCTCACCCCCCGACGTGCGCCTCATCCCTCTCGGCCCCACCACTCCTCTGCCTTTATGTGCATGACATGCGGGCCAGCTGAACTACGGCAACCATCAACTTTCTACCATAGCCACACCCGATTGGACGCGGTTTGCCTGCTCCGCTGCTGTGCTCCGATCCGTACTCCCGCACCATCGAATTTTCATCCAGCGGCTGTGACACATTTCCTCTCGGGCATCAATCCTCAGCTGGAGTACTTCTGTACTACAGGTAGTACCCGCCGGTGTGGCCATCTACGCCTCGTAACGCCCCGACGCCCAGCTGTGGCACCCTCGCCACGGCCACGCCACCACCGGCCAGTTCATCTCGAACGAGTGAGTCACGAATCACACCACCACCATGAGAATGACATGTGGGCCAGCCGCATTTAAGGTCTGCATGTCATTGACTCATAGGTGGGGCACTAAGCCACTAAAGTTCGGTCTCGTGGGCCCCGAGAGGGAAATGTAACTCTTGCGGCAGGCCTTGTGGTGCTCCCGCAGTACGAGCTCGTGCTAAACCCAGAATTTGTTTCTTACTACTACCAACTACTAGTAAGGTACATGTGCATTGCACGCATGAGATTCTTGTGGTTTGTGCATTATGCTTCTACATGTGGAGTCTTCTAGATTCTACATGTGGCAAAATATGGTGGAATGTAGATGATATCCAATGGCCAGTAGTGCTCGGAGTAGAGTAGTACAGAATGATCCCACTCTATCAATGAGCCCCATCTGACACCAAATTTCTTGGCTTCCGTGCTACAGCTAGATCTTCCCCTCGTTTATGTTTTCTAACCCGGCGGTGTGCCGGGTGCGGTTCGCCAATAGTCGGTTTGCTCAACGGCGGTACCACATGAAAGTGAAAATGCTAGGCAACACGCCTTCCCTAAGCTATATGTCGTGCCAGATGGGCCGTGGAGTACTCT
>NC_041384.1:673280919-673288011 GCF_002162155.2 Triticum dicoccoides
TCGTGCGTTGTTATGGATCCAAAGTAGTAGAATAGTAGTACTTGTTCACAAACTTGAAAGAAATCACTCTTGTTTTGATATACTCCTAATATATTACTCCCTCCATTCCTAAATATTTGTCTTTTTAGAGATTTCAAATGGACTATCACATACGGATTATATAGACATATTTTGAAGTGTAGATTCACTCATTTTGCTCCGTGTGTAGTCACTTATTGAAATCTCTAGAAAGACAAATATTTAGGAATGGAGGGAGTACTTTTCACTCAAAATATATTTCTCAGGCTGTTTTGATGAGGTGAGGGAGGGATGTGGTTGCTTTCAAGATAATAAGGGGTTTTCTGCAAATTGGAGTAGAGAAGTGGGCTATTGTTGCAAAGATGCCACAACTTACCTCACAGTCGTTAGATGTAGATCTAATGGTTAGAAATGACGGATGGCAGACACACCACCATCACCAACTGAGTCTTTTATAGGAGTACTAGCAAGATGCCCGTGCATTGCACGGAACATCAAGATGCATTTTTTTTACAAACCATCTGTTGCGATTGACCCATGCAGGAGTAATCCCATGTGTAAAAACTAATGATATCTCAAGAATTATATCAGAAAAATGGTATCTCGAGAATTTCATCGAAAAAATGATATCTCGAGAAAGATGAGAGATAAGGTGAGGAGGAGTGGGGCATGGTGGTGACTGGTGGTCGGACTGGGCGGAGGCATGGGGATGGACGGCGCCGGCAGCGGCCACCATGCCAGACTGTTTCAGAGGCTTCCTTCTTTAATTGCTCAGCAATGAGGTTGTGGGAGATAAGGATGAAAGAGGCAAGGACTTATCTGTAAATGTGGAGAGAGGTGTGGATTTTTTTGTAAAATTGTTATAGTTTGCTTTCTATCCGTCAGATATAGATCGGGCGGTCTATATTACAAGATGGCAGGCACACCATCATCACCAATTCGTTTTTTATAAAAGTAGAGATATATTTCTTAGGCTGTTTTGATGAGGTGAGGGAGGGATGTGGTTGCTTTCAAGATAATAAAGGGTTTTCTACAAATTGGAGCAGAGAAGTGGGCTATTGTTGCAAAAATGCCACAACTTACCTCACAGTCATTAGATGCAGATCTAATGGTCAGAAACGACGGATGGCAGACACACCACCATCACCAACTGAGTCTTTTATAGGAGTAGGAGTATAGAAACATGTATAAATTGTAACATTTTGGTTCTGCTCCTTGGCACGATCCATAGATAGAAATAACGATTGGAAACGCTAGGGCGGGGCTATTTCTGTCAGATAAGCAGGGTACGTAGTAGCTAGGTTGGCGCATCGTCGGTTTGGTCACATGCGGTCCGACATGTTCTAGTGTTTCTAGCAAGATGCCCGCGCGTTGCACGAAGTTGATGGAAAAGGTAAGCACAACTTATAAATTGATGGATGGAGTACTAGTTACAGTGATGCATATAATTAAGCAAAGGGATCGCACATGTCGGTATTGACTGGAACGAGAATGCAACAACACAATAAGAATTAAGGCCACGATGATGATGCGATCGCAGTGGTGGTTACAGGAGGCAAGAAGAAAGATGCATCCATCAACGTACGACCTCCTCCTCCTCAACTTAGTGCGCCGGGCCACCGACCGGCGGCTAAGGAGCAGCGGCTTTTATGGCGAGGTCGAGGTGCTTCTCAGCAAAGGCACCCAAGGCTTCCCGCCGGTTGAGGAAGGCCGACGTCGTAGTGTCCTCACTGGCCTTATAGATCCTATGTACACGATTTTCTCGTACACGTGGATATGTAGGTCGATGAATTCTTGCAGGGTGAGGCGCCTCGCGGCGAGCGCGACCTCCAGGTGGACATTCTTTGTGGCGACGGCGGGCAGTCGTAGGGCCACCAGTGCTTGAAAGAGGTTCCGGCCATGGAGGTCGATTAGGGTGGCAGGCAATGAGGAGCCTGGGCGCGCGGGCTGGAGGAGTATGGCGATGTCATCCGCGAGCTTCTTGAGGACGGTGAACTTGTTGGTGGTGGCAACGATCATCTGGTCCAACTGAGAGTCGTAGTTGGCGTCGACGGTGGCCATCCACCAGCCAGTCCCCAACACCGTTTGGAGACGATCCTCGGTGCCATGCCGCAGGCTGACGTCGTGGACCATCTGGCACAGCCGCTGGCTGCTCGCGCGCATCGTCGCCATGGGTCTGGAGTGAGCTCTTTTGTGCTTAGTGTAGGTGCTTAGGCAAATGCTTAGGTGCGTACGATGTGGTAGATGCATTGGAATGGAGGGGCGCCTTTATATGAGGGCAAACTGCGTTGCATTCACATCGTGCAGCCTCTTTTCCCGGTCCTCCTCCCATTACTTCCCTCAAGCATTAATTGAAGGACGATGCATTGGCCGTTCAACATTTCGGGAACCGCTACTCCCTCCCTCATCTGCATTAAAGCCATATCGGGAACTGCCGCGCCCGCTGTCAAATCGAATAGTACTGCACCGTCCGCTGCACGTCCGTCTGAACACGCCTCCTCGCCTCCATCAAACCCCTCCGTTAAACCCGCATGCAAACCGAGAAACCTACTCCGGACACACGTCCGTTCATGAGCGGGCCTGAATTAAACACAACACCGGCCGAGCTCCTCTCGTCCGCCCTCAGTTTAAACGAGGCCAGATGCCGGCCAAGCTCCTACCGTCCGCCCTCTATTTACATGAGGCCAGACAGACAGCGCGCAAGAATCGCACCCCTCCGCCGCTCCCCCATCTCCTCTTTCAGCATTTTCTCCACTCTTCCGATGGCTTCCGAGGAGCCGTTCTCCGGCATATTACCCAGCTGGGTGGCCCACCAAGCCCTCCGGATACGGGCGAGGCCGCTCGGTGCTTCACCAACCTCGCTTAGCCCGACGAAGTCAGTTGACGCCCCAAGCAGGCGCATGGTTCAACAACTCGCCGCTCCAGTTCAGCTTGATGAGGAGTGGCGAGTTGCTCCACGCCGACACGGCGGCGAGCACACCTGTACGGGCGTCGTCGCTGCCGCGTTGTACCGTGCCACCAGTGTCTGCGGTGCCGCGCCTCCCGTGTCTGTGGGCACGCCTCCCGTGCATGCGGCAGCGCCATGCAGACAGAGACAAAAGCCGGGTGCGTGGAGAGCGATGAGTCGGTGGCCAGCTTCTCCGTGTCCGCCGCCATCATCGAGGAGAAGTAGAACACGGGAGGCCGCCGCAACTTGGGTCCCATGAAGGCCACCGCCGAGGCGACGACTGCGCATTCAGGTGGTTTCTTTGCTTCTTCGTCTCTTCTGAGGACCTTCGTCGACCCCGCAAAGTGTCTGCCGGACATGAGGAAGACAAAGGGATCTGCGGGCGGCCATTTAGATTATGTACTCCCTCTGCAGCTGGCAGGAAATTTTTGTTCTAAGAATGGATAAATAGTATGTATCTATAACTAAAATAAGTCTAGATACATCCATTTCTAGGACAAGTATTTCTGGACGGAGGGAGTATTAATTATACCAAGAGAGCCTGATTGGCACCGCTTAGTTCATGTAAATGTAATAAAATCCATCATGTTTATATGAAGATCCGGCTTTTTATACGAAATCCTTCATGCTTATATGAAATCAATCCGTGTTTGCACGAATTTCATCTGGTTGGTTAGAGTTGTGAAAATGTATTCCGCTGGCGTTTGATGTCGTCCTCCGTGGAAGGAAGCGGGAGGAAATTTGCCGGTTGCCGTTGGAGATGCTCTTATGCTGGAAATAATAGAGTGACATCCAATCCATTTGAGTTAATTGCGTGTATGATTGTCCCTCTATAAAAAGTTAATTGCATGTACAGTGTACACGTGACTTGCAGGGTGGCTACAGCTTCGTATAGAAAGTTAAAAAGAAACAAGTCCATCCTTAATCTTGTATTCTAAGTACTCTATGGGTTCCACTGTCAGTACAGTAGCGAAATAAGTATATATTAAATAAGTAATATATAATATAAAAATCTAAAGTTAAAGACAAAATTCAAACTCATGTCATCGCGTTGCGAGCATCCGGCGCTAATCAGTCCAGCACATTTTTGTTGTAGACCATGCTGGAGATATATCTCCATGTCTACTCTTATACTCCATCCGTTCCTAAATATTTTTCTTTTTCAGATTTCAAATGGACTACCACATACGGATGTGTATGTAGACATATTTTAGAGTGTAGATTCACTCATTTTGCTCCATATGTAGTCACTTGTTGAAATCTCTAAAAAGACAAATATTTAGGAACGGATGGAGTAGAAAACAGAGTTGCTGATGATGGTGTGTGTGCCATCCTGCAATATAGGCCGTCGGATTTATATCTAATGGATAGGAAGAAAACTATGGCAATTTTGCAAAAATATACCCACACCCCTCTCCACGTTCACAAATACGGCCTTCCCCGTTCATGCTTTTCTCTCACAAGATAAATTACTCATACAAATGCATCTTGATGTTCCGTGCAACGCACATGCATCTACCTAGTTTCTTTTAAAATAGTTACTGTGATAATTGCGTTGAAGTGATATATTTTATGTCTGCCCCGAATGATTTCAGATTCACTAGTAGGAACAAAGAAAAGGTTGCCTTGTTAATTAACAGAAAACAGGGTGAAAACTATCACATGAGGCCGGTAAAATGAGGCACACTGGGTTCAGCGTCATCGTCACTACAGCTGTGCGCGCGCGAGAAGTCTACATATCGAGGGGGCTACTGAGCGAGGCACAGAGACACAATGTTCGAGAGAGAAACCAATTGACAGATTATGATTAGATCGAGTTTTCACCCTTCTGCTGTCATTGTTGGGGTGGGGGGAGGGAGAGAAAGACGTATCGAGAGTGTGCGCGGTAGGCACAGAGGCACAACTAGCAAGTGTATGTGTGTGTGTTTGAAAGAGGAGTAGATAGATTACTATCAAGATCGAGGTGGCGCCCTACTCCTTCGGTGTCGGGTAGTGTGTGTGTGTGTGTGTGTGTTTGAGAGAGAAGCCAGTCGATAGATTAGTATCAAGATCGAGGTGTCACCCTACTCCTTTGGTGTTGGGAAGTGTGTGTGTGTGGTTGTGTGGGTGTGGGTGTGTGTCGGGGGGGCAGTGACACTCACATATCCCTACTCTTATAAAAAACAGAGTTGGTGATGATGGTGTTTCTGCCATCCTGCAATATAGGCCATCCGATTTATACCCGACGGATAGGAAGGAAACCGTGGCAATTTTGCAAAAAGATACCCACACCCCTCTTCGCATTTGCAAATAAGGCATTCCCTCGTTCATCCTTTTCCCCCACAAGATAAACTAGTCATACAAATGCATCTTGATGTTCGGTGCAACGCATGGGCATCTTGCTAGTAGGGAGAAGGAGTTTGTGTGACACATATCTGGCTATATTAAGGGATAGGTAGATAGCATTTGTGCGATGCATACTTAAAGCATCACGAATATAAACAAAATTGTGTGCATGCAAGTGCCGGAAACAATGAAGCGAGAAACAATGTGTGTGTGTGTGTGCGTGTGTGTGTGAGAGAGAGAGAGAGAGGGAGAGAGCGAAATCTCAAAACAAAAGGTGCTCTGCTGGAATCCCATTGTATGTATTCACATGGTTCCGGAACTCGAGTTTAACCTTAGGCATATGTGTGAGAGACATTATTATACTTTGAGACATTAGTGGCTGTGGGTGGGCGGAATTAAAGGGGTGGGCGTGTTCGACAGAGAGAGCATGTGTGTTTCTGTGTGAGAGACTTGTAGGACAGGGTAGAAAGACGAATTCTAACCTTGACGTAGGTAGAGAAATACATGAAATGCGTGTGTGTGATTCTGATGCCCACAGGGAAATGAGATATGTATGCGTGTGAGAGAGATTGCACAATTCATTCACGTATCACTATCTACGATCGTGGATGTGCATAGCTTGAACATAAATCAATATCTACTTCGTATCGTGGCCAAAGGTATAATATCGATTCAACGCTATAAAGATTGGACACTCACGTATCACATTTTTTCTATTTAAATAAACCTTTTCAGTTGTGCATGCCAAAGTTGATGCTTCTTCAAACAACCAATGTAGCTATCATGTACATGCACCATTGTTACTCTTGCATTCAAAATCATTAGTCTTGGATGATTTAAGGTTCTATTATAAAGTAATATATGTAATATTCATATATGAATTCAACAGGTACGCAATTTATGAAATGAAGGCTATGTAATCATATGAGGTAACACTTTTAAGTAGCGGACTACAATATCCATTTCTTTTTGTGCGCCTCTACACTAACACGTCAATGCATTATGTTTAAAGTAAATAACCAATTGCATTAAATTATCTATTTACACGAGAAATACATAGGTTGAGCATTTGATCCCTTTTTGTGAACGCGCCAATACATCCGTACGATTGACCGCGCCCGTGTGAACGTCCAAGTTATCGGCGCATCATCCCGAGTTATTGTTTTTTTTCTGAGGTGGACTTCACACCAGTTATTAACTGTTGACGCGTGCCCTATGTACACAGTCTCGCATGACCTTCCCGCTAGCATGGTCCAAAATTAGTTGAAACTGGATACGAACGATCCCACGGGCGGCAAAATCTCCAGCCTCCTTCTAAATTTCCGCCACCTTAGTCTTTAGCGTGCGAAATTCCCCCTTTGTCCTTGGTGCACGAAAACCAACAGTTAAAATACCACCATCATCTACATAATAGGTCGGGGCTACTTTGGTAACTTCCGGTTCCCCCCACTACACGGCACCTCATTTCCTCTCCCCCTCCTGCAAAAACAACTAACTCCACAACACCAGAGCATCTCACATCACGCCGTCCGTACTTCATCGGCCTTTCTCCCCTTCCCTCTCGAAACCCTAGACTGCTCACCCACCGGCGTACCAGAGCCCATTCACTGCCAGCGGCGTCCACCTCGCTGGATCTGCTTTTGCGGCCGCATCTAACCCTCCCACCTCTCCTAGAAACAAGTAGACCGCTCATCCACCACTGTACCACAGCCCATTCAGTGCCGGCCTTGTCCACGGTGCTGGATCTGCTTCACTAGTACTCTCGTCAACCGTAGCACATCTGCAGCAGCTCATTCGTACTC
>NC_041384.1:673288407-673305980 GCF_002162155.2 Triticum dicoccoides
GTCGACGGCCTCTGATCCTCTTCACCGACACCTTCCTCAACCCTACCGGAGCCGCTTCGCCGACACCATCGTCAACCCCACCGGAGTAGCTTCGCCTATACCATTTTCAATCCTACCAGGGCCGCTTTGCCAACTCATAAGTCCACGGCCTCAGATCCGCTTCCTCGCACCCTCATCCAACCTACCGGAGCAGCTTTTGACGCCCCATCCACGGTCGCAGATCCACATCGTCGACACCATCCTTAACCCAACCACCGGAGCAGCTTCACCTACGCCCTCGTCCACGACCACAGATCCGCTTCGCCCACACCGTAGTCCACCCTACCGGAGCAGCTTCACCTACGCCCTCGCCCATGGCCATAGATCCGCTTCGCCCACACTGTAGTCCATCCTACCGGAGCCACTCCAGAAACACCCTACTCCACGGTTCTAGATCTCCTTACCAGACCCCGACAGTCACTGCAGTGTCATCACCTTGACATTTCTAACCTGATTCCCACCGTCTGGCAAGATGCCAAGCACCCACCACGGCCTAGGTACTTGTCACCTTTAAACCCGTCCAGCATCACCTGCCCGATGTACTTCAAATATACTAATAGGTCACTGTTACCTGTTATGCAGCTGGCAAAAACTACAAGGACGATGTTTCTTCTGGATCTAACAGCTTGGCCAACCAAGATCCTGGACCGAGGCATTGCTATGATCTTGTAAGCGTGTCTCTCTCTTGTATTGTTCTGTGCCTGCCAGCGTGCTTTGCTAGGATTTTCAACCAGTAATCCCTTTGTGCAGACAATGATTTCTACTACTGGCTGCCAAATTAGATATGTAGATGTCATACATGATACTACCTCGTACCTCCATTCCTAAATATAATTCTTTGTAGAGATTCCACTATAGGCTACATACGGGGCAAAATGTGTGAATCTACACTAAAAAATGCATCTATATACATCTGTATGTGGTCCATACTGGAATCTCTACATAGACATATATTTAGGAATAGAGGCAGTACATTACACAAAATCGTAGGTGGCATGTAGGAATTCCAGTACACTACATTAGGCTCCCTTAGAGTGTCTGCTAGTCCAGCACACAGAGTCATGGCTAGTTTATGCTACACATACAATCATTAATTGGTGGTTTAAATATGCGCAAGGGATATGCAATGTATTATCATGTAGACATGTCTGAAATTAGCCGTGTCAACTCGTAGATAGGGTTACAAAATTAAAAAGTACAAGATGTATGTGGCAATTTCATGGAACATCGCAAAAAAGGGGAGCCAGCGTTGAGCCTGTACAGTGTGCTATGGTACGTCACTCCTCCATTGCAATCATCGTGACATGTTATTTGTATGTCAGTTCTATTGGCCAAGTTTCTTAGGGACAGTTATTACGAGTTATCCTAAGAAAATAAGCACCTGTGAATATAAGCTCCATGTAATAGGCCAACCAGTTCTTTTCATTGCGTTTTCAGCTTATCTTTGGTATGATCAGTGAAAAGTCTAGATTGCATTATATTTTTTCATTTTGCTGCCCATATGAAAATTAATTTGACTTGCAAACATCACAAATTGAACCCAGTGCAGTAATTAATATGATAGGAAAATAGACCTTCACTATTTGCTCAAAATGCAAATACAAAGATACCATCTACTTCGCACAATCTACTTTGGTCAATGTTTTCCATATAGATCACATTGCCTAATTTAAACGAAAAACGCATGACCCACAATTAAATGAAGAACAATTATTTATTGAAATTCGATGGTCCAAGTGGCTGGTTATTACCATATAGCAGCAGCACCTGAAAGCATCATATATAGCAATTCATCATACATCAACAGCAGCAACAGCAATGTGCAATTCATTATATACCAGCAGCAGCTCATAGCAATTCATCATATAGCAGCAGCAGGAGCAGCTCATAGCAATTCATCATATAGCATCAGCAGGAGCAGCTCATAGCAATTCATCATACAACAGCAGCAGGAGCAGCTTATAGCAACTCATCATATAGCAGCAGCAGCTCATAGCAATTCATCATATAGCAGCAGTAGCTCATAGCAATTCATCATAAAGCAGCAGTAGGAGCAGCTCATAGAAATGCATCATATAGCAGCAGCAGAAGCAGCTCATAGCAATTCATCGTATAGTGGATCAGAATGAAAATTTGGCAAAAAAATCAGAGGAGATCCTCACCTTGTTGGATGAGCTCATCCTTCAACAGCACCTCAAGGCCACGGCCTGGGAGGTGGGGAGGGGTAATAAGGTGCTTTCTGCCGCAATGTGGCATCAGCCGTAGTTGTGCAGCGCCTGCCGGAGTAGTGTGTTGGACGAACCATAGTGGAGCAGCTGCTGGAGACCATGAGAATGAGGGGCGGCACCAGAGGGAGGAGCAGCCAGGGAGATTTGCCCCTACCCGTCGGCCATGTAGCCTAGCTGGACAGAGCATCGTCGAGGACCAGGCCAGATGGGACCAGTGGCGACGGCTTGCTGGAGGAACCCTAGTGCTGCAGGAAGGGTATCAAGGTAGAGGGAAAGGGGAGTGGAGATGCAAGCGGGTAGGGCAATGAATGCTTGCGTGTTTGTTTTTACTTGATGGTGAGGTGTGACGCGGGCGTCACCAGTTGCATTTTGAGTGTAATATAGGCAGACAACTGAGTCATTTCACTATTCCCCTTCCCTTCAATTTTTAGTGAGGTTCTACCCGAAACACCCCCCCCATCCAAAGAAAAATTAGTTAAGCCCAAGCCCATAACTCAAAAATGACTTCTTTACATCTTTCATGGCTTATTTTAACAATAAGCCCTGAAAAGGCGGATAGAACTGGCCCTTAACCTGCAATTCAATTATGCGTGGAATGATGAATAAGCCCTGAAAAGGAGATGAGTAACTAGTTTGTGTCACCTTGCAGAGGGGGTGCAATGAAGATAAGATTGAGGATTTCCAAGTACAAGATGTTAGGAAGGAGTCTTGAAAGAGAAGTAGGAGCTGCGCTAAGCCTCTTCAACCTGTTAAGGTAAGTCACTGTATCCAAATCAACAGTTCAATTCCTTGTTTGTTTCAGACATAGTTAATTTGCTCTTTTCAATTGCTTTATTTGTCCTCAGTTAATGAGATGCTCAAAGAATGATGCCTCATGTTGAGTACTTGTATAACTATTAGTTGACATAATTAAAGGCCTTACCATTTAATTACTCTGCCGAAGTGTGCCTGAAACTTTGAAGTCTATTAATTAACTATTATTGAATGAGGCTCACAATCTAGTTTATACTAGGCTAATGATTGCATAGTTTTGCTTGTTGTAGTATGTTTGTATGAAATCATCTGCTGTTCATTATGATCCCTAAGACTTTAACTGAGCTACAGAATGGCCAACTGCTTGCTTAATTCTACGCAACGTGTTGTCTAAATTTGTAACTTGTCTGTGTTTTGCATTAGGCCCCAACATCATGCTCCTCTGGTGAGCTAAGAGAGATTTATGTATGCAGGCTGCACAGACTACCTTTTTTATAATTTTTAAAATACCACCTGCTTATGCTTCATGACGTGTAACATTATTGTTAGTCCTGTTTTCCCATGTACAAAATAGTCTGTCTTGCTCGCTTCACTGTTGTAACTATATTTTTGCCCTAGTCATGTGTACTTACAGAAACATTTCAGGATGAAGTGACATCAACACAAAGATCTGCAAACAATACGGCATGGCCGTTGCCGAATGATTATGGATTGGAATTGGAATGTGCTGATGTTCTCGAGCATCAACTAAAGGTTGCAAGACAACGTGTACATGATTCTGAACATACAATCAACAAGTTGAGACTATAGATGCAAGTATTAGATGCAGGAGTCAAAAACACATATAAGGGTATATAATAGACAAGCTTTCATTTTGTGATCTGGAAAGCTATAACATATGATTTTTTTCCTAGATTTTACTAATTCTTGTTAGTAGATTAGCGCAATAAAATATAAAACGTATAATGATAAGAATGGCCATGATACCTTTAGAAAGCATACATATGCTTAGGATGTATCATGAGTTACCGTCGCGGTCGCATGGGCTTTGCTAGGTAGCGTCGAGGAGGGTAGGCCAAAGAGGAGGGGTTGAGGAGTGGCCACACATGGGAAGGGGTTCTCTTCGGTCGCCCAGCCATTTGTTTTCTTTCTTAATATTTACAAATTGGATACTCCTTGTGTTTTTTACCTCACTCCTCGGCAAATGGTCATTCAAGTGGGGAAAAACATGAGAAGGTATGTGTTAAATCTTATAAAGAGCAAAGGAAAGGACTATCTTGTGAGAATCTCATGATACTGCTCAAACTTCTTTCCTCTGCGGAAAAAAATAGAAGATGTCACTAGGGCAGAAAAATGATTGTATCGCAGCCTTGTTTCCCTGACATTTCTACGTGCCTGGCATTGGAGCGGGGACAAAGGACTACTACTAATACAGTGATATGCTCATATGAACAACTCTTCTGACCAAAGCAAACTAAAAACGTAGCATGTGAGCTGAACAGATGAAAGATAGTTTAAAATAAACTCCAGAACCAGGAGCTATTAAATTTGGAGTTGTCAACACACAGGGAGTTGGCGAGCGGACGAGAGAAGATGAACAGCAACTTATCCTGATATGTTAAACCACAGTGGAGCAACTACAACTGATGTAGGACCGAAGCAATCTACCAATGCAGAGAGTTGTCATCTGTGAACTAACCTTTTTTTTCCTGGGAAAGGTACTAACCTCGTTTTCGACAGATCGATCAAACGACGTCGAAAGTGCACAGTTAACAATCTAGAAATGACTAATCGCTTTTTGTATGAACTGGATTAGGTTGCAGACAAAGCAGCATGTCTCATGGCTTTACATATTAGCAGACCAGGAAGAAACAAATGACAGGGGCCAAATGCTTCTGGAAGCAATGTTACGGCCGATCTTGACAAAGCTTTGACATCAGGCTCTCTCTACTTGTTAATTTTGATTAGATATCTAAGCAACGCATCATCACAAGTCTTGCTCCAAAAGCAACTCTTGGGGGAAAATGTACTATATTGAGAGTTCTGCATCCCTGTCAATGTCATGGCACAATTGATCAGTGTATATAATTTTCCATGTTAGTCAGACGATTAAGAGAATAATGGGCTAGGTTGCATGTTAGTCACAGGGTTGATGCAATAAATGGTTAATTTTCCATGTCTAGTCACGTCCATTTGTTAGGTGTGTGTGTGTGTGCGCGCGCGCGCTTATTATGGGTTTATTATAGCAAGTGTGTTTAACATGCTGAACAACACACGGAAGAGGGCACTCCCCTACTCTTGTAGACTCCGGACCTAACACAACACCTACTATTGGTTTTGTTGGCATCCTTCTTCGACGTGCTTATTTGAGTCACTTTTCAAATGCTGTTTATCTTGTTTCTAACTAGTCTCTTCTTTCTACGATCCAAATCAAGGCTAGACTTGATTGCACATACTGACAAACCATTTTCCCCTAACATATCATATGTAGTGACATGATAGAGAACGTGCCCCGTTTCTATGGGTGCCTATGGATGTATTTGTATTTATTTTCTCCGCTTGTTTGTACTGGCTTTCTTGACTTAATATAAGAAAATATCTCCTTAAGTGTGATTGTCAGTCACTTTCGGGCAGAATTTTAACAAACGGTGGGGGTTTATCCTCCCTGCCAATCTTTAAGAAAAACATCTAAAAATATCGTATAGGTGAGTAGTCTGTTTAAGAAAGAGTTTTTTCCCAGCACAAACCATAAATGGGCTACATACATTGTTTTGACATGAATAAAGTCCAAAACCGGTGAAACAACAACAACATCATCGCTAGGGGACATAGATAACCTCTCTCTTTATAGGATGGCCCAAGAACTGAGATGCGTGCTCTCATGAGGCCTTGTACGATGCAAGATGCTTAGAAGATGCTTAGAGTAATTAGTTTTTTCTTCGGTGCCGGTGCTTATTTATAGAGGGTAAACGTTTGATTAGACACCCCTTTTATAAAGATAGGCACTAATGCTTGAAAATTTTGTTTTATGTACTAAGCACCTTTCTAAACAACTTGCATTGTACGGGCAATTTTTTTCTCCCACGCTCTGATAAACGAGGCCCCATCTAGAAGGGGTTAGCACGATAGCATATGACGACAGTAAGTAAAAAAGAAACACTAACCGAACAGTGGCTGCTTTCCCCGACATCAAAGCAGTTCTTTCCACTTACTAAAATGGAGTATCCGGCGGTCGAGTCAGACGCTAGTCAACGGCACCAACGCTGTAGCGGCGAGTGGCCTTCGGCAGGCACCGCCATGTTGTCACCTTCAACTAAACCAATATATATTCCCTTTCTGAATGAACTCTCACCCGGGCTATATAATAACAATAATACATCAAGCTAGCAAGCAAACAAAGAAAAGACATATTAAAGATGTGAGGTGCATGATTAGGGCTTGCATGTCAAAACTGTTACCAGTTGGGTTAGCGTGAGCCGGAGGGAAAGGCACAGGCAGACAAGCCTGGCGATAATCTGGCAATCAGCTTCACACGGTTCCTGTGTTCTTAAATTTATTTTATATCATCTTTTGCAATGCGGCGTAGTGCAGTGCATGCAGCTCATATGTTGTGCCGTCCGTTGATGGCTGGCATACTTTAGTTCATATGTAGCTTATCTATGACATGGGGCCTTGTCTGGTCCGGCCAGTTGTGTACTTTGCTTGTGGAACGCACTCAAATCATTGAGGAACTAATATCTTGCCATGTTTTCTTTCTATATATCGCGATACATAAGGACTATGTATACTATAGTTTAAAAGGAGAGCTGGTTACTTAGGCAAGTGAATAGAATTAGTAACGATTCCTCGGAAGAAAAGATCAGAGACCTTTTTCATGTCAATGCTTCAATAATCGAGAGGCCAGCACCATATATGCATATAAAATCACCAGACATTGTTGAGCATACGAAATTCAAACCTTTTGAAACAAAAGACCTGAATCAGCAGCACTATATTTTTTAGGCTTGTGCATTCTTTCAGATAGGTACATACATGTATATGAGTAAAAAAAACTGAAGCTATACATTTTACTAAGTTACCCCTAAGAAAAGCATATGCTTTGTGTAACTTGGCGCTCGACCGCATCGTTGTGTTGAAAGAAACAATATGGGATGAAGATGGACTATTCGGTACTCTCTCCGGTCCAAAAAAAAGTGTCGAAAACTGTAAAGTGTAAGTGTCGAGTGTCATGACTTTAGTTCAACTTTAGCACTTTTGTACTTTTTTAAGGCAAAGAGCGTCCAGCACTTTGTCCTAGAAACTTCAACTTGGGCCATTGTGCAGAGTCCTACTGCCAAACGCTCGGCCAACCAGGCCCGTCACGTGTTATAGGAGGAATGTCTAATTTTCGCTTGCAGCGACTCCAATGCAAAGCGTCCCATGCAGGGAGCCAATCCCAGACCGTGCTGGTAGCCACATGGTCTCGTCATGCTAACTTCAATCGTGTTCTTTTTTACTTTTATATCTATATTTTCTAAAATATATATAATATACATATCATAAAAAATAAGTTAAATTTTTAAAATTGTTCATCACACATTTAAATATATAAATGTAGTGTAAAAAAAGTTTGCTCGACTGTTATAAAATGTTTCTGACAATCAATAAAAATGTTTGTGATGTTACAAAAATGTTCACGCTTTTCAAGAAAATGTGCGTTACATTCTTGAAAAAATATTATACAATGATAATAAAAATTTTGTGTAATTAAAAAAGGGTTTTGGACCATTCAAAAAATGTTCACGTGTTCTAAGCAAAATATTTGTGATACTAAAAAACATTATGCAATGCATAAAAATGTTCGCATAGTCTAAAAATAATGTTTCATATCATTAAAAAATACTTTTCAATGCATATTAGGAAAAAAAAGGTTGAAAACAAGTATTTTAAGAAAAAAATTAGACACATATTCAGAAGTGCTTAAGTATATATGAAAATGTATTAGATGTACGGAAATCCAATTTGGCTCGTGGGAGCATATATTGGTGCACACCAAAATTGTTTTTTGCAAATGTCATTTTTTTGAAAAGGAATAGATATGTTCATTGTCACACCAAATTGCTAACTGCAATTTTTTAGGAGGAAAGCTTAAGTATTTTGATGTATGCAAAAAAAGAAGTCGAACAACAAATGTTACATCCAAATGTTACACTTGTTTTTGTTTTTTTCACCGACGAAGCGCCATCATTCCGTTTTGCATGAAAATTGTCAAGCGCGCTTGTGACACTAACAAGAACATCTACAAAAGAAATCAGAAATTTTAAATTTTATTTACTATTTATTTTGAATTTCCTGTTCACTAGGAAGCATATGCACCCCACAGCCAAAACGGTTCTCCCATTAGATGTATATGTATGAAATATGTATAATGTGTATGAAAACATAGACATCAAAACATATATCTGAAAAAATGTTAAAAATCTTAGACCTATATAAAAGAATGTTCTTGATCAATATTGAAAATGTACAATGTGTATGAAAAAAATAGATATCTATTGAAAAGGGGAAGAGGAAAAGGAAGGAAAAAGAAAAAAGAGAGCCAATGAAAACTGAAGAAAGCAGCATTGGAGACAGAAGAATGCCGAAGAAAAATAAAAAGATTAACAGAAAAAAGGAAAACCAAAAAACCCAGCAAAAACCAAAGAAACCTGAGGAAAGCGAAGTGTTCAGGTGAGAGCAGCGGTGGCACTTCGAAGTGATCAGGTGATATTTTTCGCCATGGAAACTTGGCAATACTAACATCTGACAAAGAGGATCCCTGCTGCCTTCAAAACATCCTCTGCTTAGGCAATCACATCTAGGTTGTGCCAAGAACCTTGACAGCAGGATCCTGCTTCACTTCTAGTGCTGGTTCTAGAACAAGCCAATATGCTCTATTGCTCCAGGCCAACTCTTGACAATGGACTTTTGACATCCCGGCTATGGCCACCGGTTTCCGGCTGTTATGCCCGGTGGGATCTAAACTGGCCCCACAGACCAACACACTAGTCTTTCTTGTAGCACTTTGTCCTCACTCGTGTGCATTCCGGAACCAATTTTCTAGCCAGTCACCCATTCTAGAATTGCTCACACTTAACTTTGGAGCTTTTTTTTCAAATGGGCTACTGAAAAAGAAGGAATTCCTTGTCGATATAAGTAGTCTATCATTCTAAGCCAGGCTCTCAGAAACTTCCACTATTCCTTCTCAAAGAATTGCAGATACTCCACACCGACGACTGTACGACGCCTCCTATTAAACATCTCAGACACAGCAAGTGTAAAATGCCCAGTACGACTACTGTAGCTGGTTACAAAATAAGGTGACCAACCGCATATTAACTAAGCATGTTTATTCGGCTGTGAGAACTATTGAGTTAAACATCATGATTTGTTACAAACAACTAGAAATCTTCGGGAACAAGATGTACCTAAAACTCCTTACTGCCAAATCTGAGAAGCTGAGAAAGGGTTTAAAGACTTGGACCATAAATCTATTCAATCTCTTTACTATTATAAAAACACTCCAATTTACTCATTTTGTTATATGATATTCCCTTCATCCTAAAATAAGTATTTTAACTTTGTATTAAAGTTTAGACAATTATTTTAAGACGGAGGGAGGAGAACTATCAAGGAGCATCTTCATTTATTGGAAGCAAAGTACTACTTTCAGACTTGCTAATATGGGGGGAGGCAATACCAAATTCTTCCATGCCAAAGCAACTACTCCCTCTGTTTTTTATAAGGCACTTCATATTTTTTATATTTAACTTTGATCACTAATTTATAAATAAGACGTGAATTATATATCAATATTGACCAAAATTAGTCAAAGTTTCACATGGAAAATGAGGTGGCCTTTTATAAAAAACGGAGGGAATGTTAAATTTGGGCACAACCATATTGCCTCCTTAAGCCATTTCTAACTGATCCCCAATACGGCCGTCAGGGAGGATAAATTCGAAATGACCTCCCTTACGACGCACCTAGCCGATCCCCAAAAAAATTTAGTGGAGGAAAATTATCCTCCACCTCCCAATATCCCCTCCAATCTCCATAAATATACTCACTTCCGCCGCGCCAAGTAAAATTGGTGCCTCTCTTCCTCCCACCCTCCCTCTTGCCATCGCTGCCATCACGCCCCCGCCACCGATGACCCTACCTCCGGCCGAAATGGATAGGCAGGTCCCCTCTCAGACCCCGCCGACCACCGCCGCTGCCTTTTCGCCGCCGAAAATGACCCACGCGCTGATGAAGCTATGTACCTAGGGTAGGGGCATGGACCTGTCCTAAGAGCCCTACCCAAGGACATCCCTGGAAGAAGTCACCTTTCAATCGACTTGAAGGTATCCCACTCGACGGATTCAAGACACTCGACCAGGAAGCTACCACTCGACTACGAAGCCAACCACTCGACTGACAGGAGATCTAAAGTCACTCCGCAAGCAAACGGTCCGCCATTAAGTAGTCTTTATGGTCATCATAGCACTTTAATAGGAACGTTACCAGTAACACCCAGTCTTAATGTATTTTAACCCTGCATTACTGAGGACCGGAGGGGTCTGGCGAACTCTATATAAGCCACCCCCTCCTCAGTAGCAGGGGTTGGCACCCCTGTAATTCATACACACATAATTCAGTCGACCGCCTCCGGGCACCAAGACGTAGGGTTGTTACTTCCTCCGCGAAGGGCCTGAACTCGTACATCCTGGTGTATTTACAACTTCTCCATAGCTGAGATCTAGCCTCTCCATACATACCCCCCTACCTCACTGTCAGAGTTAGAACCACGACAGTTGGCTCCCACCGTGGGGCAGGAGTCTTAGCGCCTAGTTGAAGAAGTTGCGATTTTTCCGATCCCTTTGATCATGTTTTCGTGCGGAGATTTGGTGGAGGGCCGCGAGATCCGTCTCGGCGCACTCACGTTCATCGCCGACAACTCCGCTTGGCTTCAGGAGGCTCCACTCGACATCGACGCCCTCCCCGTCCGCGGTGCGACGCACTTTCGCGCATGTGTTCGTGGCGTCCTCCTGCGGCAGCCGTCGACCCAGTATCAGTCGGCTCCCGTGTCATCTTCCCGCCCTGTCTCCCACCGGCGCAAGCGCTCCGGCCGGTCGAGACTTCAGAGGTGGGTGAGGCATGCCGTGGCCCGCCAGTCGGCAGCCCCACAAGTCGCGGCAATCGAGCCCGACGAATCCCTCTACGGCATGTTCGACTGGCTCCGCGGAGACCGCATCCGAGTGCGACAGCAGCGACCCGGCGGCTGAGGTTCTGGTAGTCGATGGAACACACAGTCCTCCCGGTTTCCCTCGCACCGGTGGAGGCGCGGGTGGAGGCGACCCGTCGCATCCCCACGATGAGTATCTCCCCGAACCTCTCACGTCATTGCAGCGAGAGGAGCTTCGCTGCCGGAACATGGATGCACTCCAAACTCCTATCGTCGGAGAAACCCCCGAGGCTCGGGCCTTGGAGGACGCGGGCTTGGCTAACTTGGCCGAGCGCACTCGACTGGAGAATCTCCAGTGAATACTCGACGAGCAAGCTCGTCAGCGAGCTCCCGAGTCCAGTCAACGTCAACTCTTCCCGCCTACGCAGGTATATCGAACCCCAGTTCAGAATTTGGCAGCCGCAGCCCATATAGCAGAATCGATTCAGCCCTCCCAGTCGGAGGCTGGCAGGGGCTTGTTGCAAATCGAAGCGTTGCTCCGGGCAGCAGGAAACCAGAATTCCGCTGTTTCTCAGTCGCGGAATAGGATCCACAGTCGATCCATTGCAACGGATACAGTCCAGTCGGCTCACAGCCCAAGATCGCCCCCGAGGCATGAGGGACGCGGAGACCGGCACGATCAGTACAGAAGAAATGAGCAGTATGATCACCGGTTCGATCGACGTCGAGTGCCAACCCCTCCCCCGAGGAGTGGGTCATATGCGCCTCGACAGCAGGATGACAGACACCCTCATAGTGTTGGGCGGAGAGTTCCAGTCGACCCCAGGGACCCAGGCTTTGATGCGAGATCCATCCTCGTTCAGGGTCTGGTTGACAGGAACAGAGCTCACCAAGAAGGCCACGACAGGGATGCGCCTGCCAGCAGCAGAGTACGTGTTTCGGGGCCAGAGTGTTTCAGTCGAGCCGTCAAGGCCGCAGTGATTCCTCCCAACTCCCGGTTGGCGACCGGGGTCAGCAAGTTCACCGGCGAGTCTAAGCCTGACACTTGGCTCGAAGACTACCGAGTGGCTGTCCAGATTGGTGGCGGCAATGATGAGGTGGCCATGAAGCATTTGCCTCTCCTGTTAGAGGGCTCAGCCAGAGCGTGGCTGAATCAGTTAGCACCCAGCAGCATCTACACTTGGGAGGATCTCTCTCGAGTGTTTGTCATGACCTTTGAAGGAACATGCAAGCGACCGGCAGGCCTCACAGAATTGCCGTCTTGCATGCAGAAACCGAGTGAAACTCTGAGGGATTACATCCAGAGGTGGATCACTTTGCATCACACAGTTGAGAATGTACCAGATCACCAAGCAGTTTGTGCCTTTAAAGAAGGCGCCAAGAACAGAGAGTTGTACCTGAAGTTCGATCGGACTGGAGAAATGTCTCTGAATCGGATGATGGAAATGGCCACCAAATACGCTAACGGAGAAGATGAAGATCGACTCCGGAGTGGCAAGCAGAAAGCAGTCGCCCACGAAGCTGGAGGCAATTCCAGTCAGAAGCAGAAGCGGAAGGCCGAGCCAGCCGCTCCTGGGGAGGCCCTAGCCGTAACCCAGGGAAAATTCAAGGGAAAACCCAAGGGGCCCTGGAACCCCAAGAAAGTCAAGGATCAAGATGGAAATGATATTTTGGATCTGCCATGTCACATCCACACCAAGAAAGATGAAGAGGGTAATCTTATTTACCCAAAGCATACCACTCGACAGTGCCGGCTCCTGATCGAGCAGTTTCAGGGCAAGCAGTCCAAAGACAAGGAAAAAGAGTCAGACAGAGTTGAGGACAAAGAAGATAGTGATGATGGATACCCCCAAGTCAATTCCACCTTGATGATTTTTGCTGATGTCGAAAGCAAAAGTCGACTGAAAGTCATTAACCGTGAAGTGAATATGGTTGCCCCGGCAACACCCAGCTACCTGAAGTGGTCTCAGACTGCCATCACGTTCGACCAGTCCGATCACCCTGCGCACATTGCCACCCCTGGGAGGCAAGCTCTGGTGGTCGATCCAGTTGTCGAAGGCACTCGACTGACCAAAGTCCTGATGGATGGTGGCAGCGGCCTGAACATACTGTATGCAGAAACGTTGAAAGAGATGGGCATTCCGATGTCCAGGCTCAGTGCCAGCAACATGAGTTTCCATGGAGTCATTCCTGGAAAGAAAGCCGAGTCACTCGGCCAGATTGCTCTCGATATGGTTTTCGGTGATTCAAAGAATTACCGCAAGGAAAAGTTGACATTTGAGGTTGTGGACTTCCAAAGTGCTTATCATGCTATTCTGGGCCGGCCAGCTTATGCACGCTTCATGGCTCGACCGTGCTATGTGTATCTCAAGTTGAAGATGCCCGGCCCCAGAGGTGTGATCACCGTTACAGGCAATCGGAAGAAAGCAGAGGAGTGTTTTCAGAAAGGATCAAAGATCGCTGATGCTTAGATGTCAGTAGTCGAGCTGCAAGAGTACCAGAAGACTGCTGATCCGAGTGAATTGCTGCGAGCCAAGAACCAGCTTCAGAATTAGCTTTTCAGTCGTCCGGTGAAACTAAGCCAGTTCACATTCACCCGACCGACCCCAATGCTGCTCCGACTCACATCTCAACGACGCACGACTCCAAATAGGAAGAAGCGCTCATCCTGTTCCTCTGTGAGAACTGGGACATCTTCGCATGGAAGCCTTCTGACATGCCTGGAGTTCCCAGGGGGCTGGCTGAGCACCGTCTACGAGTCGAACCGAAGTTCAATCCTGTGAAAGAACATCTTCGACGGTCCGCCGTCCAGAAGAGGAAAGCTATTGGCGAGGAGGTGGCTCGGCTCTTAGCAGCGGAGTTCATCCGAGAGATTTACCACTCCGAGTGGCTCGCCAATGTTGTCATGGTCCCCAAGAAGGACAAGTCACTTCGCATGTGCATTGACTTTAAACATATCAATCGGGCCTGCCCGAAAGATCATTTCCCTGTCCCCCGCATCGACCAGGTAGTCGACTCGACCGCGGGGTGTGAGCGTTTGTCTTTTCTAGATGCTTATTCAGGGTACCATCAGATCCATCCGTATGGACCCGACGAGATCAAAACGGCTTTCATCACCCTATTCGGGTGCTTCTGTTATGTCACCATGCCCTTCGGCCTCAAGAATGCTGGAGCCACGTTCATGAGGATGATTCAGAAGTGTTTGCTCACTCATATCAGTCGGAACGTAGAAGCATACATGGATGATATTGTGGTTAAGTCACGGAAAGGTTCCGACCTACTGACTGACCTTGCCGAAACCTTTGCTAACCTCAGGGGATATGATATCAAGCTCAATCCATCAAAGTGCACATTCGGAGTTCCAGGTGGAAAGTTACTCGGTTTTCTCATTTCCGAACGAGGAATCGACGCCAATCCCGAGAAAGTTGGCACCATATTCCGGATGAAGCGCCCTGTGCGTGTACACGATGTCCAGAAGCTTACAGGTTGCTTGGCCGCTGTAAGTCGATTCATTTCTCGTCTCGCTGAAAAGGCGTTGCCTCTTTACCGACTGATGAAGAAGTCTGACAAGTTCGAGTGGACTCCAGAAGCTGATGCAGCGTTTGCAGAGCTCAAAGCTCTGCTCTCCACCCAGCCGGTGCTTGCTGCCCTAATCAGTAAAGAGCCTCTGCTGCTTTACATTGCGGCCACGGGACAAGTTGTCAGTACAGTACTTACGGTCGAGCGGGAAGAAGAAGGAAAGGCCTTCAGAGTTCAGCGCCCAGTATATTATGTGTCTGAAGTTTTGACTCCTTCGAAGCAAAGATATCCCCATTACCAGAAGCTTGTATATGGGATTTACATGACCACGAAGAAGGTTGCACACTACTTCTTTGACCATTCCATTACAGTCGTCAGCGACGCTCCACTGTCAGAGATTTTGCACAACAGAGATGCAACTGGTCGAGTGGCGAAGTGGGCGATTGAACTCCTTCCCCTAGATATCAAGTTTGAAGCAAAGAAGGCTATCAAGTCCCAAGCAATTGCAGATTTCGTCGCCGAGTGGATTGAACAGCAGCTTCCGACTCAAGTTCACTCAGAGCACTGGACCATGTTCTTCGATGGATCTAAGATGCTAAATGGTTCCGGTGCTGGGGTAGTATTGGTCTCCCCCCGAGGAGATAAGCTCAGATATGTTCTCCAGATTCACTTTGATTCCTCCAATAATGAAGCAGAATATGAAGCACTCTTTTATGGGTTGCGCATGGCCATTTCACTCGGCGTCCGGCGCCTCATGGTCTATGGCGAATCAGATTTGGTGGTTAATCAGGTGATGAAGGAGTGGGACGTCAGAAGCCCAGCTATGACTGGCTACTGCAACGCAGTAAGAAAGCTAGAAAAGAAATTCGAGGGGTTAGAGCTTCATCACATCTCCCGACTAAAAAATCAAGCAGCTGATGATCTGGCAAAGATAGGCTCCAAGAGAGAAGCCATTCCCAGCAATGTGTTTTTGGAGCACATCCGCTCGCCGTCAGTCCAGGAGGACCCTTTTTACGGAAGAAGCCCCGCAACCGAAAAGTGCCACAGATCCGACTGAAGTCGAAATTCCTGCTGTGCTCGACCTAGTCATGGAGGTCTTGGCAATCACTCCCGACTGGACGATACCATACATCGCGTATATCTTGAGGAAAGAACTTCCAGAGGACGAAGAAGAGGCTCGACAGATCGTCCGTCGATCTAAAGCTTTCACAGTCATAAAAGGACAGTTGTATAGAGAAAGCGCAACTGTAATCGGTCAGAAGTGCATAACGCCAGAAGAAGGTCAGATAATCCTTGATGATATCCACTCGGGGACCTGTGGTCACCATGCATCCTCTCGGACCATTGCGGCCAAAGCATACCGAGTGGGTTTTTACTGGCCCAGGGCAAACGAAATGGCGAAAGAGATAGTCGACAAGTGTGAAGGCTGCCAATTCTACTCCAACATGTCGCACAAGCTAGCATCAGCTCTGAGGACCATTCCACTCGTCTGGCCCTTCGCTGTTTGGGGACTGGACATGGTTGGTCCACTGAGAACAGGCAGGAGCGGATTCACACATGTGCTTGTGGCAGTCGACAAGTTCACCAAATGGATTGAAGCCAAGCCTATCAAAAATCTTGATGTTAGCACTGCTATCAGTTTCATCAGAGAGTTGATATTCAGATATGGGGTCCCGCATAGCATCATCACTGACAATGGGTCAAACTTCGATTCAGACAAGTTCAGAGCTTTTTGCGCCTCTCAAGGCACACGAGTCGACTACGCGTCGGTCGCGCATCCCCAGTCAAATGGACAAGCTGAAAGAGCAAATGGTCTGATTCTCAAAGGACTGAAGCCTCGACTGATGCGTGATCTCAAGCACGCAGCGGGCGCTTGGGTCAATGAGCTTCCGTCAGTTTTGTGGGGACTGAGGACCACCCCGAACCGGTCGACTGGAAGAACGCCATTCTTTCTGGTTTACGGAGCCGAAGCCGTCCTGCCGAGTGATCTACTTCACAACGCCCCCAGAGTCGAGCTTTATAACGAAGACGAAGCAGAGCAAGCCTGGCAAGATGCAGTCGACCTCCTAGAGGAGGAGAGGGAAATGGCTATGATCAGATCGACCATCTATCAGCAAGACTTGCGTCGATTCCATGCCAGAAATGTGAAGAGTCGAGCCTTCCAAGAAGGAGATTTGGTCCTCCGAGTGGATCAACAGAAACCACACAAACTTGCTCCTACTTGGGAAGGCCCCTTCATCGTCACCAGAGTCCTCCACAATGGAGCATATCATCTCTACAACGTTGATCGCTGGATCGACGAGCCACGAGCTTGGAATGCGGAACTACTCCACCCATTTTACACTTGAATTCTCACTCGGATGAGGTGTAATAAGAAAAACTTCTGTAGTTTATTTTTATCAAAGACAAGAGTGTCCCAATTCTTCCTGTAATTGCTGTCACTTTTGTTTGCGTACGAAATCCCCCAGTGGGTGGCTTAGCTGCGAATCCGTTTCGCCTAAGTTTGCAAAAAAATCCTACCGAGTGGTGAGCCAGACTCCCACTCGGGGGCTTAGCTGCAGCCCAGTGCTCACCTAAGTATATAAAAATCCTACCGAGTGGAGAGCAAACCTCCCACTCGGGGGCTTAGCTGCAGTCCAAGTACTCACCTAAGCATTTGAAAATTCTACTGAGTGGTGAGCCAGACTCCCACTCGGAGGCTTAGCTGCAGCCCAGTGCTCGCCTAAGTGTTTGAAAATCCTACCGAGTGGAGAGCAAACCTCCCACTCAGGGGCTTAGCTGCAGTCCAAGTACTCGCCTAAGTATATGAAAACCCTACCGAGTGGTGAGCCAGATTCCCACTCGGAGGC
>NC_041384.1:673306394-673306682 GCF_002162155.2 Triticum dicoccoides
AATCCTACCAAGTGGTGAGCCAGACTCCCACTCAGAGGCTTAGCTACAGCCTAGTGCTCGCCTAAGTATTTAAAAATCCTACCGAGTGATGAGCCAGACTCCCACTCGGAGGCTTAGCTGCAGCCCAGTGCTCGCCTAAGTGTTTAAAAATCCTACCGAGTGGTGAGCCAGACTCCCACTCGGAGGCTTAGCTGCAGCCCAGTGCTCGCCTAAGTATTTAAAAATCCTACCGAGTGGTGAGCCAGACTCCCACTCGGAGGCTTAGCTGCAGCCCAGTGCTCGCCTAAG
>NC_041384.1:673306692-673343515 GCF_002162155.2 Triticum dicoccoides
TTAGCTGCAGTCCAAGTACTCGCCTAAGTATTTGAAAATCCTACCGAGTGGTGAGCCAGACTCCCACTCGGAGGCTTAGCTGCAGCCCAGTGCTCGCCTAAGTGTTTGAAAATCCTACCGAGTGGAGAGCAAACCTCCCACTCGGGGGCTTAGCTGCAGTCCAAGTACTCGCCTAAGTATATAAAAATCCTACCGAGTGGAGAGCAAACCTCCCACTCGAGGCTTAGCTGCAGCTCAGTGCTCGCCTAAGTGTTCAAAAATCCTACCGAGTGGGGAGCAAACCTCCCATTCGGAGGCTTAGCTGCAGCCCAGTGCTCGCCTAAGTGTTCAAAAATCCCACCGAGTGGAAAGCAAACCTCCCACTCGGGGGCTTAGCTGCAGCCCAGTGCTCGCCTAAGTTCGGAACACGTCCCAATCCACAAGGACGGCAAGATGCGAATCAACTGTTACCTTTTCCTTCGGAGCTGCACTACAAATACGAAGTTATTTCGAGTGAAGGCCAAGTTCCACTCGGCAGATAATTCCCGAAGATATTAAACGATAAATCAAGTTTGGATAAAACCCAAAGGTCCAAGACCTCAGATCAAAGTACTCGAGCCCTCGGCTCACAGAGTTTAACGGTTACAGAATCCACTCGGCATTCCGAGGCAAACTTAAAGTGAAGCATAAAAGTTTTTCATTCCTCAAGCGGAGGGCTGGAAGGGGCGACGAACTCGTCCAAGTCGATCCCTTCTGCAATACGAGTAGCAGTAGCAATGAAAGTCTCCATGAAGTCTTGAAAGCTGTGCTTCCTGGTATTGGCAACTTGGATGGCGGCCAGCTTTTCTTCTCGCGCCTCCTTGCAATGGACGCGGACCAGAGACAGAGCGACATTAGCACCACATCTAGCAGAAGATTTCTTCCATTACGCCACTCGACCCGGGACTTCATCCACTCGAACCATCAGGGACTCGAGGTCGTTCTGAAGCGTCGTTCCAGGCCAGGGCGATGTGTCGATCCGCGACATCGCAACCTTCAGCCAAGCAAGATAGTCAACAACGCTGGTAACACGAGACTCCAGTCGGAGCACGTTCATAGCAGCCTCGTCCTTCACGAGAGAATTAGTGGGATCCAAGCCTGGCTCCACTCGACTGGTTTCCTCTTTGAAGCTCTGGCAGAATTCTGCAAACACGATTCAAGAATAAGATAGTGGCCTTACGCGGGCTTGGTAACTGCAAGACAGCCAGGTCGGAATAATTACCTTCGAGCATGACGAACAGCTTCTTGGTGAGTCCACCGAGATAAGCCTCCAGATCGTTTACCTTCCCCGCCAGCTCACCCGCCTGGTCGTGCAGAACCATCTTGTCGTTCTTCAGTCGGCTGACCTCTCGATTAGCTGTCTCGAGGGCAGTTTTCAGTCTAGAGTTCTCCTGTTCAAGAGTTCCGATCGAAGCCAGTTTCTCTTCTGCAAGCTTCGTTTTGCTCGAGGCCTCCTTCTGTGCTTCGGCAAGATCTTGATCCTTCTTCTTCAGAGCTTCCTCCAGTTTATCTACAGAACGTCGCGTGAACTCAACATCAAGAATGGGCAAGAAAGGGAAGTCACTCGTCAAGAATGAGAAACCTCGCCAGCCATACCTTTTGCTTCGTCTTGCGCCTTCTGCAGGTTCTGTTGAGCGAGCTTCAAGTCAAGGTCGAGCTGGATCTGTTTGTTCTCCAACTCAGTGTAGAGAGCCACAAGTTCACAGGATTTCTGCAAAAGTCAGTCGACAGAGGTCCAAGATAAGTTGCTTCCGAGTAACCAAGAGACAATGATGATGTTTCTAAGACCACAGCTGAATCAAAAACATTCAACAGTAGTCTCGGGGACTACACCCAGTGGGTGCACTCAGCGTGCCCCCACTGGTTTTGAAAAAAAAATCGACTGCCCGCAGTCGACCGGATACAGTTTCATTCGACATGGCCTGGCCAGACCGAGTGAAGAAGTAAAACTACAGCAACACAATATAAAGACTAGAGTCGACTGCCAGCAGTCCACCGTAGTCTCGGAGACTACACCCAGTGGGTGCACTCAGCGTGCCCCCACTCGACCAAAAAACTTAACAGAAACACCCAGTGGGTGTACAGATTTAAAAGATCTTCGGAAAAGAGATTCTTCAGACAGCATACCCTAACAGAACAAGCAGTGAATCGACTGACCTGGACATTACTCTAAAGAGCTGAACTCGCGTCATAAGCCGCTTGGCTGGCTTCTCGAACCACCTTGACCTGCTCCATCATGATGCCTGCCTGGTGTATAACTTCCTTAGCTGCACCAACTTGGTCCTCAGGGACGTGGTGTGTGGCGAAGAGCGAAGGCGGATTTACGATCGACGTCGAGGGCCGCACACTCGTCAGAGGATTGGCGAAAGTCACAGAAGCCCGGGTGGTATCGCCACCGTCTCGAGCTACGGCCTCAGGCGCCGGAGTGGATTGTGGAGTCTCGCCAGCCGACGCTTTCCTGTTCCGCCTCACTCTCAGCGGCGCTTTGTCTTCGTCGTCAGGAAGGTTAATAACATGAGGAGGAGCTACGAGAAAAATTCAATCAACCAGAGTTATAAGAAATCGTCAGTTGATTCAAGGCAGAACATCAGTAATCATACCAGGGTTGGAAGTAACAGCATCTTCCATCTCTTGATCATCGTCCTTGGCGGAGATCTCAGAAGTAGCAGCCCTGCAAATTTTGAAAGACCATCAGTCGGCTCAGTGGATTGACCAAGGATCCGTCCACGGTCGACAAAGGAGAACAAGTTCTATCACTACCCAGAAATGGTGGGGACAGTCATCCTCATCTTGGGCAGAGCCTTGGGTGGCTTGGACGGTGCCGCGCGGGGGTGCTTGGGAGCTTTTTCAGTCGGCGCTGGAGAAGAGGTCCGAGGGCGCTTCGACGACTGCCCAACGGGAGCAGTCGCCTTACCACGTTCCCGCGCAGGATCGTGTGTAAGCTTGGATCGCCTTTCCGAGCGGGGAGGTCCAGCTTCCTCCTCCTCCTCCTCTTTGCTGGAGTCGACGTCGTCGTCTCCCTCTCCTTCGCCGTCAGACTCCCACTCCCCCTGTTCGTCTCCGCTTTCGCCTCTGCTCGCCTCCCCTTCCTCGGCCTGCCCCTGTGCTTCATTGGGTGTCGAGTACATCTCTGTAGTTGCCTGGAGAATAGCAGACAAGTCGAAAGTCAGTCGACCAATTCAAAGAGAGCAAATGAAGAAAGCAAGATCTCAGTGAGGAACACAAGGTCAGACCTGGTCCACGTCGTATGTACTGTCAAGCGGGGTAACCCTCCTGGCTCGTCGGGGGTTGTCTTTGTTCCCTGTGATGCTCGACAGCCACCCTTCCAGCATCTCGTCGGTGACCTCCTCTAGGTGAACCCGAGTGGTGTCGTCGAGACCCGAGTACAGCCACATAGGGTGGTCACGAGCCTGAAGCGGTTGAATGCGCCTCCGAAGGAAGACCTCCAGCAAGTCCATGCCGGTCACGCCCTCTCGGACAAGCTGAACCACTCGACCAACCAGCACCTTGACTTGCGCCTTTTCCTCCGGCAGCACTTTCAGAGAGGCAGGCTTTTGAGCTCGGTCCAGAGAGAAAGGGGGAAGACCAATCGACTGCCCTGGGGTCACCTGGTCTTGGCAATAAAACCAGGTCGACTGCCAACCACGGACCGACTCAGGAAAAGTGATAGACGGAAAAGAACTTTTACCCCTCATCTGGATCGCCAGGCCCCCGCATAGCTGGATCACTTGCGTCCGTTTGTCACTCGACTTGGCTTTCTTTACCGATTGGGAACGGCAAGTGAAGATGTGTTTAAAGAGTCCCCAATGAGGGTGGCAACCCAAGAAACTTTCGCATAAGGAAACGGAAGCCGCAAGATACACGATGGAATTGGGAGTGAAATGGTGGAGCTGCGCTCCGAAGAAGTTCAAAAAGCTCCGGAAAAAAGGATGAGGAGGTAGAGAAAATCCGCGATCGATATGGGTGGCGAGGAGGACGCACTCACCGTCACGAGGTTGGGGTTCGATTTCTCCCCCCGGGAGATGTGCAGCTTCATGGGGAATGACTCCCCCCTCGACCATGTCGTCAAGATCTTCCTGCCGAATCACCGAGGGCATCCAGTCGCCCTGGATCCAATCCCTGGGTAGAGCAGTCCTCGAGGAAGATCCGCCCCGAGCGGACTTCTTCCCCTTCCCCTGCACCGCCGCCTTCTTCGCGTGCTCCAAAGCCGACGTCTTGTCCTTCACCATCGTCGCCGGCGAGGCTCGAACGGACCTACGGCGCTAGGGTGAGAGCGGAGGTGGCAGAGGACCTTGCGGGGGGAGAAGGAAAGGTGAGAGCACACTGTTGGGGAGCCCCGAGCCGGCAACTTATAAGGAGCCGCTTCCGAGTGGCTGACCGGTAGGCCCAAGCGATCCCGTCAAATCCCGCAACAGGCGCGCGCGCGGTACGTGGCGAAAAAGGTGGCGCGGAGATCGAGGAGCTTCCATCCTATCCCATCCGATTACTTCGGCCGCCCCCGTCCCGCTCGCTTCCCGAAATTCAAATCCCGCAAAATCCGCGGGCGGCAGAACAACTCATCAAACTGAAGAGCCCGCTCGTGCCGGCACTCGGTATTCCACAAGTAAGGAAATTCACTCGACAAGAGACCAAGAATGGATCAAGGTGACCGAAAGAAGTTGACAACGTCATCCGTGACGATTGATCCAGTACAAGACATTCGTATAACGCTAAGAACCAGTCGGAAGGACCCCCAACTCCTTCGCCACTCGAACCTCGGTCCATTCGGGGGCTAATGATGAAGCTATGTACCTAGGGTAGGGGCATGGACCTATCCTAAGAGCCCTACCCAAGGACATCCCTGGAAGAAGTCACCTTTCAATCGACTTGAAGGTATCCCACTCGACGGATTCAAGACACTCGACCAGGAAGCTACCACTCGACTACGAAGCCAACTACTCGATTGACAGGAGATCTAAAGTCACTCCGCAAGCAAACGGTCGGCCATTAAGTAGTCTTTATGGTCATCATAGCACTTTAATAGGGACGTTACCAGTAACGCCCAGTCTTAATGTATTTTAACCCTGCATTACTGAGGACCAGAGGGGTCTGGCGAACTCTATATAAGCCACCCCCCCTCCTCAGTAGCAGGGGTTGGCACCCCTGTAATTCATACACACATAATCCAGTCGACCGCCTCCGGGCACCGAGACGTAGGGCTGTTACTTCCTCCGCGAAGGGCCTGAACTCGTACATCCTGGTGTATTTACAACTTCTCCATAGCTGAGATCTAGCCTCTCCATACATACCCCCACCTCACTGTCAGAGTTAGAACCACGACACGCGCCGCCGCCCGCGCCAAAGAAAACTTTGGGGATGACAAAGAACCACTGGTTCCAAGCTCCTCCAACCATGGCAATGGCCTCCAGGGTGGAGACCGCCTCTCCGGCCGTGGCTTCCGCCCTCCCGCCGCTCCTCCCATGGTCAAACGAGCTCGAAAGCCGATGGCAGCCCTCGCCGAGGTGGCCGTGAAGAAGAAAAGGAAGAAGAAGGCCGCAGTGGCGCCTCGTCCAAGGTCGGCTCCTCGTGCAGGCACTACGGAGCCCCTATGGTCACGGCTCTGGCGTAGGCGCCAGTCAAAGCCGGCAACAAGGGCCACGACCGCCAAATGTTTGACGAAATACCTCCAGGAACTTGGGAGGGGGGGTCGAAATCCACGGAGGAAACCTTCAGATTTTGGGAAATTTGGGAAAAGGGATTTGATAAGGGAAATGAACCCTAGCTACCAGTCTTCCCTCTCTGTTCGTGCACACGGGGAGAATAAGGACTGGGTCGGGCTGTGGACCGGCCGTTGCGGCCTAACCCTCACAAAAGCATAGTGCCTAAAGACATAGGCGCTATGCTCCATAGTATAACGTCTACACGAACAACGCTACTTAAGGGCGTGTGGAGCCCGACCTGGCCGCGTGAAGCCACACTGCCAAGTGATGTAGTTGTAGCGCATGTCAAATCGGCGCTACAACACAACACATAATACCTATGCGTTGGGCACTACCGAAAGGGTTATTTCTGTGTACTTTTGCCGAGAGATTATTATTTGAATTTGTTTTGCCTTTAGGTAATTTATGTCCATTTTGCAGTTTTATCTGCTGCCCGTGTATGCTAATGGTAATTTATGTCCATTTTGTTTATTGGGAGCGAGCTCGGGTAGTCAGGTTGAAGTTGAACGGAAACGTGAAGGCAGGGGGCTGTGCATGCGGCGGCGTTTCTGAGCTCACGACATAAACGCTTTCGGTCCAGGCTTGGACTCCTAACATCTATAACCGGGCATTCTAAACCCATCTTAAATATTCGTCCACACAGCCCGGTCAATGACCGATAAAAAATATATTAATTCAGACGAGTGCCTCAAACGGGCTTCAGACGTCTAGGCTGACCGACAACCTTTATATTCAGCCCAAATATGAGCCGGTCATGGGGCGCTGAGCAGTGTCTGGGCACGTCCGTCACATCGGACCCGACAGGCCTACCCCACCATAAATTGCACCAAATCCACCCTCAACCTAGCGGGTTCATTTGCTCTCTCCTCTCTACTTTCTCCTACGCGACGAACGTCTCGCAGCTCTGTCATCACCCTTGCTCCATAGCTATTTTGAGCCTATGTGCCGCCAGCACCGGCACAGTAGTCTTTTCTCCCGTGCTCGCCGCCAGGGATGTTGTCGCCGGCTCGGACGCCACCACGGTACGTCCGGCAACTCTCAGTCTGCCCCTTGCACTTTATGTGTTCGACATATTGTCTGACCCGGTTTTTGTGATTTATTTGTAGGGGAAAACGATGAATTCCGATGCGTCATTGGACGAGGAGAATAGACCAACGGAGCTTGATCAAATGATTCAAGATGAGTTCTTCGATTCATCGGATTTGGACGAAGAAGTGGACATGATCATGCTCATGAGCATGAAGAGAAATGGAATCACAGGAAATGGGCTCAATCAAAGGGAGGCGAGTTATCAATCGCGATAGGTTCTCCGGAGCACGGCTACTGCACATGGACTACTTTGCTCCGAACTCAACATTTTCGGATGACACATGGTTTCATCGCTGTTTTCACATGCGGAAACTATTGCTTTTGCACATTGTGGAGGGAGTGGGGGCACATGATGACTACTTCAAGCTCACAAGGGATTGCAGCAGCCAACTTTCTTTCTGTGCTAAGCAGAAATGCACAGCTGCTCTGAGGATGCTTGCATTTGGTACTGCCGTAGATGCCGTTGGTGAGATGGTCTGGATGAGGGCGAACACATGCCTGAAGACTACTGTCAAGTTTACCCATATTGTGGTGCATGTATTTGGAGCAGAGTATCTCAGAGAACTAAATGTGCAGGACATAGAAAAGTTGTTAGCTATTGTAGAGGCTAGGGTTTTCAGGAATGCTTGGATCAATTGATTGCATGCATTAGCGACGAAGGAACTGGCCCAAAGGTTTACGGGGAATGTATCAAGGTCACACGAAAGAGGCTACCATCATATTGAAAGTAGTGGCATCACATGACTTATGGATTTGACATTCTTTGTTTGGAGTGTCGGGTTCTTACAACAACATCAACATGCTTCAACGATCTCTCATATTTAGGAGGCTTTGTAATGGAGAATCACCACAAGGCAACTACACTGTCAACGGTTGTTATCACAACAGGGGATATTATCTTGTCGATGGCATCTATCCTGAGTGGGCGGCATTTGTGAAGACCATATGTGAACCACACTTCAACAAACAAAGCCACTTTGCATCAATCTAGGAAGCAACTAGGAAAGATGTGGAGAGGGCATTCTGAGTGCTTCAAGTTCGTTGGGGAATTGTTCGTGGAGCTGCAATGATAAAGGAATCATTTTTTTTGTGGCGGATGACATGTTGTGTTATTTTGCATAATATGATTGTCGAGAATGAGGATGATGGTGTTGCCAAAACCTATGATTTTGACGTGCCTGGATAGTATGTTATTAAGTAGTAAATAAAATGATTTAAACTATGATTAAATGCCAAAATAATTAGCTAAAAATGTAGACTTGTTTAATTATAAGAAAATGATTTGATGATCCAAAAAGTGTATGGTTCAAGTGTAGATGACACACATTCGATTTATCAAATATTCGTACTTTAATTTTTTAGGGAACTAGAGCTTTGTCATAGATTATATAATCTACTCAAACGGTTTCTGTAGTGGTGTTAACTCTGAGGAAACGTATGAGGGTGTGTATGTAGGAGCATGACCAACGGATATGCATATGGGTATGTTGAATAATTAGGCATTTTCCCGTTTAGTTTAATCCAAAAAAAAATTTGATAAAACATGAATAGCAATATATTGATGAAACTAGAAACTAGCAACAATTCATTGAGACTAGTCATGCAATCAAAATCATAAGCAAAATGCATCATATCCATGTCAATTGCTATTAGCAATAAACCAAATGCTAGCCCTAACAGTGAGGATAAGATGGCATACGGCGCAGTAGCAGAAGGTGCAGATGTCCCGATCGTCATGTCGCTGAAGAGGTCCTTGACGTCGGGGAAGAAGTCGTCATTGGGGAACTCGTCGTCAGTGATGTCGCCGTTCGCAGCCACAATCAACAAGACTCCAGCAGTCGCGTAAGGACGCTCCCCAAAAATCTGATCGCCCCTCTCCCGTACCGGATCACAAGAGGCGGGGTTCCGTAGGCATGCTGTCTCACTCTCCGGTGCACGCCAGGAAGCGAGATGGGAAAGAGGTAGGCGGTGCAATGCTCTGGAACAATGCGAAGAGTTGTGTCTCGTTGGGAAGGGGAGCGACCTCTTATATGAGTAACAAGATGAAACTGAAATGGACGCACTAATTCTCATTAAGGAGAGGAGAAACAGACGCACTAAAAATCCTATTAAGTGGTCAGTTTTGTCTCCCATTAGTAGGCAAATCATTTCAAGTTCTTGCATGACAAAATATGTAGTACGCACGATATGAAGAAACCATGTACTAATGAAGAAATGAAACCAAAACCAAAATATTGATGCCATCAATGAGGAGATAAATGTCATCATTCACCACCATTTGGTTTCATTTTCCACTAGCGCAAATATTTTAACTTCTTTCTTGTCATGCATGAACGTGCCACATGGGCCTATGGGATTTTCTTAGAAATTATTGGATATAACAGATGGTTTAAATCCCAATAATTCTAACAATCCCCCACTAGATCCCGGAGGCACATCAAGTTTGCCTATGGTTCCAAAACATTATTTATATACCGGTGTTTCGGTGGAGACTGTTAAGTTGAACTTCCACCTAAAACTCCATGCTATACTCGTTCACAACTTGAACAGTGGACTACGCCTTGAACTACAAGTTTTGTGCAAACAAGTTTCACGTAAAAGCCTTGACCGATACTAGACCGCTGAAAACTTTCCCACGGGTAGGAGCATATGCGTCATACTCCGGGGCCTCTTCATGAGTTTATTAGAGAACACCCAACTCTCACAGACCGCGACGTTTAACAGTCTAACTCATATAGATGTGTTCTTTCTAGATGTTCTGTAGGACAACATCTTTGTCTACCCAAGCCATTCAAAACACATTAAGATAAATATCAGCCTACCATACAGATTAGGAGAAAATTGCATCATAACGGAGTGAATTTTTGTCAAATAAATATTCTCCTCTCAGTTATCCAATAGTTTGTCTCGCCAATTCTAATTAACGGGATCTCCGATCACAAAGAATGGGTTACCACCATGAACAACTTATGTAGTGGGTCTCAATCTCATCTCCTTCGATGCATTGTCTATCACATTTCGTGATAAACCCTTTGTGAAGGGATCTGCCAGATTCTTCGATGTGTTTATATAGTCCAACGCTATAACTCTGGAGTTTCTCATGAACCTGACAGATTTCAGCCTCCTTCTCACGTGTCTTGATGACTTCTTATTAGACTTAGAACTGTTTACCTTGACGATCACTGTTTGATTATCACAGTTCATTAGAATAGCTGGTATTGGTTTTTCAACCACCGGCAAGTCCATCAAAAGTTCTTGAAGCCATTCTGCATCAACTGTTGCCGTGTCTAACGCTGTGAGTTCTGCTTTCATTGTTGACCTTGTTAAGATGGTCTGCTTGCAAGACTTCCAGGAAACAGCAGCACCACCAAGTGTAAACACATAACCACTTGTATCTTAATTCAACATCAGATATCCAATTTGCATCACTATAACCTTCAAGTACTCTTGGATACCCGGTATAGTGAAGCCCATAACTCGCAGTACCTTTCAGATAGCGCATTATTCTCTCAAGTGCATGCCAATGAATATCTCCCGGGTTTGAAACAAACCGGCTTAGTTTACTCACAGAAAACGAGATGTCAGGCCTCGTAGCACTAGCTAAATACATAAGCGAGCCAATGATTTGAGAATATCTCAATTGATCCTTTGTTTCTCCTTCGTTCTTTCGAATTAAAACACTCGGATCATAAGGTGTCGGAGAAGGTTTGCAATCTGAATATCCAAAGCGATCCAGAATCTTCTCCACATAGTGAGACTACAAGAGAGTGATCCCACCATCACCACCTCTTAAAAGCTTGATGTTCAAGATAACATCAGCTACTCCAAGGTCTTTCATCTCAAAGTTTTGATTTAGAAAATCTTTCACTTCCTGAATGACATTGAGATTTGTTCCAAATATAAGTATGTCATCAACATACAAACATAATAGAACTCCTTCGCCCCCACCATGGTGATAGTACACACACTTGTCGGCTTCGTTTGCAACAAAGCCCGTAGATGTCAAAGTTCTTTCGAACTTCTCATGCCACTGCTTAGGTGCTTGTCTCAAACCATACAAAGATTTCAACAATTTACACACTTTTCCTTCCCGACCATCTACTACAAAACCATCGGGTTGTTCCATGTAAATTTCCTCCTCCAACTCTCCATTTAGGAAAGTTGTCTTAACGTCCATTTGATGAACGAGAAGATTATGTGAGGCGGCCAATGAGAGTAGTACTAGAGTGGTGATCAATTTGGCCACAGACGCATAAGTATCAAAGAAATCTTCACCTTCTTTTTGGGTATAGCCCTTGGCAACAAGTCGTGCCTTGTACTTTTCAATTGTACCATCGGGCCTAAGCTTTTTCTTAAACACCCACTTACACCCTACAGGTTTACACCCATAAGGACGATCAGTGATCTCCCATGTCCCATTAGCCATGATAGAATCCATCTCACTATGCACAGCTTCTTTCCAGTAGTCAGCATCAGAAGATGCATAAGCTTCTGAAATAGAAGTGGGAGTATCATTCACGAGGTACACAATGAAATCTTCACCAAATGACTTTGTGGTCCTCTGTCTCTTTCTCCTTCTAGGAGCTTCATTGTCATCCTCCTCATGAATATCTCTATGTTTCTTCTCGAAATGTTCCAATGGAATAGTGGTCCAGGAGTTGTCTTTGACCTCTGACTAGATGAGCTAGGCATATCCTTTATAGGAAAAATATCCTCAAAGAAAGTCGCATCATTCGAGTCCATGATTGTACCAACATTCATGTCAAGTACCTCAGATTTCACCACTAGAAATCTATAGCCAATGCTATGGAAAGCATGACCTAGGAAAACACAATCAACTGTTTTTGGCCCAAGCTTACGCTTCTTGGTAATTGGTACATTGACCTTCGCCAAACAACCCCAAGTTCGTAAGTAGGAAAGTTTAAGCCTTTTCCTTTCCCATTATTCAAACAGGGTAATCTCTTTATTCTTCGTGGGAACTCTATTTAGGACATCACTTGCAGTCATCAAAGCCTCCCCCACCATTCCTTGGAAAGTCCCGCTGTATCTAACATGGCGTTAACCAAATCAGTTAGAGTTCGGTTCTTTCGTTCGACAACCCCGTTTGACTGGGGAGAGTAGGGAGGCATCCTCTCATGTATTATACCATGTTCCTCATAAAATAAATTGAACTCATTGGAAAAATACTCTCCACCGCGATCCGACCTAAGCCTTTTGATCTTTTGATCGAGTTGATTCTCTGCTTGGGCTTTATAGATTTTAAAGTAGTGCAAAGCCTCATCTTTTGTTTTCAACAAATATATCATGCAATATCTAGTAGAGTCATCAATTAGAGTCATGAAATATATTTTTCCACCTTTTGTCAACACGCCATTCATCTCGCAAAGATCTGAATGTATGAGTTCAAGTGGTGCCAAATTCCTCGCCTCAATAGTCGCATGAGACTTGCGAGGTTGCTTTGCTTGCACACAAATTTGGCACTTAGAACCTTTGACAATTGTAAATTTTGGGATTAAACTCAAATTTTCTAGCCACTTCATGACACCAAAGTTAATATGACAAAGTCGTGAATGCCAACATTTGATTCGGGCTCACTGCAAACATGATTAATAACTTTAGGGCAAAAGTCTGACAAAGATAAGCGGAATAAGCCTCCGCTCTCATAGCCCTTCCCAACAAATTGTCCACACTTAGATACTACAACCTTATTGGACTCAAATACCAATTTATAACCATCTCGACACAAACGAGAACCGCTGACAACATTTTTATTTATAACAGGGACATGTTGCACGTTCTTCAGTCGCACGATCTTTCCCGAAGTAAACTTCAGATCGACCGTACCAACACCATGAACAGAAGCATGTGTCCCGTTTCCCATCAGCACGGGTGTAGTTCTTGCGACCTGATAAGAAGAAAACATGTTTATGTCAGAACACGCATGTACATTGGCACTGGTGTCAATCCACCAATCTGGAGAATGACATACTGAAAGAATTGTAGGAAATTTACCATACCCGACATCTTTCATGTCAACATCGCCAATAACAACATTAGCGGTCATACTATTGTTCTCATTCTGACGCATGTCCCAGCGGTCCTTGCAGGATGAAGCCCAATGTTCTTCACTGCCACATACATGGCACTTTCATTTCTTCTTATAAGTCTCCTTCTTCTTGAAGTTGATAGGTTGTGGAGCTTTGTACTTGCCATCAAATTTTCCTTTGCCCGCATAGTTGTTTTTGTTCTTGGGTTTGTGGGTTTGGAAATTTCTCTTTTGTACCAAATTGGCACTGGAATTCCCCTCATGGAAACGAGCACGTGTGTATTTTTCCCTCGCCTTCTCTTCTACATCAAGAGTGCCAATTAGATTGACAACGGTAAACTCTTGCCTCTTATGCTTCAAAGAGGTAGCAAAATTCCTCCATGAAGGAGGAAGCTTGGCAATGATGCCTTCGACAATGAATTTGTCCGGTAACACACAATTGAGATGCTCAAGTTCTTTAGTGAGAGACTGAATCTCATGAGCCTGCTCAACAATGGAGCGGTCATCAGTCATCTTGTAGTCATGGTACTGTTCCATGATATACAACTCACTTCCTACGTCCGCGACTCCAAACTTGGCTTCGAGCGCATCCGCAACTCACTTACCGACCATGATGGTCATGAATGGATCGACAATCTTGTCGCCAAGAATAGTCAAGACAACACCTCTGAAGAGGGTGTCTGTAGCCTGGAAAGCTTGCTCTTGCTCAGCAGTCAGCTCTCCCTCTGGCTTGCCTTTAGAGGCGTGAAAACAATTCATGGTGGTAAGCCAAAGAACTGCCCTCGCACGCCACCTCTTATAGTTCACGCCCTCAAATGGTGCGGGCTTGAGAGTTGCAGCAAAAGCAATAGGAGAAAATTGCCTACACATTTCAGGTTTTTGGACTGTTGAATAATTAGGAATTTCCCCGTTTAGTTTAATCCAGAAAAATAATGGATAAAACATGAATAGCAATATATTGATGAAACTAGAAACTAGCAACAATTCGTTGAGACTAGTCATGCAATCAAAATCATAAGCAAAATGCATCATATCCATGTCAATTGCTATTAGCAATAAACCAAATGCTAGCCCTAACAGTGAGGATAAGATGGCATACGGCGCAGTAGCAGAAGGTGCAGATGTCCCGATCGTCATGTCGCTGAAGAGGTCCTTGACGTCGGGGAATAAGTCGTCGTTGGGGAACTCGTCGTCAGTGATGTCGCCGTTCGCAACCACGATGAACAAGACTCCAGCAGTCGCGTAAGGACGCTTCCCAAAAACCTGATCGCCCCTCTCCCATACCGGATCACAAGAGGCGGGGTTTCGGAGGCCTGCTGTCTCACTCTCCGGTGCACACCAGGAAGCGAGATGTGAAAGAGGTAGGCGGTGCAATGCTCTGGAACAATGCGAGGAGTTGTGTCTCGTTGGGAAGAGGAGCGACCTCTTATAGGAGTAACAAGATGAAACTGAAATGGACGCACTAATTCTCATTAAGGAGAGGAGAAACAGACGCACTAAAAATCCTATTGAGTGGTCAGTTTCGTCTCCCATTAGTAGGCAAATCATTTCAAGTTCTTGCATGACAAAATATGTAGCACACAAGGTATGAAGAAACCATGTACTAATGAAGAAATGAAACCGAACCAAAATATTGATGCCATCAATGAGGAGATGAATGTCATCATTCACCACCATTCGGTTTCATTTTCCACTAGCGCAAATATTTTAACTTCTTTCTTGTCATGCATGAACGTGCCACATGGGCCTATGGGATTTTCCTAGAAATTATTGGATATAACAGATGGTTTAAATCCCAATAATTCTAACAGGGTATACGCACTAGGGTTTGTACATGATAGACCCTCTGTGGTGGAGTTAATTCCCCAATTCCTATGGTGCTTTCCCTCTTGTATATAAGGATGAATACAGATGATGCAAACCCTCAGCCCGATGCCCGTACATAGAGTGCCCCGTTTATATGTTGCAAGTATATTAACATTTGTTGATATACTTACATATAGTTCAACATTTAATGTAATATAGAGGGAGATTCTTGCAAACAATTTAACATTTGTTAGTGAAAGTATATGTAAGACATGAGATGTAATGACCAGAAGACACGAGCATGAGATGAGCACTTACTGAAACAAAAGAGATGAGATGTAATGACCAAAAAGACGACCTAGAAGATTGTTTTATTTCTATCAAAACTTCCTTCGCCTTATCTCCACAACACTTAAAAGCCATAGGCTATTGAGGAGGAGGAGGGGGGGGGGGTAGAGTACTATCTAATTAATTTGAAAAGTACTATCTAGGTTGTAAGATATCCATACCCTTTCTAATTGAGTAGACAACTGATATGTATCTGTATTCATTCTTATTTGCAATTTCTTTTGAATTAGGAAATGAAAGTGAAAAGGACGGATATTCTCAGAACAAAAGGTGGAAAAGACACGTATTGTTAGGAAAAAAGTGGAAAAGACACTATCTGAACCAACTACACCAAGGACTGCATAGAATCACTAGGCCTTGTGTGGTTCAAGCTGAAGTTATGAGAAGCAAGGTGGGGTAGAAGATAGATTTACTATTCACACGAGAGTGGGATCTTCGTGTAATAATGACCAAAAAGATGGCCAAGGAAATCGGGAGGTGCGATTCGGAGCTTAGACCCATCTGCACATGCGACGAAGAAAAAAATAAAACAAATACAAGGAAAAAATAAAAATCCATTTTTTGCATGATAGGTAATTTGATGCGTGAGGTGCACTCCAAATTTCAGATCATTTGGATATCTGAGTAGTTCTCGGCAAAAAAAAAACAAATTTGAGATCTGTAAAAAAAGTTTACTGTTACCCAATTTATTTTTTTGCTGAGACCTACTTGTATGTCCAAATGATCTGAAATTTGGTGCACAACTCACACACCAAATTATCTACCATACAAAGAAAAGGATTTTGTTGAGTTTTGTTTGTATATTTTGTGAACTTTGTCGTGATCGGGTGCAGATGAGCCTGTACTCAGAAATGAATATTCGAAAGAAACGACTCATTTGACTTTTCTTTTTATCGAAGCTTCTTTCGCCTTATCTCCACAACAATGAAAGGCCACATCGTGACAGCAAAAAACATGCCAGGTTGCAGTCTACCGGCCAGGAATGTGGCCGCATCCACATCACACTTCAAAGCCGGCAGGCCATCGGCGTTCGCCCTAGTGGACAAGAACACGGATCCGCACGCAGCCATGACGCTCGGCCCCCGAAGAACGCACACGATCGATGATTTTTCCGAGTCGCTACCATCCATGGGCAGATCGGCCGTAGCCTATCGCGCGCTGGATGGATCGGCCCATCCACCCGGGAACAGCAAAGCTCGCGGTGCGCCACGAAAAGGAGAGGCCGCGGTGGGCGGACGTGGAGAAGCGGAGGTGCCACCCATCCTGTGGCTTTGGCCAACCCGAGCCCCGTCGCCGGATTGCGCGACGGCGAGAGGATAAGCCAAGCCGGGCCGCGTGCAGGCGCTACGTTCCACGGCGCCACCGCTCCGGCCAAAACCTCAAACCCAATCTAGCAATCTGCACGGGAATCTGGAGGACCCGATCTGGACGGACGACGGGATCCATCTCATCTCCTAGCGAGCCTCGCTCCAGCAGTCCAGCGGGTCCACGTCCACACATGTGTATGTAGTCCGCCGACATGCGCTGGATCCGATTTCGCGACTTCGCGAGCGTGCGTGGGTCGGGATCAACCTCCACCTGTCGTCACTCATCCACCGGATCGAGCAGAACTGGCTGCCGGCCGGCCGCCTGCTGATTGAGATATACTCCTCCTCGACTGATATACGTATACGTATCCAATCGTCGAGACCTATGTGTTCGTGCGCTTTTGCCCGTGATATTTTGCCGTCCTTGGCGGATTGGTGTCCGAGACCTGCACCACTCCCGTATCACGCGGCGGACACGTTGGCTATGGCTGCAACGCACGGATCCCTCGAGATCTGGACGTCACTATCATTTTCAGGGCGTCTACTACCTGCACTTTGGCGATGGGCCAGCTGCAAATTCTGAACTGACCATTACATCGACGGTCAATCCGCGGCCAAGATCGCACCTCTCGTGTACGCGCTCGTTCCATGACGCCGTCATAGATGCCGCATGATGCTCTACACCTCCGTTCTTGGACTCAAGACATTCAGGGTGTGTTAGGCCCAACGGCCTTAACCTAGTATGTCGACCTATGTCGGCGCGTACGGCACATCAAGTTTTCGGGCTCCCCGGGTAACCTAAGCTGGAGATGGACGATCTCGGGCTCCTATTCTGCAGCTCATGTTACCAAGCCCTATTCAGGGCCGGCCCTGGGGTATGGCCAGAGGGGCGATGGCCCAGAGCCCAAACCGGGAGGGGGCCTATGATATAGTACACATATATAGTATAGCCCGAAAAAATAGGTAAGGAAAAAAATTATGCGTACGTGTGAAACAAATCCATCAAAAGATCTGGCTTTTCCTGTTCGTCGCTCCCCGGTTCGTCTTTGTGGTCTCATCTGCCCGTCGCTCCTTCGCTCCTCGCTCGGCGCCTCGGCTGCCTGTTGTCGCCACCGCGCGCAGCAGTCCTCCACTCCGGCAACGCGACCTTCCGGCAATACGGCGATACATTATACGTATGTGACGGCTGATTCAGTACGTATCCAATATCCATATTCCTGATCCATTCATCCATCGCCCGTTTCAGATTTTCAGTAGTTTTTTACTATGTCTATTCAACTATTCATCCATGATTCATCCCACGAAATTTCAAATTTTTTATGTATAATTTTCTAATTCAATCTTTTTTTTCGAAACGGAGGTAAAGACTGCCTCATCTATTAATTAAGCAGAAAAGAATTGTTCAGTTAATTAAGGAAAACCGGGCAAAAACCGGAACAACGAGGGCCAAGGCCACTCTCATATACAGAAACACACAGGGCAAAGCCCACCCTAATCGACGACATGTCGACCTGCGACCATACATTGCAACTCCGATTCTGACGGAGAATTCAGAAGAACGAAACCAGACACGCCTTGACGCCATGGAAGATCGCCAAAAGGGCCGCCTGCAGCCAGTCATCGTACACCACAGGGCCCCGCCGCCGCAGTTTCGTCTCCACAGCAACAAACAAAACCGAGGCAATATCGTGGACACGCCGGAGAAGAGCCGACTATCGCAACCATTGCCCCGCCGCCGCAGCTTCGACTCCACAGCAACAAACAAAACCGAGGCAATACCGTGGACACGCCGGAGAAGAGCCGACTATCGCAACCATTGCCGCGTCGCCGACATCGCTCCCACCATCATCCTTACCACAGAAGTATGGTCGCCACAGAGATTCTCTTGGGGCCGCCACCCCGACATCCACCGCTCCGTCGCGCCCAGCGCAATCAACCGGCACCGCCTTCCGGGGTCGCCGCCCCGACATACCATCGCTCCCCACGAGCAGCAACGCCGCACAACCCAGCTGCCCGCAGCCCACGCTGCTCAGGGCAACCGCTCGCAGACCACGAACGTCGCACCACATCTGGGGCCGCCACCCCGACGTAAAGTCAGACCGCCCCCTCTGGAGCGCGTCGACCGGACCGACAAGCCTGCCACCAAAATGGCCCAAGATTGCCATCCAAGCAAGGCCGAGCCGCCGCCCCGCCCCATGGAGCCGCCCCGCGCATCACTTTCCGAGGCCGCCGTCTCGGCGCACATCAGCCGTCCGGGGCCGCTGCCCCGGCATCCACCAAACCCAACGTAGGGGAAAACCAGACGCATCAAGCACAAGCTAACTCTCCCAAGCAACGCCCCCAAGGGGGAAACGACGAAGACGCCGCCGCCCGCTCCGGAAACATCTGGAGCTTAGGTTTTCACCTGGAGAGCCCAAGCCCCACATAGAAGAAGATGAGTTCCACAACGATGCCTCCAAGGAGGGAAACGTCGCCCGAGAGCGCCGCCGTCGATAGCACCGACAAAGTCGGGTAAAGGCTTTTGCCCGGAACACACACATCCCTATGGAGGCCTGCAGATCTGATCCACCCAAAAGCGCGGAGATCGTTGGAGCCGTTCCTGTTATGCCTTGCACTCTCCAACACCGACCACCAAGCTTCACCACGCAGCACCCACAACAGCAGCACCTCAAGCTACGACTGAGATGCGAGCGCACACGTCACCATGGCCAAAACTCCATGGCTCCCAGCCTGGGGCCGCCGCCCCGGCTTCCTCCTCGCCCCTGCCCGCACATGCCCAGATCGGGCGAACTCGCGGCAAGGAGCAGAGCACCGCCCGAGCCTTCACGTCGAGCCCCTTGAAGACGACCTCACACGCAGCACACCACACCCCAGCCATGGCTAGAGTACATCTCCGAGCACCTCCAGCAGGACCACACGCTCATGCAACACGCCGCTGCACAGACGCCACCGCTTGCCCGTCGCCGCTGACCTGCAGAGTCGCCCCGCGTCTGACCACAGCGAGCCACACACCGGCTCCCCGGCCAGATCCACGCAGCCCCCACCACCCAGTATCGTTTCCCCATCGCCGCGCCTCCCAGTCGCCCTTGGACCCAGATCGAAGCCAGGCGCTTTAGATCCATTGTCACCGCGGGCCAGCCACGGACGGCCCCGCCGCCGCCAGTGCCGCGCGGGCTTTGCCCGGCAACGCCCTCCGGTGGCGGCGAGAGGAGAGAGGGAGGTGGGCGAGGCTCCCGGCGACCGGATCTGGACGCTCCGGTGCGGCCCATAGGAGCCGCATGGGAGCGAGAGGGACTCACGCCTTGCATGAAAATTCTAATTCAATCTTTCATATTATGTATTCAACCATCCTATTTTTTTGGTCATTTTGTGTATATGTCTAGGGTTCCGATCATCCAATCTATAAATTTCTAATTCTTTGTATATTCTTTACTTCGTAATTTTAGGATATTAGCCTGCCATGTTACGTAAGAAGCATTTGTAGGGTGCTAAAAAGGAGAAGAAAGAACGAAAGTGATTTGGAAATTCAACCACCGAAGGGTTCTTTGACTTAGGGGGCCATGTCGTCGAGTTCGCCCAGGGCCTCCCGAAACACAGGGCCGGCCCTGGCCCTATTCTACATGTATTGTGAAGATCCACACTGGAAACTTACCTAGAAACCTTGGGAACCGCTACGCATCAAGTTCTTCATGTGGCTCGTGATGCAAGAGCGGTGCTGGACGGCAAACCGTCTAGTGCGGAACAACCTCACCCACGATGACGCTTGCGCCCTGTGCGACCAGGAGCCAGAGACGACGCAACACCTTCTCGCCGGTTGTTCATTCTCTAGGAAAGTATGGCACGAGGTCCTTAGTTGGCTGAGAGCACCGACTAGCCTACCCAATGGTGACACCCCCTTCCAAACTTGGTGGAAAGCATCGTCCGACCAAGCACCTGTGTCCGCTCGCAAGGGACTCGCCTCCATCATCATCCTCACCGCGTGGTGGATTTGGAAACACCGCAAGGGATGCACCTTCGACCATGATCGGCCTTCGCTCTCTCATCTAATCACCACCATCAAGGACAAAGCACGCTTATGGGCCAAGGCCGGCGCCACAGGGATAAAGAACATCATTTCCGATAGTTAGCCTTTTGTGTTTTGGGGGATGAGCAACCCCCTGATCTGTTTGCTCCAACACTCACAATCATACCTCTAGCGCACATGGCTTTCTGAGTATGTAATCTCATGCTGACACTCTTATTCTATCAATGAAAAGATACGTAACATGTGCTGTTAGAAGGGAGAGAGGGATTGGTGGAATAGTTCGTTGTATTGCTTGAGCCTCGTGGGCATATATATAGGAGTACATGATCTACTTGGAGTACAAGAGAAGCCAGAATACTTCCTAGTTTATCCTATGTTTCCTAATACAATCACGTTACTCAACATCCCCCACAGTCACAACGGTAGCGACGCAGACGGTGAGACTGGAGAAGAACCCGAAGGCAAGCCGACGGACACCCCCCACAGTCATAACGGTCGACGCATCGCGGATTCATGGCTGGAGTGGCAACCGACGAGGTTGCTTAAGCAAGGCGGTAGCCCTTTGTGGCGTTGTCGAGGTAACCGAGAGCGTGGGTGGTGGAGCCGTGGTCAAGGTAGCCGTGCGAAGAATGCCGTGGTCGATGTCGAGTCAGGGTGGCCGGTGTCGAGGAAGTCACCGTGGAGCCGCGGGTGCAGGAGGGCGCCGAGTTAGCATGGGCGCAGTGGTGTTGAAGTAGTGGTGCGTCGGGAAGAAGATGTTATTGACGACGCATCACGGCGGGTTTGCCAAGCCCAGGGGCACATCATGGACGAAGGCACACACCGGTGTTGCCAGCACCGGGCATGCGTAGACGGACGAAGACGAATTTGACGAAACACCGGCCAGGCTTGCCAGCCGGGGACACGTCGTGGATGAAGGCACGCATCGGTGTTGCCAACACCGGGCATGCGGAGACTGGGACCTGCACGAGCTGTTCACCATGTCAAGGAATCGGAGGGTCAACAGAGAAGAAGACTCGAAGAGGGTTGTGGCGCCCATCGGTGTGGTGCCGATGTCGCTCGCGTTTGTCGAAATAGACAAAGTGGCGAGGTAGATGACGGCGGCGCTAGCGGCGAGCTGGTGCTGGACGAAGACGAACATGGTGGATGGGCGGCGGTGGCTACGGAGGTAGCGGTGGCGGCCAAAGGAGAGCGGTGGCGGCGGCCTGACGGCGACGGTGGCGGCTAGGTTAGGAGTGCGCTGGCGGTGCTCGAAGTAGGCGAAGAACCCTGACAGCGTGACGAAGACCGGCGCAGACGGGGGTGTTCCCGCGCCTAGGGAGACGGCGCGGTGCATACCACGGGAAGTCGACGCGCGGGGACGGCGAAGTGGACCGCGGGCCGCGCTGCTAGGGCCCAAAGAGGCGACGCAGCAGCGGCAGGCAGGTCGGGGCGACGACGAGAAGACCGGGGGGGACCGCGGGCCACGACGCTGCGGCTCGAAGGGGCGGCGCAACGGTGGTTCGCGAGTCGGTGCAGCCGCGGGGACGGCCTCGGGGCGGCGGCTAGGACCGCGTATCGCGGCACTATGGCCTGTAGGGGCAACGCAGCGGCGACGCACGAGTCGATGCAGCCACGAGGAGAACCACGGGGCGGCAGCGCTGCGGCCTGACGGGGCGACGCAGCGGCAGCTCGTTGCTCGATGGGAGGAAGGGCACGCTGAATTCAGGGACAATCTAGGCGAGACCTACGGAGGCGCGCGAAACCAACAGGCCAGCTTGGTCGCGCGGCGTAGATGGGGCGGATCGCGGCGGCGAGCGAGTGATCAAGTCGATCGCGCGTGAGGTCGGGGACGCCGCTCGGTGGAGGAGTGGTAGCGGTAGAGTCTGGGATGAGGCCGACGACGACGGACAGCATGGGATGTCGTGCGGACGAGCGTGTCAGCACCGGCACCCGGGCTGCCAAAGCAGCGCCGGTGCCCGGGCAGCGAGGCCCGAGCGACCAACGAAGCAGCAGCGCCCGAGTTGAGGCATCCGACGAGCTTTGACGCAGCCGTCCCGACGCAGCCGAGGACGAGGCCGGTGAGTAGACCACCGGGCCGCCGTGAAGACGCGGCGAAGGCGGGTGACGTGGATCGATGGGCGGGCCGGCGCGCGAACGGTGGCTATGATTGGCCGTTGCATGGCGCGAGGCCGCCGGGTCGGAGCAAGGCGGTGACGGCCGGCGTAGATCGACAGGCAGAGCCGGTGCGCGGACGACGGCCGTGACGGGCCGCGACACCGCGCGAGTCGGTTCGGTCGGGGTGACTGGCGGGCAGACGCGCGGACGACGACCGTGAGGGGCCGCCTGTCGCGCGAGGCCACCGGGTCGGTGAAGAGGCCGGCCGGTCGCACCGGTGTCGGAGTAGAGGCGCATAGGGGTCGATGACGGCGGTGGGCGGCGCAAACCGATCAAGTAGATCGAAAAACCAAAAGGTAGATGCTGATCAAAGCGACCGGCAAGAGAGAGAAAAATCCGGATCAAAAGATCGGGAAAAAGACTCTCTAGAGTAGCCGGCTAACACGACCGACGGACGAACCCTAGGTACGGGTGGCGTGGCCCCCGTCGGCGGTCATGGAGGCCGACCGCCCCGGGGGCGGCGCGCGGGTGCGGAAGCAGCGAGCGACGGTTAGGGTTGGATCAGTTAGGCTGATATCATGTTAGAAGGAAGAGAGAGATTGGTGGAATAGTTCGTTATATTGCTTGAGCATCATGGGCATATATATAGAAGTACATGATTTATTTGAAGTACAAGACAATCCAGAATACTTCCTCGTTTTTCCTATGTTTCCTAATACAATCATGTTACTCAATATTTGTGTATTCGCGAAAAGAAATATTTTGCCATTCGTGCCCTCCTCCATCTCTTGCTCCAATCAGCAGGCACATGAACCTGCATGCGAAATGAGTTGGGGCGTGTTTGGTTGTCATCTGAGTTTTTGCCTGCATAGCATACACTTTCCAGTTGAGTCTGCCTAAGGAAAAACAGAAAAAAAAACATTTGCATCTTGTTTGGCTACTTGCTTACCTTCTGCCTGCATTAGGGGATACGTTTGCGCATGGTGTTTGGTTTCCGCATTGTTTGAACTCACTCATCTACACGTTATTTGGTTGCACGTAGGCTTCAAGATGTGCTAACCTTGTACCCTATGTGGTAAGCTTACCCGATGCATCTTACACACGATTACAACGACCACACCAACACCACTGCACTGCAATGGCGACAAACTGCCGGGATTCCTCGACATAGGACGGAGGAAACCGGCCCTCGGACAGGACAAGGGCCTAGCTAAAATCTTGCGTTTGCATGATCATGTCCTACAATCACAACACACATTGACAATGAGCATAGCACACAGTATCGGACAATCTAGCTCAATATAGCACAATTTGAGTAGCATACATCACAACTAGCTACCAATCCGGTGTGTTCAACACTACCATAGCATGCCACAGATCAACCACCAATAGGTACCACATCATCACATATCGGCACCCAAATACAGCCCTAGCATTCTACAAGATGCTCACAGATCAAACCCTACCACGAGCTCGAACATCAGACCCTACCACTTGTCTTGGATCTATATACAACGAGTACAGAGAAGGGGGGGGGGATTAAACTCACATAGGCCATCACTGTAGCTCGAGGAACAAGTCAAAATGGTCGAAGAAGATGAGGACACAGGTCGCCGCCGCCGTGGACCATCGGGCGGGGAAGGAGCGCTGCTTACCTACTCATTGGTGCTTATGCGCGTCAGCGGGAAAGCTCAAAAGGGGAGAGAAGGGTGACAGGAGTTTCGGCGGTAAGAGGCGAAGGGGGCTATATAGGGCGGCCGGGGTGGCGGGAGGTGAGCCAAAATCCTCCCACCGATTTTCGGAGACGCGCGCAAGTTCGCGCTATCTCCGTGGTCATACAAGCTCAGCGCTGCGTTCCCCTTCCCTGCCTCGGCCGAGCCTGGCTCGCTAGAAACTGTTGATTCGGCCGTTCCTAGTGGGCCTGGCTGGGAGGTGCTTTAATGTTCATGCGATGCGGGCCAAATAGTGTACGCGGGCAACCAAACTACCCATTTTTTGTCCCGTGCGGGTCTGATTGGCCTCTATGTGGGCTACCAAACACGCCCTTGGCGAATTGGGCAAATGGGATGGGATGGTTCATGCGTTGCACTTGCACCGCACACTGGGCCAGTCCTAATCAGCAGGTGAAATAAAAATTGAGGCCCTTTAACATAAACATCATAATGATTAATCATATGCATATATATACAATGTTTGTACTCCTCTGTCCCACAATATAAGATCACTTTCAAGCTAACATAGCTCGAGAAACAATCTTATATTACAGGAAGGAGGGAGTAACATGCACTTAAATACGTCCAAAAGAAATATTCATATCAGATAATTTAAAAGCTTTGCTTTGGTACAACCCCCCTCCTAGGAAAGTTTACATATTTCGATGCAGATTAAAGATGATGATTAGAATTTACCCCTTTCAATCAAAAAGTGTAATATAGTCTTTTGTATCCAGATCAATCTATTCAATACGCTTGATCTACAGGCTAAAACGGAGATAGCATTTTTAAGTAACTTCAAGATTGTGTAAACTTTTATGGGGGTATACCCAAGCAAAACTCATAGTTTAAACATACTACCTTAGTTTTTCTTCTAATATTCTTCAGTGCAAAACTTATGATGGGGTTGATGCCAATCTCATTCAACAACTTCTGGATGCATAATGTTGCCAAACTAGGTAACTCAATTTTCATCTTCCATTTTTCGCTAGCAGATGCATACTTTCTGGCCATCAGCTAGCTACCTATCCACGCGCACACCAGCCGCCTCCTTTGCGTCCATAACCTAGCTTGGTGTTGCTAGTGGAGCGTGTGTCGTCCACTGATCAAAGAGATTATCTCTGCTGTAGTGCACGTAATCCCGCACGATGAGATCGATACTAGTGGAATGGTAACCATGCATTTTTCTCCTCTAGAATCTTCGGACACAAAACTGTCAAACACTTAAACAGAAGTGGTTCCATATATCATGCTTACATAAACATACACACTTCTGAAGAAGCAGATTATAATAACAGTAGAGTTTTTATTTTCTTCCAAACTAGCATCAGGACCGCTCCATCAGAACCAATAACGGAACAGCAGTTGAACTTTATTAGGATCGAGCCTTCGTTATTAGAAACTGAGCTTAATTAGGACCATACCTATTTTTTTCAAGAGAGCTTCGGAGTACCTCGCTCAAACTCAAAAACCTGAAAGCACTATTTGGTGGCACGCACTGCCAGTATATCACCAATAGGACCACTCACTCTTAAGAGTATCCAAAAGAGAAAAACCACCACTACTGCTTACCTCAAGAACAATTACCCAGAGTCAGTAAGGAAAAGAAAAGGATCTTCTATACTCTAGGTTGATAAAAATAAATAAATGCTACTGTTCAAGTACAAAAAGGCAAAACCTATGTGTGAAGCGAACACCTAAACCGGCTCCTACTCTAGCTTGCTTGCAAAGAAAAGGGGGGAAAGTTACAATTCAATTGCCCCTAGTATCATGCCTCCGTGGTGAATGCAACACTACACAATGGTCGGTGCATGATCCGTCCTGTTTAATTGGCCGCACCAACTTCTCAGTACTCCAAAAGGTAAAACTCATAGTACCAACAAATCTTTGTTGTTTCATCACAGAAAAGGAAAAGCATATCACTATGCATATGTCTGATTGGCTCAAATGTCGTGGAAAATTCCACAGCCACAAAATCTCGCAAATGTTATCAGCTTATCATGAGGTAATGATTTGGCCCACACAATCCTCGTGTTATCCGGTTTTCGGTTAAGCTACCTCGCAACGTGTGGTGTTCAGAGCTGCAGAACCTCAAGAGATCAAGGAACTTTCTTTTTCGTTAAGTGTGATCTCTCAGAGGTTTGAACTAATTAAAGTACAAAATTGGCAGTGGCATATATATCGTAGACTTTAACGAACAAAAAGTGATACTATTAAGTAACAGGGTTCCATGTGGGTATTCAATTAGAGGATATTGAGTGCAAGCAAAACTGTTGAACCATGATCAGGCAGCATGACATAGCTATCCTGGCAATAAAAAGAATGCCGTCCAGAGAAGCACCACCGTCTACAAATGTATGGCCGCTGTTTTGTTCAGGAGCGGCCGGTTGGAGCACCCTCCTTTTGGTTGACCAAATGGCCACTCCAGTGTAACGTCCCCTGTTGAACTCACTTACTTGCAGATGATGGTGATAGTGTCCACATCGTCGGTCGCCGTCGCATTCGTATCGCGTCGACTTAAATTTAAAAGGATCAGCGCGGTGGCTTGAGTTCACTGCGAAGCTAGCATTTAAATTATAGTGCATTTTGTTCTCCTGGTTTGCATCATGGATAGCTGAATTATAATGCACTTTCCTCCTGGTTTACACTGTCAGCTGGCGGTGTTCCAAGTGCCAAACCCTGAAGCTGAAGCTATTGACGATGGGTTTGGTCTTCAGAGAGAAAGTTTCAATCCTATCATGTGAGTTTCTTTTATGTTTCTTGTTCTAGAATCTAGAGTGCGTAAGGGTTTGCGCAGACCCTCACGTCTGATCTGCAGATAAACCCAGTTTAATCTGGCAGATCTGAAGAATCTAGTACTATCCTAGAAAAAGGCATCTACCTCCACTGAAACAGTTCATAACTGTGCAGTACTAAGACTAAAAAGAAGAGTCTGAATTGAACTGTATAGCTTGGCTTCTACAATAACGTATAGCTACTAGACACCATGGATAGGGACCTGAGACAAGATGGTTCCTCTTGTCCTCTTGAGAAGGTAGCACTTGCCTGAAGCAAAGTCGAGAGGTTTCTTTGCCTGAACAGTGCGGTTTGAGGCCCAGGTGCGTGGTCCAGCGTGAGGTGTTCTGGTCCGGGAACAGTTTTACGGGGAGATTTCGGTCGACCGGGGTGTTGCTGTCGGAGAGATACACGGGCGATGGATGTACACTCACGTCTTTCTTTCCACCGTGTAATGCTATCAAAGATTCGAGGTGAAGTGCTAGCTGCACACATTTTCTCCATGGAATCGGAGCCTGACAGAGAGGAAAAGCGGCCTTTTTTCCTCCCTCTTGGACCTGTCACTCTCGCCGAAAAATGGCCGTTGAAACACCAAAAACTTCCAAGGAATACAGTTAGCAGTGTAGACCAAATTACCTGCCCTCAAGAGTCCCTTGGTTACAGTGAAATCTCCCAGCTGCTGCTATTTGTCACTGATAAATAAAATCACCTTGTCTCCTAGGTAGTACTGTAAACCTTTTACAAATCGAGCTGTTTTCTAGTACCACTATTACAGGATTGCACCAAATCTCCTAGGTAGTACCACCGAGTCTGATGTGGATGACTAGCCGAATGATTTATTTGATGGCAGGAGACGACATGTCCGGAGGTGTGCCTGCCATGTGTCCTGCCGAAAAAGCCTAAAAACCGTGCCAACCTTTGGTTTTTTGTTAGATGGAGGGCCACAGCACAGGCAAAAAAGTGAGCGAGAGCGTGCATAAACAGGAGCAACCTAACACGATCTACAAAGACCAACCCACCTTCAAATCCACAACCTAATCACAGCCTAAATTAGGCCTCCGGCGGCCACCGCCAGCCGAGGTTAGCAAGTCGCACACCTAAAAGCGTAAGTGTATGTTTAATACTATGTACTTCCTCCGTTCCTAAATATAAGTTTTTTTTAGACATTTCAAATGGACTACAACATACGAATGTATGTAGACATATTTTAGAGTGTAGATTCATTCATTTTGCTTCGTATGTAGTTATTTATTAAAATTTCTAGAAAGACTTATATTTGAGAACGAAGGGAGTACTAGGGAAGAAGAAGAGCCGAACAAACAACTTGTGCCACTAGCTCTGGTGTACCCTTTTCCATGCAAGCCATGGTGACCCACTCCGGTTTTTCCCAATTAGCCAGGCAACCCATCTGTTTCTTCTACAGTGGATCGCAGAGCGTCCCGTCCTTTCGGGGTTTCTAGAAACGAAGAAGAGTGACCCACTCTCTCCCCAAAAACCAAGGAGACAGGCGTGTGTCTGTGGGGTGTGTGTCTGTGGAATAGATCAGAGCCAGGATTGTTGCATTTGAGGGGAAGCTTGCAGAGGTGGCCAAAGTAGGGTTCATGTTGCATAGCCGTTGAGAGCAAGAGGCATCAGCAACGAGGAGATCACCGCTTTGGAGGCGCCGGCACACTGTCACGATAACTTTAATAAAAGTGGGCCGATTTTGACATGGCGATCGGTGATGAGCATCTCATTTGATTGGACGTGACGCGGCATGGCTGGAAAAATGGATTGGTATAATTGAGGTGCTGAGATGCACCTACCGCCAATAGGAAGCCGACACATGTCCTCGCTCACGCGGCGACAACTCTCCGCTCGCAATCCTAAATTATGCTCAGTTGATCATGCATTAGCATTTGATTAGTTCCTTCTTTGGGGGCTATCAAAGTGTCCAAAAGGGCATCTTTAATGGCAGGGGAGAATTTGACGATCTATCTTGATCTGGCGTCGTGACGGTTGGAGGAGGAAGATGGAGGAGGTCAGGAGGAGCAGTAGTAGTTTAGTGTTTGCACGAGTTGCGAGCAACTGTGCAAGTGTGCATAGACTTAATCAGATCTGCCTGGCACCTTTGGGGTGCATGCTGATTCAGACCTCACATGCAATAATGTACCAAAGATGCAAGTGCAACAGCAGTTCAAACATATGTAGCAGATGCAGCTGGTGATCATACTCACGATACGTCCCTCGCGTCGCCCCCGCCCTGGGCGACTCGGGGGCTCTCCAACCCTAGGGCCGCCGCCGTCCTCTCCTTCTCCCCTCCTCGCGCCGCCGCCGGGTGACGCCGCCGGGTGAAACCCGCGTGGCAGACGACGGCGGCGGGGGGACTCACTCTCCCGACTCCCCTTCCTCCGCGGGCGGCGGATCTAGGCGGCAGGCGGCGGTGTCCTGCGGCGCTCGCGGTTTGGCGCGAGGTGGCAGGCCTCGGCGAGCGGTGGCGGGGCGCGGGGCACGCAGTGGCGAGCCTCGGCAGGCGGTGGCGGCTACGCGCGGGGCTGATTCCGAGGCGGCGGCGCGGGCATGGATCCATCGCGGATCTGATCCTGCGGGCGCGGTCTCGGCTTCCCCTGCTCGGCCGGCGGGTCTCGGTGGGGGGCTTCTCCTTGCTGAGATCTAGCAGCGGGATCATCCAGATCCCGGTAAGGATGGCGGCGACCCGTGCACGAGGGATGGAGGTCTTCGATCAGATCCGGGTGAAAACCTGCTATTGGCGATTGCTAAGGCCGGCGATGGCGACGCTGTCTGCGTCGTTCCCTTCCTGAAGGCATCGTCGTGGAGAAGTTCAAGGCCACTCTCTGCTACCTCCAGGGGAAACCCTAGATCAGTAGATCGGATGACGGCGGCTCTCTGGTGTCGTTTCCTCCCTGGGGGCGTCATTCTTGGAGGTGCACACAGGCTCGAGGGACTAGAGGACGGCGACTTTAGTGGAGCGGTGCTTCATCTTACACATTGATGGTGGCGGATCTCGGCGGTGTGGCGCTGTGGAGACTCGGCATCTGATGCGCGGAGATGGACTCGTGCAGGAGGTGGAAGCTGTTTGGCGTCATAGTGGCGTTGATGGCAGATAGGCCTGGCAAGGTCGGTGCAGCAGTATAGCTCTGAAGATGGATTGGTGGCAGGCGGCTGCGGCGGCCTCATACCCGGCAGGGGTCCTGGTTGAGAAGCACGCCGGACTGGTGGGTGCCCATACCAGGCAGGCGTCCTGGATGAGACCTCAAGTCTTTAGACGTTTAGGTTTGGCTGCGTGGTCTGTTTGGTATTAGGCCTAGACTTTCAGCGTCCCTACATCAACTAGATAGGGATAGCGACAGTTGTTGCTTGTTTTGGTGGCTTTAGACTTATTGTTGTATGACTCTGTACGGTCTTGTGTCAATAATTAATAAAATGGCCGTATGCATCGCCCAGATGCAAAGGCCGGGGGTCGTCCTCCTTTTCTAAAAAAAAAGCAGATGCAGCTGGTGGTGATTGCAGAAAAAGGAATCTGTCAAGGAGAGGGTACTTAAATTAGTAGCGATATACGAATTAAGCGTTACATCTTTTCTTTGCTGACCTAACATAGCCGTGGAGAGGAGAGGGCCAACAGAAACGCATGCCTGCATCTGCTCCACCATTATCTGCATAATACATATGCTTATCTCCCTGCAACTGACTTAGTATACCACTACTAGCCACCATTACCAATGTGCTAACCACTGCATTTAGAATAGTATGTTCTCATGCATGCATGCCTGATTGCTTCAGTGCAATGTATCTGAGGAATAGTTAACCTCACTGCCTTTCGACAGTTACTTTTTTTTACTTTCAGGATTACCCCAAACCTCGATGCATACAGCCAACCTTTTGACAGTTACTGCAAGCCTATGATTGTTAATTAATTAGTATGGTACTACTTAACTGCAGACGGTAAACCAAAAAGGATGGTGGCCATGGAGAAGGATATATACCCTTTTGTACTTGGATTGGACAAGGCCGGGGTGACGTGTCAAGGTAGGAGACGCCAGCCAGTGAAGCGAACAATGATATGCTACAAAAATGAAACTGTTAAGGATTAAGACAAGTGACGAGACAGGGTTTGCTGTTGCTGTCATCGTCGTCGTCGTCCAAGCATGATCATAGCCGACTAATGGATGGAAAAACTGTACAAAGCCGTGCCGGTACAAAAACAAGTCGATCGCTCGCTCGCTGACGCAAAAAGTGATCGACGAAACATGAAGTATATAGTATTAGCGTGGTGTCCCCGATGCTTAGAATGCGTATTAAACCCGACCATGACAAGGACTAGCTTGCAGCTGCAAGTAACTCGCCAGATGATGCTAAGGTTACCAATTCTGACTGGTGCTTACGACGTGCTGACAGCGGTATCGCAGCTCGTTAATTCAGACAAATTAACTGGGCAAAGACTGGATTAGATACAACTCATGTAAAGAACCATTTGTGTACCTCTCTTATCTAACTGAAAGGCTGAACGGATCTACTTTCTCTGGGTTAATATGATTGAAAATTCTACTGTGCATTTCTTATATGTAACTAAACACCAATGGCAATCTGAACACTGAGCCAACCTACCGCAGAATTTATATATATTGCGAGAAGTGAGTTTCAGAAAGCAACGGCTACTATTTTTTGCTAAAAAGCAACAGTTGGTGTACACCATCAGCTATTTAGGTTCATCTATATCTATCTACAGCACACAGGCTTGTATCACGGCTACTGTTGGGAGGATAACAATTTCAAATGCCGGCACAGAGACCTAGGGAGCTCGGGCTTAATTAACGCGCGCTCAGTAGGTTAAGATCACCAGCCAGACCAAACGCGGCCATCAGCAGGCACCTACTTTCACCTTGAGCTTGCCGAAGGAGGAGGGTATGTCGCCGCCCCAGGGTGGTGGTGTGTGGTGGTGCCACTGTGCCTCTACGAGGGGAGGCGTCACGTCTTCTGTAGAATAATGGCGGGCCAACGAGGGAAGGAGGAGGGGGATGAGACGTGACGCCCATGATTAGACGACTAGTCGAGAGGCCATTGTTAGACAGTAGCGCTACTTATTGGTTGATTTGCGTGTCTCAGCTGTTGCTATGTTGCTGCAAGAAAGAAAGAGATCCAGTGCAGGTCGGCTGGCAATGAGCTAAATGCCTTCCCTGTTGTTTATGTTGTTCTCTTGAGCTGGATGGGAAGAAGTGCATCCACAAAGACTGAAAATTGGAAAGTATTTTTTAATAGATATTTTCGGCAAAATGAACACGCGACTTGATCTCCAATTTATGCAAAAGTTTTAAGTTTGTTTTGGAGATGCCACCTTCTTCTTCTTCTTACTAGCAAGATGCCCGAGCATTGCACGGAGCGTCAAGATGCATTTTTTTTTTATAAAACACATGTTGTGATTGACCCATGCGGAAGTAATCCCATGTGTAAAAACTAATGATATCTCGAGAAAGAGAAGAGATAGGGTGAGGAGGAGTGTAAAAACCCATGCGGCCACCATGCCAGATTGTTCCAGAGGTTTCCTTTTTTAATTGCTCAACAATGAGGTTGTGGGAGATAATGAACAAGGGAAGGCCTTATCTGCAAATGTGGAGAGAGGTGCGGGTATCTTTTTGCAAAATTGCTATAGTTTGCTTTCTATCCGTCAGATATAGATCAAACGGTCTATCTTGTAAGATGGCAGGCACACCATCATCACCAACTCGGTTTTTTATAAGAGTAGAGATTCTTCTTCCTCTTCCTCTGTGGAACCTTATGGAAGCTCAGTGCTCGAAGACTCTGGAAAATGGGAAAACTTTCGGGTACAGATACGAACAAACGGTCTACTGGTGATTTCAGTGACAAGATGGTCCTTTTGACTACCAAGCGGAAGTTTCAGGACAGAGCCCGACATATGTAGTTTAGCAAAACTAGCAAGCTATGACCAGTACAGCGCCCAGGGTGATGCTATAATGTGGTGATCTTTTTGGCAAGCGTTCGTACAATAAGATGTGGAGAACCACATGTTGGTTGGGTGATTAGTGGATGATGATTGTTTCCCTAGCCTACATGGAATCAAGTATAAGTCTCACGTTGTCACGTGCGCTTATGAATTACGAAGGTGGGAGACACTGTATTTTGTGCATATGGGAGTGAATGTAACCACGTACGTCCATGTTATACTCGGTGTTATTACATAAAGAAACAAAGCACATGTTATACCAGTTTTGAAAGCTAGGAGCACCATCAAGGGAGCCAATGACCACATAAAAATTAAAACGGTTCCAAATAGGCCCTAAAGATAAATAAGACATATACGATCCCTATGTGAGGGGAAGCTTCAATAGAAGCGAAGGAAATTGGACCTGCAACCAAAAATGTAGTTTTGCAATGGTTGTGAAATCGTCCAAAACTTATTTTCACATGTTTGGTTGCACATTATGCATGTTAAACCGAGTTACAACATCCCCGTACTAGTGCATCAGCTAAGTTTAGTTGTGGTCCAGTGGCAGCGGGTTAGATAATAGCCTAACAGTTTCACACACACAAAAAGATGCCAAAGAGCATCTCTAGGTAATCCTCAATAAAGTCCCCAACCCGCACAATAGGAGAGGAAACAAAAACACTCTCCAGGCAATCCTATATCCCTTCCCTGATTACTATTTGTATACTTGAACAACAAAAACATCTTATATTTAGTTACAGAGGTAGTACCCAATATTGAGTCCATCCTTTCCTTTATCTCGGTCCCAAAAGCTTCAGGGAGCGTGAAAACCTTTTGAGAGAAATGTGGAGGAACTGTTGACAGGTGATTTCAGTGTCAAGATGCATGATAGAGGTTGTCATATATAGTTTAGAAAAATTAATAGTCTCTCTAAGGTGTTCATAGGGATAGGGTGTGCGTGTGTGCGTACGTCCATAAAAGTGTGTATATGTAAGTGATTGTGAGCGTACGCATCTGTACTATGTTTCTCAAAAAAGAAAAACTAGTAAACTATTGTCAGTATAGCATATACGGTGTCAATGGAAGTATTGGGGGTGAAAATTACGGAAACAAACCAGGTGATATGACAAAGTTTCTCTAAAACAATATGAAATGAACTTGACTCATAAGACTAAAACTTGGTAAACAAATCCTCGACAAGCACCTATCACTGATATGTGGTCCTTCATCTGGTGAGGTATAGATAGAGAGCCAATATTTATGTGTATACAAACTATATTTTCATTTTAATTATAAAAAAACATCATTTCTACAAAACCATAGTGACCAGCAAAAACATCTGTTCCAACCAGAACTAGAGCTCTCAACTTAAGATTAAGATCTCTATAAACTATACCAAACATATTAGAAATGCTTAGGGGGTGGGGATTACAAAGGACACTTGAACTACACTAGTAAAGTGACAATAGAAAAATAGATGTCTTATCACTTCATTTGGATTAGAAAAGCAAAACTTTGAGAGGCGATGTGAATTCTCTAAGTGAGGCATTCCTTAATCAACATGACACCTCTACTCATATACCAAAGAAAAATCCTTACTCCTATAGATTTTTGTAGCTTTGGATCGATATATTAAACCGCATAGCGTCTCATACATTGATTTGATAGAAAAACTGTCACTCTCACATAACCACCTAAAAGGGTCCTTTTCATATACTAATTGAACGTTGTTGAGGTAAGCACATAACTGATTCCATGGCACCATATTTTGTCCGGTTAGAGCTCGTCGAAAAGAGATGTTTGGTGCAACCATTGTTGCTACCTCAACAACAAAGGCATGTACGTCCCTCGCAAAATTAGAGGGATCAATGTTGCTTCAATGGTGCATGGCACAACATGTTATTCTCCTAGAATCGCACTTGAGAGCTATCCTTGACATCGGAAGTTTCATAATGGAAAATCACATTGGACACGCATAAGGCATGCTTAGAGTGCAAATCTACAGCTCTCCACTCTATGTGGAAAAGATGCATTTGTTTTTAAGAAGGCCTAGACACACACACCCTCATCATTTAGGAGCTTGAACAGCCATTTGGTTAGAAGACTTAAATTTCTAACTTACAAGTCCAAAATACCTACACCACTTTGGCCTTTAGGTATGCAAATGAGAATATGGCACTCACTTAATAAGGCAATATTTCATTGTATGTTCATCAATTTGCCAATATGATCGGCATCTAAAATAATATAATATTTTAGGTATCCCTCATGTAATGTTTAAGAAAGAGAGCATGTACACAAAATACAATAATTACGATAAGCCTGCCACCAAAAGACAGATGCTTCCCTTTCCAACTACTTTTTTTCAAAGCGCCTTTTTTCACCATCCTATCAAAAATGTAAACTCGCTCCACATGAATCAAAATATTGACATACTGGAAGGGGAGATATCTTTCTCATGGCCCAAGAGACGAGTACGTTGTTCTACATCTTGTTGGGCCTCTTGAGAATCCCATAGAGTGCAGGGAATGTTTGTAGAATTTTCCAATGTGGGGGTAGAAGTATGGAGTATCGACATCCCAAATGAGCTAAAGATAGGAATCCTATTCTCTCAGGATCTATCTACCAATGATACCCTTTCATACATGAAATATTTGCTTTACCTAGACTCTCCAACAAAACATAGTTTGCAAGTGCAGAAGAGGACGTGTGGAAGGTTAGCAAGTCCAAAAGAGGAAGTGTGCAAGATCAGAAAGTGCAGAAGAGGAAGTGTGCAAGATTATAAAGTGCAAGTAAATAATATTTAGGTACTGAAATTTAAAATTGTCCCTAGGCCATTGACTACAATACTATAACCGATATACATAGTTGCAATTTTACATGTGGGAGAGGGTTATGCTAACATGCTGCAAAATCCATTGACTAACATGTACTTATGATTGGAACCGTTAGCATGCATCCGAAAATACTAAGAATTCATTAAGATAAATCCAATCATATCATTAAGTCTTATGGGTCCTCTTTTTCCCGTATGCTTTGACTCCTATACTCGGGCTTTATAATATCTACCACTCCTCTCACCCTATGCATATTCATCTCAACATATTACTACCCTCAAGTGTGATCCAACATATGCATGCCCTCATGCATTAACATAGGAGTAAAATGCTTCCTATCAACTAGGAAGGTGTTGAGCCCCCAAGTGAAGCAGCAGTTTCCCTTAAGTGACCTCAAGGTTTCTCGAACGAACAAGATTTTAGTGACACAATAAATTATTAGCACTTGCACACACAGATACAAAACTGCCATGCCCCCAAAAAGAACTAACGAGGTTGTCAATCTCACTAGCTTCGCTGGTGACAAGGAAAAGGGCTTGGATTTGATGGAAAGCAAAAACATGAAATTAAAAGGAGCGTTTCTGAGGTTGAAATTTCATAGGAAGAAGATGAAATAGGATCCAGAGGTTCACTAGTAGTTTGTATCCAAAGGAGAGCATGGTGTGGTAAAAAAATTACAGTTGAGAATGGATTAAATTCTAGCTTTTATAACTACGACTATCCATGGCATAATCAGCATATAAGCACCACGCCCCAATATCTATGGACCATTATTGAACGACATCTATAGCTAATACTCCACCCAAGATCTCTATATAGCATGCATCTTAAAGTATTAAGTAAAAACAAAGTATTGCAATACATGTGATGACATGAAGTAGATGGTATATTGTCTTCATCCTTTATTCAATGGACAACTATGCAACCATCTTTTTATCCCTAGTGGCAACAACACAATACAAACCTTTTCCTCTTTTTTCACTAGGGTAGATTACATTCAAGGTTGAACCCAACTATCATACAGACCTCCGAGGGGGTCCTGGATTAGGGGGTCCTCGGGTGTCCGGTCTATTCGATATGGGATGGACTGATGGGCCGTGAAGATAAAGCAGAAGGCTACCCTC
>NC_041384.1:673343764-673346248 GCF_002162155.2 Triticum dicoccoides
GTGTCCGGGTGTAATGTTTCCTTCCTCTCCAAGCTGACTCTGTACAACCCTACGCCCCTCCGGTGTGTATATAAACCGGAGGGTTTAGTCTGTAGAGGCTATCAGAATAATCACAGGCTAGACAACTAGGGTTTAGCCATTACGATCTCGAGGTAGATCAACTCTTGTAACCCCTATACTCATAGAATACAATCAACCATGGCGTATGGTTTTACCTCCTTTTAGAGGGCCCGAACCTGGGTAAAAATCGTGCCCTATTGTCCCTTGTTACCATCGATCCTTAGACACACAGCTTGGGACCCCTGATACATCCATTTTGCATCATGCTTTTATATCGATATTTATTGCATTATGGGCTGTTATTACACATTATGTCACAATACTTATGCTGATTCTCTCTTATTTTACAAGGTTTACATGAAGAGGGAGAATGCCGGTAGCTGGAATTCTGGGCTGGAAAAGGAGCAAATATTAGAGACCTATTCTACACAGCCCCAAAAGTCCTGAAACTCCACGGGAGTCATTTTCAAAATATATAAAAAATATTGGGCGAAGGAAGCACCAGAGGGGTGCCACCCACCATCCACGAGGGTGGGGGGCGCGCCCTACCACCTGGGCACGCCCCTGCCTCGTGGGCCCCTAGCAGGCCTCTGGTGCCCATCTTATGCTATATAAGGTCTTTCGTCCGGGAAAAAATCATAAGCAAGCTCACGGGACGAAACTCCGCCGCCACGAGGCGGAACCTTGGCGGAACCAATCTAGGGCTCCGGCGGAGCTATTCTGTGATACGTCTCCAACGTATCTATAATTTTTGATTGTTCCATGCTATAATATATTCTGTTTTGGATATTATTGGGCTTTATTATACACTTTTATATTATTTTTGGGACTAACCTATTGATCGGAGGCCCAGCCCAGAATTGTTGTTTTTTTTTGCCTATTTTAGGGTTTCGCAGAAAAAGAATATCAAACGGAGTCCAAACGGAATGAAACCTTCGGGAACGTGATTTTCGGAATGAACATGGTCCAGAGGACTTGGACCCTACATCAAGACATCAACCAGGAGGCCACGAGGTAGGGGGCGCGCCTACCCCCCTGGGCGCGCCCTCCACCCTCGTGGACCCCCTGTTGCTCCACCGACGTACTCCTTCCTCCTATATATACCTACGTACCCCCAAACTACCAGATACGGAGCCAAAACCCTAATTCCACTGCCGTAACTTTCTGTATCCACAAGATTCCATCTTGGGGCCTGTTCCGAAGCTCCGCTGGAGGGGGTATCGATCACGGAGGGCTTCTACATCAACACTGATACGTCTCCAACGTATCTATAATTTTTGATTGTTCCATGCTATTATATTATCTGTTTTGGATGTTTATGGGCTTTATTAAACACTTTTATATTATTTTGGGACTAACCTATTAACCCAGAGCCCAGTGCCAGTTCTTGTTTTTTCCCTTGTTTCAGTGTTTCGTAGAAAAGGAATATCAAACGGAGTCCAAACGGAATGAAACCTTTGAAGGAAATATGCCCTAGAGGCAATAATAAAGTTATTATTTATTTCCTTATTTCATGATAAATGTTTATTATTCATGCTAGAATTGTATTAACCGGAAACATAATACATGTGTGAATACATAGACAAACAGGTCACTAGTATGCCTCTACTTGACTAGCTCGTTGATCAAAGATGGTTATGTTTCCTAACCATAGACATGAGTTGTCATTTGATAAACGGGATCACATCATTAGGTGAATGATCTGATTGACATGACCCATTCCATTAGCTTAGCACCCGATCGTTTAGTATGTTGCTATTGCTTTCTTCATGACTTATACATGTTCCTATGACTATGAGATTATGCAACTCCCGTTTGCCGGAGGAACACTTTGTGTGCTACCAAACGTCAGAACGTAACTGGGTGATTATAAAGGTGCTCTACAGGTGTCTCCAAAGGTACATGTTGGGTTGGCGTATTTCGAGATTAGGATTTGTCACTCCAATTGTCGGAGAGGTATCTCTGGGCCCTCTCGGTAATGCACATCACTTAAGCCTTGCAAGCATTGCAACTAATGAGTTAGTTGCGGGATGATGTATTACAGAACGAGTAAAGAGACTTGCCGGTGACGAGATTGAACTAGGTATGGGATACCGACGATCGAATCTCGGGCAAGTAACATACTAGTGACAAAGGGAACAACGTATGTTGTTATGCGGTCTGACCGATAAAGATCTTCGTAGAATATGTAGGAGCCAATATGGGCATCCAGGTCCCGCTATTGGTTATTGACCGGAGACGTGTCTCGGTCATGTCTACATTGTTCTCGAACCCGTAGGGTCCGCACGCTTAAGGTTTCGATGACAGTTATATTATGAGTTTATGAGTTTTGATGTACCGAAGGAGTTCGGAGTCCCGGATGTGATCACGGACATGACGAGGAGTCTCGAAATGGTCGAGACATAAAGATTGATATATTGGAAG
>NC_041384.1:673347951-673355498 GCF_002162155.2 Triticum dicoccoides
GCAGGAGCAGATGCAGACGTTATGAACGTTTGGCTAGCTCAATATGATGACTACTTGATAGTTTAGTGCACCATGCTTAATGGCTTAGAATCGAGACTTCAAAGACGTTTTGAACGTCATGGAGCATATGAGATGTTCCAGGAGTTGAAGTTAATATTTCAAGCAAATACCCGAGTTGAGAGATATGAAGTCTCCAACAAGTTCTATAGCTAAAAGATGGAGGAGAATCGCTCAACTAGTGAGCATGTGCCCAAATTGTCTGAGTACTACAATCGCTTGAATCAAGTGGGAGTTAATCTTCCAGATAAGATAGTGATTGACAGAATTCTCTAGTCACCATCACCAAGTTAGTAGAACTTCGTGATGAACTATGATATGCAAGGGATAACGGAAACAATTCCCAAGCTCTTCGTAATGCGGAAATTGACGAAGGTAGAAATCGAGAAAAAACATCAAGTGTTGATGGTAGACAAGACCACTAGTTTCAAGAAAAGGGCAGAGGGAAGAAGGGGAACTTCAAGGAGAACAACAAGCAAGTTGCTGCTCAAGTGAAGAAGCCCAAGTCTGGTCCTAAGTGGGCCTTAGTGGAAAAGAGAAGGGGCAGCCCAAGATAGGCCGCGCGCCCCTCCCCTCCCTTGGTACGAATAAGACAAGGAGAGGGGGCCGGCCCCCTCTCTCTTTTCCCCCCTCCGCGAATCCTATTCCATCTAGGATTGGGGGGGGGGGGTAATCCTACTCCCAGAGGGAGTAGGACTCCTCCTGGCGCGCCTCTCCTAGGCCGGCCGCACCCCCCCTTTGAGCCTTTATATACGGAGGCAGGGGCACACCAGAGAAACACAAGTTGATCCACGTGATCATATTCTTAGCCGTGTGCGGTGCCCCCTTCCACCATAGTCCTCGATAATATTGTAGCAGTGCTTAGGCGAAGCCCTGCTGCGTTAGTACATCAAGATCGTCACCACACCGTCGTGCTGACGGAACTCTTCCCCGACACTTTGCTGGATCGGAGTCCGGGGATCGTCATCGAGCTGAACGTGTGCTAGAACTCGGAGGTGCCGTAGTTTCGGTGCTTGATCGGTCGGGCCGTGGAGACGTACGACTACATCAACCAAACGCTTCCATTGTCGATCTACAAGGGTACGTAGATCACACTCTCCCCCTCTCGTTGCTATGCATCACCATGATCTTGCGTGAGCATAGGAAATTTTTTGAAATTACTACGAAACCTAACAGTGGCATCCGAGCCTAGGTTTTATATGTTGATGTTATATGCACGAGTAGAACACAAGTGAGTTGTGGGCGATATAAGTCATACTGCTTACCAGCATGTCATACTTTGGTTCAGCGGTATTGTTGGACGAAGCGGCCCGGACCGACATTACGCATACGCTTACGCGAGACCGGTTCTCTCGATGTGCTTTGCACATAGGTGGCTTGCGGGTGACAGTTTCTCCAACTTTAGTTGAACTGAGTGTGGCTACTCCCGGTCCTTGCGACGGTTAAAACAGCACCAACTTGACAAACTATCGTTGTGGTTTTTTGATGCGTAGGTAAGAACGGTTCTTGCTAAGCCCGTAGCAGCCACGTAAAACTTGCAACAACAAAGTAGAGGACGTCTAACTTGTTTTTGCAGGGCATGTTGTGATGTGATATGGTCAAGACGTGATGAGATATATGTTGTTGTATGAGATGATCATGTTTTGTTGAAGTTATCGGCAACTGGCAAAATCCTTATGGTTGTCTCTCTATTGCATAAGATGCAAGCGCCCAATAACTGCTTTACTTTATCGCTATGCGATAGCAATAGTTGCAAGAGCAATTGTTGGCGAGACGACCACATGACGACACATTGATATAGATCAAGATGATGGAGATCATGGTGTCATGCCGGTGACGATAAAGATCATAACAGTACTTTGGAGATGGAAATCAAAGGCGCAAGATGATGATGGCCATATCATGTCACATATTTTGATTGCATATGATGTTTATCTTTTATACATCTTATTTTGCTTAGTTTGACGGTAGCATTTTAAGATGATCTCTCACTAATTATCAAGAAGTGTTCTCCCTGAGTATGCACCGTTGCGAAAGTTCTTCGTGCTGAGACACCACGTGATGATCGGGTGTGATAGGCTCTACGTTCAAATACAACGGGTGCAAAACAGTTGCACACGCGGAATACTCAGGTTATACTTGACGAGCCAAGCATATACAGATATGGCCTCGGAACACGGAGACCGAAAGGTCGAGCGTGAATCATATAGTAGATATGATCAACATAGTGATGTTCACCAATGAAACTGCTCCATCTCACGTGATGATCGGACATGGTTTAGTTGATTTGGATCACGTGATCACTTAGAGGATTAGAGGGATGTCTATCTAAGTGGGAGTTCTTAAGTAATATGATTAATTGAACTTAAATTTATCATGAACTTAGTCCTGGTAGTATTTTGCAAATTATGTTGTAGATCAATAGCTCGCATTGTTGCTTCCCTGTGTTTATTTTGATATGTTCCTAGAGAAAATTGTGTTGAAAGATGTTAGTAGCAATGATGCGGATTGGATCCGTGATCTGAGGTTTATCCTCATTGCTGCATAGAAGAATTATGTCCTTGATGCACCGCTAGGTAACGAACCTATTGCAGGAGCAGATGCAGACGTTATGAACGTTTGGCTAGCTCAATATGATGACTACTTGATAGTTTAGTGCACCATGCTTAATGGCTTAGAATCGAGACTTCAAAGACGTTTTGAACGTCATGGAGCATATGAGATGTTCCAGGAGTTGAAGTTAATATTTCAAGCAAATACCCGAGTTGAGAGATATGAAGTCTCCAACAAGTTCTATAGCTAAAAGATGGAGGAGAATCGCTCAACTAGTGAGCATGTGCCCAAATTGTCTGAGTACTACAATCGCTTGAATCAAGTGGGAGTTAATCTTCCAGATAAGATAGTGATTGACAGAATTCTCTAGTCACCATCACCAAGTTAGTAGAACTTCGTGATGAACTATGATATGCAAGGGATAACGGAAACAATTCCCAAGCTCTTCGTAATGCGGAAATTGACGAAGGTAGAAATCGAGAAAAAACATCAAGTGTTGATGGTAGACAAGACCACTAGTTTCAAGAAAAGGGCAGAGGGAAGAAGGGGAACTTCAAGAAGAACAACAAGCAAGTTGCTGCTCAAGTGAAGAAGCCCAAGTCTGGTCCTAAGCCTGAGACTAAGTATTTCTACTGCAAAGGGACTGGTCACTGGAAGCGGAACTACCCCAAGTGATTGGCAGATAAGAAGGATGGCAAAGTGAACATAAGTATATTTGATATACATATTATTGATGTGTACTTTACTAGTGTTTATAGCAACCCCTCAGTATTTGATACTAGTTCAGTTGCTAAGATTAGTAACTTGAAACGGGAGTTGCACAATAAACAAAGACTAGTTAAGGGTGAAGTGACGATGTGTGTTGGAAGTGGTTCCAAGACTGATATGATCATCATCGCACACTCCCTATACTTTCGAGATTAGTGTTGAACCTGAATAAGTGTTATTTGGTGTTTGCGTTAAGCATGAATATGATTTGATCATGTTTATTGTAATATGGTTATTCATTTAAGTAAGAGAATAAATTGTTGTTCTGTTTACATGAATAAAACCTTATATGGTTACATACCCAATGAAAATAGTTCGTTGGATCTCGATCGTAGTGATACACATAATCATAATATTGAAACCAAAAGATGCAAAGTTAATAATGATAGTGCAACTTATTTGTAGCACTTCCGTATAGGTCATATTGGTGTAAAGCGCATGAAGAAACTCCATGCTGATGGGATTTTGGAATCACTTGATTATGAATCACTTGATGCTTGCGAACCATGCCTCATGGGCAAGATGACTAAGACTCCGTTCTCTGGAGTGAGCAACTGACTTATTGGAAATAATACATACTGATGTATGCGGTCCGATGAGTGTTAAGGCTCACGGCAAGTATCGTTATTTTCTGAACTTCACAGATGATTTGAGCAGATATGGGTATATCTACTTGATGAAACATAAGTCTGAAACATTTGAAAAGTTCAAAGAATTTCAGAGTGAAGTGGAAAAATCATCGTGACAAGAAAATAAAGTTTCTACGATCTGATCGTGGAGAAAAATATTTGAGTTACGAGTTTGGTCTTCAATTAAAACAATGTGGAATAGTTTCACAAACTCATGCCACATGGAACACCACAGCATAATGGTGTGTCCGAACGTCATAACCGTACTTTATTGGATATAGTGCAATCTATGATGTCTCTTACCAATCTACCACTATCGTTTTGGGGGTTATGCATTAGAGACAGCTGCATTCATGTTAAATAGGGCACCATCTAAATCCGTTGAGACGACACCGTGTGAACTATGGTTTGGCAAGAAACCTAAGCTGTCGTTTCTTAAAGTTTGGAGTTGCGATGCTTATGTGAAAAAGTTTCATCTCGATAAGCTCAAACTCAAATCGGAGAAATATGTCTTCATAGGATACCCAAAGGAGACAGTTGGGTACACCTTCTATCACAGATCCGAAGGCAAGACATTCGTTGCGAAGAATGGATCCTTTCTAGAGAAGGATTTTCTCTCGAAAGAAGTGAGTGGGAGGAAAGTAGAAAACTTGATAAGGTAATTGTACCTTCTCCCTTATTGGAAAATAGTTCATCACAGAAATCTGTTCTTGTGACTACTACAATTAGTGAGGAAGCTAATGATGATGATCATGTAACTTCAGATCAAGTTACTACCGAATCTCGTAGGTAAACCAGAGTGAGATCCGCACCAGAGTGGTACGGTAATCCTATTCTGGAAGTCATGTTACTAGACCATGACGAACTTGCGAACTATGAGGAAGCGATGATGAGCCCAGATTCCGCAAAATGGCTTGAGACCATGAAATCTGAGATAGGATCCATGTATGATAACAAAGTATGGACTTTGGTTGACTTGCCCGTTGTTCAGCAAGCCATTGAAATTAAATGGATCTTCAAAAGGAAGACGGACGCTGATAGTAGTGTTACTATCTACAAAGCTAGACTTGTTGAAAAAGGTTTTTGACAAAGTTCAAGGTGTTGACTACGATGAAATTTTCTCACTCGTAGCGATGCTTAAGTCTGTCCAAATCATGTTAGCAATTGCTGCATTTTTATGAAATCTGGCAAATGGATAAACAAAACTACATTCCTTAATGGATTTAAAGAACAATTGTATATGATGCAACCAGAAGGTTTTGTCAATCCTAAAGGTGCTAACAAAATATGCAAACTCCAGCAATCCATCTATGGACTGGTGCAAGCATCTCGGAGTTGGAATATACGCTTTGATAAGTTGATCAAAGCATATAGTTTTATACAAACTTGTGGTGAAGCCTGTATTTACAAGAAAGTGAGTGGGAGCACTACAGCATTTCTGATAAGTATATGTGTATGACATATTGTTGATCGGAAATAATGTAGAATTATTCTGCAAAGCATAATGGAGTGTTTGAAAGGATTTTTTCAAAGAAAACCTCGGTGAAGCTGCTTACATATTGAGCATCAAGATCTATAGAGATAGATCAAGACGCTTGATAAGTTTTTTTCAATGAGTACATACCTTGACAAGATTTTGAAGTAGTTCAAAATGGAACAGTCAAAGAAAGAATTCTTGCCTGTGTTACAAGGTGTGAAATTGAGTAAGACTCAAAGCCCGACCATGGCAGAAAATAGAATGAGAATGAAAGTCATTCCCTATGCCTTGGCCATAGATTCTATATAGTATGCCATGCTGTGTACCAGATCTATTGTATACCCTATCACTGAGTTTGGCAAGGGAGTACAATAGTGATCTAGGAGTAGATCACTGGACAACGGTCAAAATTATCCTTGGTGGAATAAGGATATGTTTCTCGATTATGGAAGTGACAAAAGGTTCGTCGTAAAGGGTTACGTCGATGCAAGTTTTGACACTAATCTAGATGAATCTAAGTCTCAATCTAGATACATATTGAAAGTGGGAGCAATTAGCTAGAGTAGCTCCGTGCAGAGCATTGTTGACATAAATATTTGCAAAATACTTACGGATCTGAATATAACAGACCTGGTGGCTAAAATTATCTCACAAGCAAAACATGATCACACCTTAGTACTCTTTGGGTGTTAATCACATAGCGATGTGAACTAGATTACTGACTCTAGTAAACCCTTTGGGTGTTGGTCACATATCGATGTGGACTATGGGTGTTAATCACATGGTGATGTGAACTATTGCTGTTAAATCACATGGCGATGTGAACTAGATTATTGACTCTCGTGCAAGTGGGAGACTGAAGGAAATATGCCCTAGAGGCAATAATAAAGTTATTATTTATTTCCTTATTTCATGATAAATGTTTATTATTCATGCTAGAATTGTATTAACCGGAAACATAATACATGTGTGAATACATAGACAAACAGAGTGTCACTAGTATGCCTCTACTTGACTAGCTCGTTGATCAAAGATGGTTATGTTTCCTAACCATAGACATGAGTTGTCATTTGATTAACGGGATCACATCATTAGGTGAATGATCTGATTGACATGACCCATTCCATTAGCTTAGCACCCGATCGTTTAGTATGTTGCTATTGCTTTCTTCATGACTTATACATGTTCCTATGACTATGAGATTATGCAACTCCCGTTTGTCGGAGGAACACTTTGTGTGCTACCAAACGTCACAACGTAACTGGGTGATTATAAAGGTGCTCTACAGGTGTCTCCAAAGGTACATGTTGGGTTGGCGTATTTCGAGATTAGGATTTGTCACTCTGATTGTCGGAGAGGTATCTCTGGGCCCTCTCGGTAATGCACATCACTTAAGCCTTGCAAGCATTGCAACTAATGAGTTAGTTGCGGGATGATGTATTACAGAACGAGTAAAGAGACTTGCCGGTGACGAGATTGAACTAGGTATGGGATACCAATGATCGAATCTCGGGAAAGTAACATACCGATGACAAAGGGAACAACGTATGTTGTTATGCGGTCTGACCGATAAAGATCTTCGTAGAATATGTAGGAGCCAATATGGGCATCCAGGTCCCACTATTGGTTATTGACCGGAGACGTGTCTCGGTCATGTCTACATTGTGCTCGAACCCGTAGGGTCCGCACGCTTAAGGTTTCGATGACAGTTATATTATGAGTTTATGAGTTTTGATGTACCGAAGGAGTTCGGAGTCCCGGATGTGATCACAGACATGACGAGGAGTCTCGAAATGGTCGAGACATAAAGATTGATATATTGGAAGTCTATGTTTGGATATCGGAAGTGTTCCAGGTGAAATCGGGATTTTACCGGAGTACCGGGAGGTTACCGGACCCCCCCCCCCGGGAGCTATATGGGCCTAAGTGGGTTCTTAGTGGAAAAGAGAAGGGGCAGCCCAAGATAGGCCGCGCGCCCCTCCCCTCCCTTGGTCCTAATAGAACAAGGAGAGGGGGCCGGCCCCCCTCTCTCTTTTCCCCCCTCCGCGAATCCTATTCCAACT
>NC_041384.1:673355699-673459195 GCF_002162155.2 Triticum dicoccoides
TATTCCAACTAGGATTGGTGGGGGGGGGGGAATCCTACTCCCAGAGGGAGTAGGACTCCTCCTGGCGCGCCTCTCCTAGGCCGGACGCACCCCCCCTTTGAGCCTTTATATACGGAGGCAGGGGCACCCCAGAGAAACACAAGTTGATCCACGTGATCATATTCTTAGCCGTGTGCGGTGCCCCCTTCCACCATAGTCCTCGATAATATTGTAGCGGTGCTTAGGCGAAGCCCTGCTGCGTTAGTACATCAAGATTGTCACCACGCCGTCGTGCTGACGGAACTCTTCCCCGACACTTTGCTGGATCGGAGTCCGGGGATCGTCATCGAGCTGAACGTGTGCTAGAACTCGAAGGTGCCGTAGTTTCGATGCTTGATCGGTCGGCTCGTGGAGACGTACGACTACATCAACCAAACGCTTCCGTTGTCGATCTACAAGGGTACGTAGATCACACTCTCCCCCTCTCGTTGCTATGCATCACCATGATCTTGCATGAGCATAGGAATTTTTTTGAAATTACTACGAAACCCAACAACCTTGGGGAGTGTGATTTTTGGAACAAACGCAATCTAGAAGACTTGGGGTGTATGCAAGGGAAGCAACGAGGAAGGCACGAGGCAGGGGGGCGCACCCACCCCCCTGGGCACGCCCTCCACCCTTGTGGGCCCCTTGTGGCTCCCCTGACGTATTTCTTCCTCATATATATACCAATATACCCTAAAACCATCGAGGAACAGAATAGATCGGGAGTTCCGTAGCCACCAAAAACCAATCTAGACCCGTTCCGGCACCCTGCCGGAGGGGTGAGTCCCTCTCCGGTGTCTATCTTCATCATCCCGGTGCTCTTGAGGTGGTACAATCTTGATGTATCGCGAGATTTGGTATTATATTTGGATCTTATGATGTTTCTCCCCCTCTACTCTCTTGTAATGGATTGACTTTCCCCTTTGAAGTTATCTTATCGGATTGAGTCTTTAAGGATTTGAGAACACTTGATGTATGTCTTGCGTGGGATACCCGTGGTGACAATGGGGTATTCTATTGATCCACTTGATGTATGTTTTGGTGATCAACTTGCGGGTTCCGCCCATGAACCTATGCATAGGGATTGGCACACGTTTTCGTCTTGACTCTCCGCTAGAAACTTTGGGGCACTCTTTGAAGTACTTTGTGTTGGTTTGAATAGATGAATCTGAGATTGTGTGATGCATATCGTATAATCATACCCACGTATACTTGAGGTGACATTGGAGTATCTAGGTGACATTAGGGTTTTGGTTGATTTGTGTCTTAAGGTGTTATTCTAGTACGAACTCTAGGGCTGTTTGTAACACTTATAGGAATAGCCCAACGGATTGATTGGAAAGAATAAGTTTGAGGTGGTTTCATACCCTACCATAATCTCTTCGTTTGTTCTCCTCTATTAGTGACGTTGGAGTGACTCTTTGTTGCATGTTGAGGGCTAGTTATATGATCCAATTATGTTATTATTGTTGAGAGGACTTGCACTAGTGAAAGTATGAACCCTAGGCCTTGTTTCCTAGCATTGCAATACCGTTTGTGCTCACTTTTATCATTAGTTACCTTGCTGTTTTTATATTTTCAGATTACAAAAACCTATATCTACCATCCATATACAACTTGGATCACCAGCTCTTCGCCGAACTAGTGAACCTATACAATTTACCATTGTATTGGGTGTGTTGGGGACACAAGAGACTCTTTGTTATTTGGTTGCAGGGTTGCTTGAGAGAGACCATCTTCATCCTATGCCTCCTACGGATTGATAAACCTTAGGTCATCCACTTGAGGGAAATTTTCTACTGTCCTACAAACCTCTGCACTTGGAGGCCCAACAACGTCTACAAGAAGAAGGTTGTGTAGTAGATATCAAGCTCTTTTCTGGCGCCGTTACCGGGGAGGTTAGTGCTTGAAGGTATATCTTTAGATCTTGCAATCGAATCTTTTAGTTTCTTGTTTTAGCACTAGTTTAGTTTATAAAAGAAAACTAAAAAAATACGGAATTGAATTTGCCTCATACGCTTCATCTTTTTAATATCTTTCGTGAGTATGATGGAAAGGAAAATTGTGCCAAAGTGTTAGAAGAAGAATGCATTAAAATGTTTGGCACTAAATATTTGAATGATGAGCATGATTGTAATGTTTCTAGTATGAATTCCTTGAATATCCATGATGCTAATGATATGCAAAGCCACAAGCTTGGGGAAGCTATGTTTGATGAAGATGATATTTTTTGTCCCCCAAGCTTTGATGAGCAAATTTATTATGATGAAAGCATACCTCCTATTTATGATGATTATATTGATGAAAGTGGATTTGGATAGGTCATGACTTTATTTTGTGATGAATCCACCATTCCGGAAGAGGTTCCAATTGATTTTGAGAACAAAGTTGCTATCTATGATGATTATTGTGATGACTTGTATGCTATAAAGAATAATGATATCCATGAAACTTTTCATCATGATTTTAATTTTCAATTAGATTATGCCTCACATGATAGTTATTTTGTTGAGTTTGCTCCCACTATTATGAATGAGAAGAATTTTGCTTATGTAGAGAGTAGTAAATTTTCTATGCTTGTAGATCATGAAAAGAATGCTTTAGGTGCTGATTATATTGTTGAATTCATTTATGATTCTACTGAAAATTATTATGATGGAGGAACTTATGCTTGTAGGAATTGCAATAATATCAAGTTTCCTCTCTATGTGCTTAAAGTTTTGATGTTATGCTTGTTTTGCCTTCCTATGCTAGTTGATTATTGTTCCTATAAGTTGTTTCCTCACAAAATCCCTATGCATAGGAAGTGGGTTAGACTTAAATGTGCTAGTCATATTATTCATGATGCTCTCTTTATGTTTCAATTCTTATCTTTTATGTGAGCATCATTGAAATCATCATGCCTAGCTAGGGGCGTTAAACGATAGCGCTTGTTGGGAGGCAGCCCAATTTTATTTTTATTACTTGCTTTGTGCTCCGGTTTAGAATAAATAATTTATCTAGCCTCTGTTTTGGTTGTGTTTTTTGTGTTTAATTAGTGTTTGTGCCAAGTAGAACCGTTGGGAAGACTTGGGGAAAGTCTTTTTAATCTTCCTCTAAAAAACAGAAACTTTAGCGCTCACGAGAATTGCTGCCATTTTTATTTGGAAAGTGCTATTTAGTTAATTATTTTTGCAGATGATTAATAGATAAATTCCTCACGTCCAGAAATATATTTTAGAATGTTTGGGGTTCCATATATTGCGTTAGTTATAGATTACTACAGACTGTTCTGTTTTTGACAGATTCTGTTCTTCGTGTGTTGTTTGCTTATTTTAATGAATCTATGGCTAGTAAAAGAGTTTATAAACCATAGAGAAGTTGGAATACAGTAGGTTTAACACCAATATAAATAAAGAATGATTTCATTACAGTACTTTGAAGTGGTGTTTTGTTTTCTTTCGCTAATGGAGCTTACGAGTTTTCTGTTAAGTCTTGTGTTGTGAAGTTTTCAAGTTTTGGGTAAAGATTCAATGGACTATGGAATAAGGAGTGACAAGAGACTAAGCTTGGGGATTCACAAGGCACCCCAAGGAAATATTCAAGGACAACCAAGAGCCTAAGCTTGGGGATGCCCCGGAAGGCATCCCCTCTTTCGTCTTCGTTCATCGGTAACTTTATTTGGAGCTATATTTTTATTTACCACATGATATGTGTTTTGCTTGGAGCACATTTTATTTTATTTAGTTTTGATTTATGTTTGAATAAAATACCAATATATGAAATTATTAAATGTTAGAGAGTCTTCATATAGTTGCATAATTATTCGACTACTCATTGATCTTCACTTATATCTTCCGGAGTAGTTTGTTGTTGCTCTAGTGCTTCACTTACATCTTTTTAGAGCATGGTGGTGGTTTTATTTTAAAGAAATAGATGAACTCTCATGCTTGATTTATATTATTTTGAGAGTCCTAAACAGCATGGTAATTTTCTTTGGTTATGAATTTAGTCCTAATATGATGGGCATCCAAGAGGGATATAATAAAAACTTTCATATAAGGTGCATTGAATACTATGAGAAGTTTGATACTTGATAATTGTTCTGAGATATGGAGATGGTGATATTAGAGTCATGCTAGTTGAGTAGTTGTGAATTTAAGAAATACCTGTGTTAAAGTTTGTGATTCCCGTAGCATGCATGTATGGTGAACCGTTATGTTAAGAAGTCGGAGCATGATGTATTTATTGATTGTCCTCCTTATGAGTGGCGGTCGGGGATGAGCGATGGTCTTTTCCTACCAATCTACCCCCCTAGGAGCATGCGCATAGTACTTTGTTTTGATCACTAATAGAGTTTTGCAATAAGTATGTGAGTTCTTTCTGACTAATGTTGAGTCCATGGATTATACGCACTCTCACCCTTCCACCATTGCTAGCCTCTCTAATACCGCGCACCTTTCGCTGGTATCATACACCCACCATATAACTTCCTCAAAACAGCCACCATACCTACCTATCATGGCATTTCCATAGCCATTTCAAGATATATTGCCATGCAACTTTCCACCATTCCGTTTACTATGACACGCTCCATCATTGTCATATTGCTTTGCATGATCATGTAGTTAACATTGTATTTGTGGTAAAGCCACTGTTCATAATTCTTTCATACATGTCACTCATGCATCATTGCACATCCCGGTACACCGCGGAGGCATTCATGTAGAGTCATACTTTGTTCTAGTATCGAGTTGTAATCATTGAGTTGTAAATAAATAGAAGTGTGATGATCATCATTAATAGAGCATTGTCCCAAAAAAAGGCCAAATAAAAAAAGAAAGGCAAAAAAAGGGAAAGGCCAAATAAAAAAATAAAAAGGGACAATGCTACTATCCTTTTACCACACTTGTGCTTCAAAGTAGCACCATGATCTTCATGATAGAGAGTCTCCTATGTTGTCATTTTCATATACTAGTGGGAATTTTACATTATAGAACTTGGCTTGTATATTCCAATGACGGGCTTCCTCAAAATGCCCTAGGTCTTCATGAGCAAGCAAGTTGGATGCACACCCACTAGTTTCTTTTGTTGAGCTTTCATACACTTATAGCTCTAGTGCATCTGTTGCATGGCAATCCCTACTCACTCACATTGATATCTATTGACGGGCATCTCCATAGCCCATTGATACGCCTAGTTGATGTGAGACTATCTTCTCCTTTTTTTCTTCTCCACAACCACCATCCTATTCCACCTATAGTGCTATATCTATGGCTCACGCTCATATATTGCGTGAAGATTAAAAAAGTTTGAGAACATCAAAGTATGAAACAATTGCTTGGCTTGTCATCGGGGTTGTGCATGATTTAAATATGTTGTGTGGTGAATATGGAGCATAGCCGGACTATATGATTTTGTAGGGATAGCTTTCTTTGGCCATGTTATTTTGAGGAGACGTAATTGCTTAGTTAGTATGCTTGAAGTATTATTACTTTTATGTCAATATTAAACTTTTTTCTTGAATCTTATGGATCTGAATATTCTTGCCACAATAAAGAGAATTACATGGATAAATATGTTAGGTAGCATTCCACATCAAAAATTCTGTTTTTATCATTTACCTACTCGAGGACGAGCAGGAATTAAGCTTGGGGATGCTGATACGTCTCCAACGTATCTATAATTTTTTATTGTTCCATGCTATTATATTATCTATTTTGGATGTTTATGGGCTTTATTAAACACTTTTATATTATTTTTGGGACTAACCTATTAACCCAGAGCCCAGTGCCAGTTCCTGTTTTCTCTTGTTTTAGTGTTTCGCAGAAAAGGAATATCAAACAGAGTCCAGACGGAATGAAACCTTTGGGAGCGTGATTTTTGGAACGAACGCAATCCAGAAGACTTGGGGTGTACGTAAGGGAAGCAACGAGGAAGGCACGAGGCAGGGGGGCGCGCCCTCCACCCTCGTAGGCCCCTCGTGGCTCCCCTGATGTATTTCTTCCTCCTATATATACCAATATACCCTAAAACCATCGAGGAACATAATAGATCGGGAGTTCCGCCGCCAGAAGCCTCCGAAGCCACCGAAAACCAATCTAGACCCATTCCGGCACCCTGCCAGAGGGGGGAATCCCTCTCCGGTGTCTATCTTCATCATCCCGGTGCTCTCCATGACGAGGAGGGAGTAGTTCTCCCTCGGGGTTGAGGGTATGTACCAGTAGCTATGTGTTTGATCTCTCACTCTCTCTCGTGTTCTTGAGGTGGTACGATCTTGATGTATCGCGAGCTTTGCTATTATATTTGGATCTTATGATGTTTCTCACCCTCTACTCTCTTGTAATGGATTGAGTTTCCCCTTTGAAGTTATCTTACCGGGTTGAGTCTTTAAGGATTTGAGAACACTTGATGTATGTCTTACGTGGGATACCCGTGGTGACAATAGGGTATTCTATTGATCCACTTGATGTATGTTTTGGTGATCAACTTGCGGGTTCCGCCCATGAACCTATGCATAGGGATTGGCACACGTTTTCGTCTAGACTCTCCGGTAGAAATTTTGGGGCACTCTTTGAAGTACTTTGTGTTGGTTTGAATAGATGAATCTGAGATTGTGTGATGCATATCGTATAATCATACCCACGTATACTTGAGGTGACATTGGAGTATCTAGGTGACATTAGGGTTTTGGTTGATTTGTGTCTTAAGGTGTTATTCTAGTACGAACTCTAGGGCTGTTTGTAACACTTATAGGAATAACCCAACGGATTGATTGGAAAGAATAACTTTGAGGTGGTTTCGTACCCTACCATAATCTCTTTGTTTGTTCTCCTCTATTAGTGACGTTGGAGTGACTCTTTGTTGCATGTTGAGGGCTAGTTATATGATCCAATTATGTTATTATTGTTGAGAGGACTTGCACTAGTGAAAGTATGAACCCTAGGCCTTGTTTCCTAGCATTGCAATACCGTTTGTGCTCACTTTTATCATTAGTTACCTTGCTGTTTTTATATTTTCAGATTACAAAAACCTATATCTACCATCCATATACAACTTGGATCACCATCTCTTCGCCGAAATAGTGCACCTATACAATTTACCATTGTATTGGGTGTGTTGGGGACACAAGAGACTCTTTGTTATTTGGTTGCAGGGTTGCTTGAGAGAGACCATCTTCATCCTACGCCTCCTACGGATTGATAAACCTTAGGTCATCCACTTGAGGGAAATTTTCTACTGTCCTACAAACCTCTGCGCTTGGAGGCCCAACAACGTCTACAAGAAGAAGGTTGTGTAGTAGACATCAAGCTCTTTTCTGGCGCCGTTACCGGGGAGGTTAGTGCTTGAAGGTATATCTTTAGATCTTGCAATCGAATCTTTTAGTTTCTTGTTTTAGCACTAGTTTAGTTTATAAAAGAAAACTAAAAAAATATGGAATTGAGTTTGCCTCATACGCCTCATCTTTTTAATATCTTTCGTGAGTATGATGGAAAGGAAAATTGTGCCAAAGTGTTAGAAGAAGAATGCATTAAAATGTTTGGCACTAAATATTTGAATGATGAGCATGATTGCAATGTTGTTAGTATGAATTACTTGAATATCCGTGATGCTAATGATATGCAAAGCCACAAGCTTGGGGAATCTATGTTTGATGAAGATGATAATTTTTTGTCCCCCAAGCTTTGATGAGAAAATTTATTATGATGAAAGCATGCCTCCTATTTATGATGATTATATTGATGAAAGTGGATTTGGAGAGGTCATGACTTTATTTTGTGATGAATCCACTATTCCGGAAGATGTTCCAATTGATTATGAGAACAAAGTTGCTATCTATGATGATTATTGTGATGACTTGTATGCTATAAAGAATAATGATATCCATGAAACTTGTCATCATGATTTTAATTTTCAATTAGATTATGCCTCACATGATAGTTAGTGTGTTGAGTTTGCTCCCACTATTATGAATGAGAAGAATTTTGCTTATGTAGAGAGTAGTAAATTTTCTATGCTTGTAGATCATGAAAAGAATGCTTTAGGTGCTGGTTATATTGTTGAATTCATTTATGATGCTACTGAAAATTATTATGAGGGAGGAACTTATGCTTGTAGGAATTGTAATAATACCAAGTTTCCTCTCTATGTGCTTAAAGTTTTGAAGTTATGCTTGTTTTGCGTTCCTATGCTAGTTGATTATTGTTCCTATAAGTTGTTTGCTCACAAAATCCCTATGCATAGGAAGTGGGTAAGACTTAAACGTGCTAGTCATATTCTTCATGATGCTCTCTTTATGTTTCAATTCTTATCTTTTATGTGAGCATCATTGAAATCATCATGCCTAGCTAGGGGCGTTAAACGATAGCGCTTGTTGGGAGGCAACCCAATTTTATTTTTATTCCTTGCTTTTTGCTCCTGTTTAGTAATAAAAATTTATGTAACCTCTGTTTTGGTTGTGTTTTTTGTGTTTAATTAGTGTTTGTGCCAAGTAGAACTGTTGGGAAGACTTGGGGAAAGTCTTTTTAATCTTGCTGTAAAAAACAGAAACTTTAGCGCTCACGAAAATTTCTGCCATTTTTATTTGGAAAGCGTTATTTAGTTAATTCCTTTTGAAGATTATTAATAGATAAATTCCTCACGTCCAATAATTTATTTGAGAATTTTTGGGGTTACATATCTTGCGTTAGTTACAGATTACTACAGACTGTTCTGTTTTTGACAGATTCTGTTTTTCGTGTGTTGTTTGCTTATTTTAATGAATCTATGGCTAGTAAAAGAGTTTATAAACCATAGAGAAGTTGGAATACAGTAGTTTTAACACCAATATAAATAAGGAATTAGTTCATTACAGTACTTTGAAGTGGTCTTTTGTTTTCTTTCGCTAACGGAGCTTACGAGTTTTCGGTTAAGTTTTGTGTTGTGAAGTTTTCAAGTTTTGGGTAAAGATTCGATGGACTATGGAATAAGGAGTGGAAAGAGCCTAAGCTTGGGGATTCCCAAGGCACCCCACGGAAATATTCAAGGACAACCAAGAGCCTAAGCTTGGGGATGCCCCGGAAGGCATCCCCTCTTTCGTCTTCGTTCATCGGTAACTTTACTTGGAGCTATATTTTTATTTACCACATGATATGTGTTTTGCTTGGAGCATCATTTTGTTTTATTTAGTTTTGCTTGCTGTTTATAAAATACCAAGATATGAAATTATTAAATGTTAGAGAGTCTTCATATAATTGCATAATTATTCGACTACTCATTGATCCTCACTTATATCTTCCGGAGTAGTTTGTTGTTGCTCTAGTGATTCACTTATATCTTTTTAGAGCATGGTGGTGGTTTTATTTTAAAGAAATAGATGAACTCTCATGCTTCATTTATATTATTTTTAGAGTCCTAAACAGCATGGTAATTTGCTTTGGTTATGAATTTAGTCCTAATATGATGGGCATCCAAGAGGGATATAATAAGAACTTTCATATAAAGTGCATTGAATACTATGACAAGTTTGATACTTGATAATTGTTTTGAGATATGGAGATGGTGATATTAGAGTTGTGCTAGTTGAGTAGTTATGAATTTGAGAAATGCTTGTGTTAAAGTTTGTGATTCCCGTAGCATGCACGTATGGTGAACCGTTATGTTAAGAAGTCGGAGCATGATGTATTTATTGATTGTCCTCCTTATGAGTGGCGTTCGGGGACGAGCGATGGTCTTTTCCTACCAATCTATCCCCCGAGGAGCATGCGCGTAGTACTTTGTTTCGATAACTAATAGATTTTTGCAATAAGTATGTGAGTTCTTTATGACTAATATTGAGTCCATGGATTATACGCACTCTCACCCTTCCACCATTGCTAGCCTCTCTAATACCGCGCACCTTTCGCCGGTATCATACACCCACCATATACCTTCCTCAAAACAGCCACCATACCTACCTATCATGGCATTTCCATAGCCATTCCGAGATATATTGCCATGCAACTTTCCACCGTTCTGTTTACTATGACACACTCCATCATTGTCATATTGCTTTGCATGATCATGTAGTTGACATTGTATTTGTGGCAAAGCCACCATTCATAATTCTTTCATACATGTCACTCATGCATCATTGCACATCCCGATACACCACCGGAAGCATTCATGTAGAGTCATACTTTGTTCTAGTATCGAGTTGTAATCATTGAGTTGTAAATAAATAGAAGTGTGATGATCATCATTAATAGAGCGTTGTCCCAAAAAAGGCCAAAAAAAGGAAAGGCCAAATAAAAAAAGGCAAAAAAGGGAAAGGCCAAATAAAAAATAAAATAAAAGGGACAATGCTACTATCCTTTTACCACACTTGTGCTTCAAAGTAGCACCATGATCTTCATGATAGAGAGTCTCCTATGTTGTCACTTTCATATACTAGTGAGAATTTTACATTATAGAACTTGGCTTGTATATTCCAATGATGGGCTTCCTCAAAATGCCCTAGGTCTTCGTGAGCAAGCAAGTTGGATGCACACCCACTAGTTTCTTTTGTTGAGCTTCATACACTTATAGCTCTAGTGCATCCGTTGCATGGCAATCCCTACTCACTCACATTGATATCTATTGATGGGCATCTCCATAGCCCGTTGATACGCCTAGTTGATGTGAGACTATCTTCTCCTTTTTGTCTTCTCCACAACCACCATTCTATTCCACCTAAAGTGCTATGTCCATGGCTCACGCTCATGTATTGCGTGAAGATTGAAAAAGTTTGAGAACACCAAAAGTATGAAACAATTGCTTGGCTTGTCATCAGGGTTGTGCACGATTTAAATACTTTGTGTGGTGAAGATGGAGCATAGGCAGATTATATGATTTTGTAGGGATAGCTTTCTTTGGCCATGTTATTTTGAAGAGACGTAATTGCTTAGTTAGTATGCTTGAAGTATTATTATTTCTATGTCAATATTGAACTTTTGTCTTGAATCTTTTGGATCTGAATATTCATACCACAATAAAGAGAATTACATGGATAAATATGTTAGGTAGCATTCCACATCAAAAATTCTGTTTTTATCATTTACCTACTCGAGGACGAGCAGGAATTAAGCTTGGGGATGCTGGTACGTCTCCAACGTATCTATAATTTTTTATTGTTCCATGCTATATTATATTCTGTTTTGGACATTGTTGGGCTTTATTATACATTTTTATATTATTTTTGGGACTAACCTATTAACCAGAGGCCCAGCCCAGAATTGTTGTTTTTTTGCCTAAGGGTTTCACAGAAAAAGAATATCAAACGGAGTCCAAACGGAATGAAACCTTCAGGAATGTGATTTTTGGAACGAACATGATCCAGAGGACTTGGACCCTACGTCAAGACATCAACCAGGAGGCCACGAGGTAGGGGGCGTGCCCTCCAGCCTTGTGGCCCCCCTGTTGCTCCACTGACGTACTCCTTCCTCCTATATATACCTGTGTACCCCCAAACTACCAGATACAGAGCGAAAACCCTAATTCCACCGCCGTAACTTTCTGTATCCACGAGATCCCATCTTGGGGCCTGTTCCAGAGCTCCGCCGGAGGGGGCATCGATAACGGAGGGCTTCTACATCAACACCACAGCCTCTCCGATGAAGTGTGAGTAGTTTACCTCAGACCTACGGGTCCATAGTTATTAGCTAGATGGCTTCTTCTCTCTATTTAGATTTCAATACAAAGTTCTCCCCCTCTCTTGTGGAGATCTATTCGATGTAATCTTCTTTTGCGGTGTGTTTGTTGAGATCAATGAATTGTGGGTTTATGATCAAATTTATCTATGAAAAATATTTGAATCTTCTATGAATTCTTTTATGTATGATTGGTTATATTTGCAAGTCTCTTTGAATTATTAGTTTGGTTTGGCCTACTAGATTGATATTTCTTGCAATGGGAGAAGTGCTTAGCTTTGGGTTCAATCTTGCGGTGTCCTTTCCCAGTGACAGCAAGGCATGTATTGTATTGTTGCCATCGAGGATAACAAGATGGGGTTTACATCATATTGCATGAGTTTATCCCTCTACATCATGTCATCTTGCTTAAAGCGTTACTCTATTCTCTTGAACTTAATACTCTAGATGCATGCTGGATAGCGGTCGATGTGTGGAGTAATAGTAGTAGATGTAGGCAGGAGTCGGTCTACTTGTCTCGGGCGTGATGCCTATATACATGATCAAAGCTATATATTCTCATAACTATGCTCAAATTTGTCAATTGCTTAACACTAATTTGTTTACCCACCGTGAATACTTATGCTGTCGAGAGAAGCCACTAGTGAAACCTATGGCCCCCGGGTCTATCTTCCATCATATTAATATTCCAACTTAGTTATTTCATTTGCCTTTTATTTTACTTTGCATATTTATCATAAAAATACCAAAAATATTATCTTATCATATCTATCAGATCTCACTCTCGTAAGTGACCGTGTAGGGATTGACAACCCCTTATCGCGTTGGTTGCGAGGATTTATTTGTTTGTGTAGGTGAGAGGGACTCGTGCGTGGCCTCCTACTGGATTGATACCTTGGTTTCAAAAACTAAGGGAAATACTTACGCTACTTTGTTGCATGACCTTTTCCTCTTCAAGGGAAAACCAACGCTAGTGCTCAAGAGGTAGCATTCTACCGGGGAAACTTCCCTCCGGGAGGGGGAAATCATCACCATCGTCATCACCATCGATCCTCTCATCAGGAGGGGGTCAGTCTCCATCAACATCTTCACTAGCACCATCTCATCTCAAACCCTAGTTCATCTCTTGTATCCAATCTTTGTCTCAAAACCTTAGATTGGTACCTGTGGGTTGCTAGTAGTGTTGATTACTCCTTCTAGTTGATGCTAGTTGGTTTACTTGGTAGAAGATCATATGTTCGGATCCTTTATGCATATTAATACCCCTCTGATTATGAACATGAATATGATTTGTGAGTAGTTACGTTTGTTCCTAAGGACATGGGAGAAGTCTTGCTATAAATAGTCATGTGAATTTGGTATTCGTTCGATATTTTGATGAGATGTATGTTGTCTCTCCTCTAGTGGTGTCATGTGAACGTCGACTACATGACACTTCACCATTGTTTGGGCCTAGAGGAAGGAATTGGGAAGTAATAAGTAGATGATGGGTTGCTAGAGTGACGGAAGCTTAAACCCTAGTTTATGAGTTGCTTTGTATGGGGCTGATTTGGATCCATATGTTTCATGCTATGGTTAGGTTTACCTTAATACTTCTTTTGTACTTGCGGATGCTTGTCCAAGGAAGGACAGTACCCAAGCACCGGTCCACCCACATATCAAATTATCAAAGTACCGAACGCGAATCATATGAACGTGATGAAAACTAGCTTGACGATAATTCCCATGTGTCCTCGGGAGCACTTTCCTTTACATAAGAGTTTGTCCAGGCTTGTCCTTTGCTACAAAAAGGATTGGGCCATCTTGCTGCACCTTATTTACTTTTATTACGTGTTACCTGTTATAAATTACCTTATCACAAAACTATCTGTTACAGATAATTTTAGTGCTTGTAGAGAATACCTTATTGAAAACTGCTTATCATTTCATTCTACTCCTCGTTGGGTTTGACACTCTTACTTATCGAAAGGACTACGATAGACCCCCTATACTTGTGGGTCATCAAAACACTGTTCTGGCGCCGTTGCCGGGGAATGAAGCGCCTTTGGTAGGTGGAATTTGGTAAGGAAAAATTTATATAGTATGCTGAAATTTACTGTCACTTGTTACTATGGAACATAATCCTTTGAGGGGCTTGTTCGGGGTATCTTCACCCCGACCAGTAGAGCAAAGAGTTGCTCCTTAACCTACTGAACCTATTGAAATTTTTTACTTTGAAATTCCTTCGGGTATGATAGAGAAACTGCTAGCTAATCCTTTCACAGGTGATGGAACATTACAACCCGATTTGCACCTAATCTATGTGGATGAAGTTTGTGGATTATTTAAGCTTGCAGGTATGCCTGAGGATGTTATTAAGAAGAAGGTCTTCCCTTTATCTTTGAAGGTAAAGGCATTGACATGGTTTAGGCTATGTGATGATATGGGATCATGGAACTATAACCGATTGAAATTGGAATTTCATCAGAAGTTTTATCCTATGCATCTTGTTCATCGTGATCATAATTATATATATAATGTTTGGCCTCGCGAAGGAGAAATCATCGCTCAAGCTTGGGGGAGGCTTAAGTCCATGTTATATTCATGCCGCAATCATGAGCTCTCAAGAGAAATTATTATTCAAAAAATTTATGCTCGGCTTTCTCTCAGTAATCGCTTCATGCTCGATACTTCTTGTACTGGTTCTTTTATGATGAAGACTATTGAATTCAAATGGGATTTATTGGAAAGAATTAAATGCAACTCTGAAGATTAGACCTCAACGAAGGTAAGGAGTCAGGTATAACCCCAAAGTTTGATTGTGTTAGATCTTTTATGGATACCGATGCCTTTCGTGAATTTAGCACTAAATATGGACTTGACTCTGAGATAGTAGCTTCTTTCTGTGAATCCTTTGCTACTCATGTTGATGTCCCTAAGGAGAAGTGGTTTAAATATAATCCTCCCATTGAAGTAAAAGCAGTTGCACCTATTAAAGTTGAAGAAAAGACTATCACTTATAATGTTGATCCTGTTGTTCCTACTACTTATATTGAGAAACCACCTTTCCCTGTTAGAATAAAGGATCATGCTAAAGCTTCAACTGTGGTTCGTAAGAGTAATACTAGAACACCTAGACCCTCTGAGCAAATTAAAGTTTAACCGAGTATTGCTATGGTTAAAGATCTCTTGGTCGATAATATTGATGGGCATGTTATTTACTTTTATGATGAAGCTACTAGAATGCTAGACCAGATACTAAAAATAAGCATAGACCTGTTGTAGGCATGCCTGTTATTTCTGTTAAAATAGGAGATCAGTGCTATCATGGCTTATGTGATATGGGTGCTAGTGAAAGTGCAATACCTCATTCCTTATACAAAGAAATTATGCATGATATTGCACCTGCTGAGATAGAGGAAATTGATGTTACAATTAAGCTTGCTAATAGAGACACTAGTTCACCAGTTGGGATTGTTAGAGATGTTGAAGTCTTGTGTGGGAAAGTTAAATATCCTGCTAATTTTCTTGTTCTTAGTTCCCCACACGATAACTTTTGTCCCATTATATTTGGTAGACCCTTCTTGAATACTATTAACGCTAAGATAGACTGCAAAAAGGATGTAGTTACTATTGGTTTGGGGGATATGTCTCATGAGTTTATTTTTTCTAAATTTCGTAGACAACCCCATGATAAAGAATTGCCTAGTAAAGATGAAATTATTGGTCTTGCTTCTATTGCCGTGCCTCCTAATGATCCTTTAGAACAATATTTGCTCGACCATGAAAATGATATGTCTATGAATGAAAGAAGGGATATAGATGAAGTATTCTTTAAACAGGGACCTATTTTGAAACACAACTTGCCTGTTGAAATTCTAGGGGATCCTCCTCCACCCAAGGGTCATCCCATGTTTGAGCTTAAGCCATTACCTGATACTCTTAAATATGCTTATCTTGATGAGAAAGAGATATATCCTGTTATTATTAGTGCTAACCTTTTGGAGCATGAAGAAAAGAAATTATTGAAAACTCGGAAGAAGCACCGTGCTGCTATTGGATATACTCTTGATGATCTTAAGTGCATTAGTCCCACTCTATGCCAGCACAAAATAAAATTGGAGAAAGACGCGAAACCGGTTGTTGACACCAACGACCGTTAAATCCTAAGATGAAAGAAGTGGTAACAAAAGAAATATTAAAGCTTCTGGAGGCATGTATAATTTATCTCGTTGCTGATAGTCAGTGGGTAAGTCTTGTCCATTGTGTCCCTAAGAAGGGAGGTATTACTGTTGTTCCTAATGATAAAGATGAATTGACCCCACAAAGAATTGTTACATGTTATAGAATGGTAATTGATTTCCACAAACTAAATAAAGCTACTAAAAAGGATCATTACCCTTTACCTTTTATTGATCAAATGCTAGAAAGATTATCCAAACATAGACATTTTTGCTTTCTAGATTGTTATTCTGGTTTTTCTCAAATACCTGTGTCAAAAGAGGATGAAGAAAAAACAACTTTTACTTGCCCTTTCGGTACCTTTGCTTATAGATGTATGCCTTTTGGTTTATGCACTGCACCTGCTACCTTTCAAAGATGTATGACTGCTATATTCTATGATTTTTGTGAAAAGATTGTTGATGTATTCATGGATGATTCTTCTGTATATGGAACTTCTTTTGGTGATTGCTTAAGCAAGCTTGATCGAGTTTTGCAGAGATGTGAAGAAAGTAATCTTGTCTTGAATTGGGAGAAGTGCCACTTTATGGTTAATGAAGGTATTGTCTTGGGGCATAAAATTTCTGAAAGAGGTTACTGAAGTTGATAAAGCTAAAGTTGATGCTATTGAAAAGGTGTCGTGTCCTAAAGACATTAAAGGTATAAGAAGTTTCCTTGGTCATGCCAGTTTTTATAGGAGGTTCATTAAGGACTTCTCTAAAATTTCTAGGCCTGTGACTAATCTCTTACAAAAAGATGTTCCTTTTGTCTTTGATGATGATTGTGTAGAAGCATTTAAAATACTTAAGAAAGCTTTGATTTCTGCACCCATTGTTCAGCCTCCTGATTGGAACTTACCCTTTGAAATTATGTGTGATGCTAGTGATTATGTTGTAGGGGCTGTTCTAGGACAAAGAGTTGATAAGAAATTAAATGTTATCCAATACGCTAGTAAACCTCTAGACAGTGCCCAAAGAAATTATGCTACTACTGAAAAGGAATTTTTAGCAGTTGTATTTGCTTGTGATAAGTTCAGACCTTATATTTTTGATTCTAAAGTAACTGTTCACACTGATCATGCTGCTATTAAATATCTTATGGAAAAGAAAGATGCTAAACCTAGACTTATTAGATGGGTTCTCTTTCTACAAGAATTTGATTTGCATATTATTGATAGAAAGGGAGTTGAGAACCCCGTTGCAGACAACTTGTCTAGGTTAGAGAATGTTCTTGATGACCCACTACCTATTGATGATAGCTTTCCTGATGAACAACTAGCTATCATAAATGCTTCTCGTGCCGCTCCATGGTAGGCTGATTATGCTAATTACATAGTTGCTAAATTTATACCACCTAGTTTCACATACCAGCAAAAGAAAAAGTTCTTATATGGTTTAAGACATTACTTTTGGGATGACCCACACCTTTATAAAGAAAGAGTAGATGGTGTTATTATACGTTGTGTACCTGAGCATGAACAGGAACAGATCCCATGCAAGTGTCACTCTGAGGCTTATGGAGGACGCCATGCTGGAGATAGAACTGCACATAAGGTATTGCAATCCGGTTTTTATTGGCCTACTCTCTTCAAAGATGCCCGTAAGTTTGTCTTGTCTTGTGATGAATGCCAAAGAATTGGTAATATTAGTAGACGTTAAGAAATTCCTATGAATTATTCACTTGTTATTGAACCATTTGATGTTTGGGGCTTTGATTATATGGGATTGTTTCCTTCCTCTAATTGGTATACACATATTTTAGTTGTTGTTGATTACGTTACTAAGTGGGTAGAAGCTATTCCAACTAGTAGTGCTGATCATAACACCTCTATTAAGATGACTAAAGAAGTTATTTTTCCGAGGTTTGGAGTCCCTAGATATTTAATGACTGATGGTGGTTCACATTTTATTCATGGTGCTTTTCATAAAATGCTTGCTAAGTATGATGTTAATCATAGAATTGCGTCTCTGTATCATCCACAGTCTAGTGGTCAAGTAGAATTGAGTAATAGGGAGCTTAAATTAATTTTGCAAAAGATTGTTAATAGATCTAGAAAGAATTGGTCCAAGAAACTTGATGATGCATTATGGGCCTATAGAACCGCATACAAAAGTCCTATGGGTACGTCTCCGTATAAAATGGTTTATGGTAAAGCTTGTCACCTACATCTTGAACTAGAACATAAGGCATATTGGGCCATTAAAGAGCTCAATTATGATTTCAAACTTTCCGGTGAGAAGAGGATTTTTGACATTAGCTCACTTGATGAATGGAGAACCCAGGCATATGAGAATGCTGAACTGTTGAAAGAAAAAGTTAAAAGATGGCATGACAAAAGGATACAAAAACTTGAGTTTAATGTAGGTGATTATGTATTGTTATACAACTCTCGTTTAAGATTTTTTGCAGGCAAACTCCTTTCTAAATGGGAAGGTCCTTACATCATTGAGGAGGTCTATCGTTCCGGTTCCATAAAAATCAACAACTTCGAAGGCACAAATCCGAGGGTGGTGAACGGTTAAAGAATCAAACATTATATCTCAGGTAATCCCATAAATGTTGAAACTAATGTTATTGAAACCGTAACCCCGGAGGAATACATAAAGGACACTTTCCAGAACATTTCAGACTCCGGAAAGGAATAGGTATGAGGTACGGTAAGTAAACCGACTCCAAAACAGTTCTAATAGCATTTTTTCTCTGTTTTGGAATATTTAAGAAATTAGGAAAATAAGAAGTAGTCCGGGAAGGACACGAGGCATCCACGAGGGTGGAGGGCGCGCCCCCTGCCTCGTGGGCACCTCGTGTGCTCTCCGGACTCCGTTTTCGTGCATGATACTTCTTTTGGTCGGTAAAAATTCATTATATAATGTCCCGAAGGTTTTGACCACTGTACCACACAAACATCCTCTGTTTTTGTTTCGAGTTGTTTCTGCTGCAGATTTGGAGCAAGATGTCTTCTCAAGAGTCATTCGGGGAGAGTCGGGTGTCTCATCTGATACCGGGGCCAAGAGCAAACATCGATGCTGACCACTTTGGTCTATCAACTAAGGAAGAGATGGAGGCCAACTTGAAAAGGATAGATGCCATGGAGGAGGATCAAGAAGTTACTTCTCGTTTTCGAGCCGGATTCATGATGGGGGAACTACAGAGCTCAGGTATTCCAAACTCGGTTATCCCTTCCAACGTTAGATTTATTTCTTATGAAAATATGAAAAAGAGTGTTACTTGTTCTCCCGCAGCTATGGAACATCCTTGGGTGAAAGGAGCTTTAGCTGTCATGGTCAAGCTCCGTAAGGATATAATGGACCTCAAGCAACAAGTCAATAAGCTCGAGGAAGAGAATCATATCCTGAGGGGCATGATCGCCAAGAATATCACATCACCAACCCCGAAGAAAGAGACATAAACACATGGGTATGGGCACTCCCCTTAGCAACTGCCAAGCTTGGGGAGTGCCCTGGTATCGTATCACCATCACACTTTTATCTTTACCATTTTTCTTAGTTCGATCCTTTTGGTAATATCTTGATCTAGTAGAATAAAGTTTTAGTATGATCTAGTTTTGAGTATTGCTTTATGATCCTTCTATGTAATCGAGTCCGTGAGCTATATATATAATAAAGATTAGTGTTGAGTCAAGGGCTTGATTATCTTGCTATGATCTTGAGGGAATAAAAAGAAAAGAGAAAGAATAAAAAGAAGTAAAGAGATCATATGGATCTTATGGAGAGTAATGACTTCACATATAAAGAGTATGATGAATAAAAATTGTTGAGAGTTGACAAGCATAGTTTTGGTCATCATTGCAATTAATAGTAAGTAATAAAGAAAGAGAGGTTTTCACATATAAATTTACTATCTTGGACATCTTTTATGATTGTGAGCACTCATTAAAATATGACATGCTAAAGAGTTGACGTTGGACAAGGAAGACAACGTAATGGGTTATATTTTCTTACATCTGAAATAAATTATATTGTCATGGATCATCCAACATGTTGAGCTTGCCTTTCCCTCTCATGCTAGCCAAATTCTTTTCACCAAGTACAGATACTACTTGTGCTTCCAAATATCCTTAAACCCAGTTTTGCCATGAGAGTCCACCATATCTACCTATGGATTGAGTAAGATCCTTCAAGTAAATTGTCATCATTGCAAACAATAAAAATTGCTATCTAAGTATGTATGATGTATTAGTGTGGAGAAAATAAGCTTTATACGATCTTGTGATGTGGAACAAATAAAAGTGACGAACTGCATAATAAAGGTCCATATCACAAGTGGCAATATAAAGTGACGTTCTTTCGCATTAAGATTTCGTGCATCCAACCATAAAAGCACATGACAACCTCTGCTTCCCTTTGTGAAGGGCCTATCTTTTATTCTTGTCTTATACTTCATACAAGAGTCATGGTGATCTTCACCTTTCCTTTTTACATTTTATCCTTTGGCAAGCACAGTGTGTTGGAAAGATCCTGATATATATAGCTAATTGGATGTGAGTTTTCATGAACTATTATTGTTGACATTACCCTTGAGGTAAAAGGTTGGGAGGCAAAACTATAAACCCCTATCTTTCTCTGTGTCCGACTAAAACTTCATACCCATAAATATTGCGTGAGTGTTAACAATTGTGAAAGACTAAATGATAGTTGAGTATGTGGACTTGCTGAAAAGCTCTTATATTGACTCTTTCTAATGTTATGATAAATTGCAATTGCTTCAATGACTGAGATTATAGTTTGTTAGTTTTCAATGAAGTTTCTGATTCATACTTGAAATTGTGAATGAGTTGTTACTTTAGCATAAGAAATCATATGATAATATATATATATATATGTTGTTGTTATAAGAATGATCGTGATGCCCTCATGTCCGTATTTTATTTTATCGACACCTCTATCTCTAAACATGTGGACATATTTTTCGATTTCGGCTTCCGCTTGAGGACAAGCGAGGTCTAAGCTTGGGGGAGTTGATACGTCCATTTTGCATCATGCTTTTATATTGATATTTATTGCATTATGGGTTGTTATTACACATTATGTCACAATACTTATGCCTATTCTCTCTTATTTTACAAGGTTTACATGAAGAGGGAGAATGCCGGCAGCTGGAATTCTGGGCTGGAAAAGAAGCAAATATTAGAGACCTATTCTGCACAGCCCCAAAAGTCCTGAAACTCCACGGGAGTCATTTTCAGAATATATAAAAAATATTGGACGAAGGAAGCACCAGAGGGGGGCCACCCACCATCCACGAGGGTGGGGGCGCGCCCCCTGCTTCGTGGGCCCCTGGCAGGCCTCCGGTGCCCATCTTCTGCTATATGAGGTCTTTCGTCTAGGAAAAATCATAAGCAAGCTCACGGGACGAAACTCCGCCGCCACAAGGTGGAACCTTGGCGGAACCAATCTAGGGCTCCGTCGGAGCTGTTCTGTTGGGGAAACTTCCCTCCGGGAGGGGGAAATAATCACCATCGTCATCACCATCGATCCTCTCATCGGGAGGGGGTCAATCTCCATCAACATCTTCACCAGCACCATCTCATCTCAAACCCTAGTTCATCTCTTGTATCCAATCTTTGTCTCAAAACCTCAGATTGGTACCTGTGGGTTGCTAGTAGTGTTGATTACTCCTTCTAGTTGATTCTAGTTGGTTTACTTGGTAGAAGATCATATGTTCAGATCCTTTATGCATATTAATACCCCTCTGATTATGAACATGAATATTATTTGTGAGTAGTTACGTTTGTTCCTAAGGACATGGGAGAAGTCTTGATATAAGTAGTCATGTGAATTTGGTATTCGTTCGATATTTTGATGAGATGTATGTTGTCTTTCCTCTAGTGGTGTCATGTGAACGTCGACTACATGACACTTCACCATTGTTTGGGCCTAGAGGAAGGCATTGGGAAGTAATAAGTAGATGATGGGTTGCTAGAGTGACAGAAGCTTAAACCCTAGTTTATGAGTTGCTTTGTAAGGGGCTGATTTGGATCCATATGTTTCATGCTATGGTTAGGTTTACCTTAATACTTCTTTTGTACTTGCGGATGCTTGTCCAAGGAAGGACAGTACCCAAGCACCGGTCCACCCACATATCAAATTATCAAAGTACCGAACGCGAATCATATGAACGTGATGAAAACTAGCTTGACGATAATTCCCATGTGTCCTCGGGAGCGCTTTCCTTTATATAAGAGTTTGTCCAGGCTTGTCCTTTGCTACAAAAATGATTGGGCCATCTTGCTGCACCTTATTTACTTTTATTACGTGTTACCCGTTACAAATTACCTTATCACAAAACTATCTGTTACCGATAATTTCAGTACTTGCAGAGAATACCTTACTGAAAACTGCTTATCATTTCCTTCTGCTCCTTGTTGGGTTCGACACTCTTACTTATCGAAAGGACTACGATAGATCCCCTATACTTGTGGGTCATCAACCCCCTACCCAATATCTGCTAGTTTTGACACCGACATTGGTGCTTTCATTGAGAGAGAAGAAACCAACTAGCTACTACCGTGAATACAAATTATGCAACAAAGAAACCAAATGGATCTCAAAAAAATTCATGGATAAATCTGATCATAAAGTGAGAATTCATCATATTCCAACAAGCACACCAACAGATTACATCATATGGATCACAATCATGTACGGCAGCTCATGTGATCTTTGTATTGAGAAACATGGGAGAGAAAACCAACTAGCTACTACTATGGATCTATAGTCCAAAGGAAACTACTCATGGGTGATCATGGTGGCCTTCAAGTTGATGGAGATGGCCACCATGAAGAATTCTCCCTCCGGTAGAGCCTAAAAATTGGATCGCCACGGAACAGAGATGTGCAGCGGTGGAAAAAATTGGGTTGAAAACTCTCGGGCTTTTCATATATAGGCATAGGCATCAAGAGATGGTGGAATGGAGCACCAAGGCCCCCCACCACATTCCCCTAGACGCGGGGAGGGGAAGTGTGGGGGCTGTGGGCCACCCCCTAGTCTATGTCTATTGCCACCAGAAGCTTCCTAGTGCAAAACTTCTCCTGAGTGTTTTTTGGATTTTTAGCCTAATAAAATTGATTTTTCCTGAAAATCCAAAAACATGCAGAGAAAAACAACTGGCATTGGGTAGTGAATTAATAGGTTAGTCTAGAAAATAATAAAAATTGATACAATTTTTTCCGAAATTATATAAACATGGCATGAAACAATCAAAAATTGTATATACGTTTTAGACGTATCAGAAAAAATCAGATCGTAACACATAATTCATATCAGTCATAATAGATCACCAATGCCATATGACAACAAATAACTACTCAGACATAACGATAGTGTAACAAATCATTGGATAATAATCTATCACATCAAACACCAAAAGAAAACTACTCAGACATAATGTTAGTCTGACAATTCATTGGGTAATAATGTATCACATAAAATACCATATTCAAGTAGGGGATTACATGGGTTTGTGGATGAGTGGACTCATGCATATATATACGAGGGATTTGAAGATGGAGATGATAGTGAAGTTGATAAGGACGACGACGGTCATGATGGTTCCCCCGATGGCGTCTAGCACCACTAGAAGAGGGGGGGAGACCCCCTCATTCTTGGCCTTCCCCTTAGGTGGAGGAAGGGTTTCCCCTTTGGTATCTAGTACCATGGCCATGGAGGATGAGCACTTTCCCCGAGATGGATCTAACTCTGGGGAGCAGTTTCTGGATGTTTAAATCCGAGTCCCATCACCATTTTATTAATCCCTAGAGATTTGTAACTCCATTTTTTTTAACAATTTAAGGCGGTGGAGAAAAATTTCAAGTTTGTGGTAAAAGGAGAGGTCCACATGAGCTTCTAGGTGCCCACAAGGTAGGAGGATGGGGCCTCGCCCTAGGATGCATGGAGGCCTGGTGGGGCCCCTCTAGGTGGACTTCTGCCCCCATGAGAACCTCAGGTCCGTACATCATCGTCATATTTTTGGTCCCCTCAAAATACCTTTTTTGATGGACAAAAAATACTATTAGCAATTGTCACTTGGCACTTGATTAATATGCTTGTGCAACAAAAATGGGAAACAATCGTGCCAAAACTATGTATAAATGCTACGAATATAACATGAAGATAACAAAAATTATAGTTATTTCAGAGGCATATCAACATCCCTAAACTTAATCTATGCTCGTCCCTAAGCAGGTATATGACAAAAGAAATAATTTTGTTGTGGATGCTACCTTAAAGTTAACATGATTATATGATGTAGTCTCATTAAATTTGAACCATAAGATAAGTAATGCAAATCTATTGTCTACAATTAAAAATGAGTAAAATACACTAAAGGTCCTAAAATTATTCCAAGTGTGTCAAGTAGGACCTAAAAGTTTGAAATCGTTCACTACGGGTCCTATATGTGTATTTTACCTGTAACTTTTAGACCTATTTGACACACTTGGAATACTTTTAGGACCCGCAGTGAATGACTTACACTCATAGAACCTGCAGTGAACGATTTCAAACTTATATGACCTAGTTGACACACTTGGAATACTTTTAGGTCCTCCAGTGTATTTTACTCATTAAAAATTATCAAAGCAAAACCCTATTACGCATTCACGAACCAGTGCATCAAGTTGGCGTGCCATTTGCCAAAGGATTAGAAAGAATGTCAATATTATGTTGGGAACTCTATTTCAACATCTCTATATGTTTAATTGAAATCTTATCATAAGCCAACCCATGGTTGACCAAGTACAATAATTGCATGTTCTTTTTGTATTATCCATGCAACTTAGCAAAATTCAAGCGCAAGCCTAGACCTTAGCCTTATAGGAAAAATGGAAAAAATATGGGTTTATGAGAAAACAAAAATGGAAAGTCTTGCATCAACGTACCTAATCATGAGGTAATGGGAAGGCCTTATATTCAATATTATTGCAAGGAGTAGGGTTGCCATGCAACTAGATGCACCAAGAGATATGAATGTATGCATGTTCTGCTATGAACTAGTGGGGTATGCATCCAACTTGCTTGCTCATGAAGACCTAGTGGTTTTGAGGAAGCTAATCATTGGAATATACAAGGTAAGTTCTATAAGGTGAAGTCCCCACTAGTATATAAAATACAAAGATCATGAAAGCTCTCTACTAGTGCAGTGTTACTTTGAAGCACTTTACTCTACACAAAAAGGATAATGATGTTGCTCCTTACCTATCTCACTTTTTCATTTGGTGCTTCCATGACACATCTTTTTTTGACACATCTATGGTTCATCTTTTATTTGATTTCTCCATTTTTGTCGGAGCAACACCTTATATGAATGACCAATACACTTTTGAATGTATCCATAACTCTTTCTCAATACATATGAGAAGCGAAAGATGATGCCATAACAAGATAAAACTAGCATGTTAGCTCAAAACACAATATAACATGTGAAAAAAATCTCTAATTGTGTAATGTAATGATGATAGAAGTTTCACGAAAAAACATCTAAAAATGGCTATGGAAATGGCATGACAGATAGGTATGGTGGCTATTTTGAGGAAGGTATTAGGGCTTATGTATAGGAGAACAAGAGAAAGTCCTACCACAATATTTGATTGTATCAGCGAAGTATGCACAAAATCTTAAGGTGAGAGTGGGCAATTCTCGACACCGAAGAGGCTAGCAAATATGGATCAAGTGGAAGTGAACAAAGTTTTCAAGCTTACATTAGTCATAAAGAACTCAAAATAATGCAAAGTGCTTTGTGGCGTTATCATAGAAGCATGCATCCAAGTACTATGTGGGGTTAGGTTGGTAGGACTTAACCATCACACATGCCGACCTAATCCAAAGTCGTTGGTTTACTTAAAACACCATGTCAATACCTTAATCCACATCAGTTTCAATTCAAGTTCCCGACTTTTAGTTTGTTAGGTGAAAAACAATCTCAAGTTCAGTAAATTTAACTCACTGTCACTTCTAGGTGCAAGTTCATCCATCGCAATGCTTATCTAATTCTATCAAACTATCTGAAAACAATTGCAAAGTATCTAGCACTCAAGTTTTTAACTTCTAGAGCTTGTTCATGGATTCTTTTAATCATACCACCTATACACATTTATCATTTCAGTAGTAACACATTGATGCCATGACAAAACTATGAAGATTAATTCACAATCCAATTAAGTTTCCAACCCTTCAACAAATATAAGTGAAGGACGAATAGTTTATAGTGTTTTTGTCATGCCATTACTCTATAAGATATAAGTGAAGTACATTGAGTAAATAGATCCAATATTATAATTCTCTCATGAGATATAAATAAATTTACATTGGAAAAAAAAGACAAAACCAAAATATTTTTGTTGTTTTTGATTTTACAAAGAACACAAAAAGCAAATGAAAGAGAAATCTTCTTCATATTTTCTGTTTAAAACAAAAGGTAAATAAGAACCATAAAACCAACTGCAAAGAAAACTAGAGAACAACAAATAAAAATATTTTTGGGTTTGTTTTCGAAAGAAATAAAATAAAAGAACCAAGTAGGGAAACAAGATTTTTTTTGGTATTTTTAATAGTATAAGAAGCAAATGAAAACTCAAGAAACAATGAATGATTTTGTGTGTGTGTGTGTGTGTGTTTCATGAGAGGACAGAAGAAGAAAATAAGAACCAAATTATAATTAAAATAGGAAGCAAATGAAAATCCAATTTAAGGTCCAAGGAAAAACCAATGGAAAGAAAATGAAATATCAATAGTAGAACATCATCTTGTTTCAATAGATATAAGTGAAGCGCAGAGGGCAATCATTTTTGTTCCACCAAGAACCATGTCCAAACCATCATGGTTTATATTTATTTAAAGTTAAAAGAAAAATGATGATCAAAAGCTATGCACATCATTTGAATAAATAAAAACATAGTTCCAATCGGGACAACCCGATATTTGTTGAGGAAGATGAGGGAATGTTGAGGCTTCCCCAAGCTTGGAGCTTGGGTCCTCTTTGAACTTTCAGTGGGGATGCCTTGGGAATCCCAAGATTGAATGTTTGCTTCCCTCGACCTTTCTATCATATCACTATCTCCCTTGGGCATTAAAAACTTCATTTACACAAAAAATTAACAGATTCATGAGTAGGTGAGTCCATAAAATCTAAACCAAGAACTTATGGTACTAAAAAATTCTAAAAAATAAGCATGTAACATATAACTTATAATTTTTTATTTTCCGTATTTTTATGGTTTGATCACATTCTGCTGATTTTTGAATAAATCAAAAAGTAGTAGTAAAACATCAATTTTAGCACAACACCACAACTACTTATAACTGGACTTCTAAAGGTAAGTTTTGACACTTTATTTATAGTACAATGCTTTATAGAAGGGGCTAATTATTTTGATGATAACCTTCAATGATAAAAAAATTACATGATTTCCATGGGCACGAACAAAAATGTTCAAGGCCCACCCCCACTTCTATGACACTCACATTTTCAATCACTTCTCTTTTTGAAATATTTTTTATTTACCCTCATTATTTTATATCTTCTTTGAAAAGTTATAAGGTGGAGAACAGAAGAAAAATATCTTCTAACACTTTTGGGTTGCCTCCTAGAAAACACTTTCTCTAAAGCGATATAGCTAGGCTTAAAGTGGTCATTTAATCATTCCACCAGGATCCCAAGGTATATGAAATCCAATTTAATTATTAAATATTTTGATATCAAAGTCTAACCCTCTTTATATGCATTGGCATGCCATACGAGAACAATTCATTAACATAAAGTAACTATCAATGCATCATATAAGCAATTTCCTGCAATTTTAGTGTATTTACGACATAGAGAGGGCACGTATTTCCTCCTCTCTCATAATAATTGCAAGTATTAGCAGAAAACTTAATTATATAATTTCGTTAGAATCATCATGTGCACAAGTGAATCGTAAACCACAAATATAAACCTAAACATAAGCAAATTTCTCCTCTAAAGTGTAGTCGAGGGAATTAAAAAAAGATAGGACTCCCATCTGTGGGTGCAACATTAATGGGTGTATTCTTATCATAAAAAACAATATCATATTAATATGTGGAAGTTTCTTCTATAGGTTCATCATGGTATTCATCATTAAGGATCAAAGTCATCAAAAGGGATTTTTTTCATCCAGTGAGTTCAAAGGATCTTGTATTTCAGTAGTATAGTTTTTGTCCTCTTATAATCATGGAGGATAATCATGCATAGTTTGAGTTAGAGTTTTACTATCACCATAAAGAGGTGGGCACGGGTACTAATCTGTTATTCCTCCTTTTGTTCTTATCTCTCATTCTCCTATTTTTCATCTAACGAGCACTTCTTTTGAATAGTTCATTCTTCCTTGATCTCATTTATTGGTTCCTGCAAAATATTAATCTCTTCTCGGGAAGTGAAGACTCTATCTCCATTTGATCAATAATATAAGCAATACCACTCAAAATTTTAAAACAATATTCTAGGATCTCACAGTTCAAAAATTTGACAGTACAAGTGACATCATCAATTTGAACTTAACTAGCCATAGAAGAAAAAATTATTCACTTTGTTCTAGATCATAGTAAGCACAATCATCCTAAACATAAGAGCTAGTGTATGCTTAACATTGTGCTCAAATTGAAATGCAAAGTGTTTAGTACGTTTCTGAGAGCAACAAGTTAGCTTATATTGAGCACACAAATTCCTAGCATACCTATTCGATTGGCTTAATAAATCGTTCAAGTGTTTTAATTTTTTGAAAATAGTATTTCACAAAAATTTCATGCTTAACCAATGATTTTCTCCATACCAAGCTAGTTGGAGTTTTAGGAGGAGCACAAATTAAGTATTGCATGTAGTAACTTCCTTCAGAAGTGAGGATTTTAGGAGGTTCCTCAACTCTTTTTTAAGTACAACCTTTTTGTCTTCTTGTGTTTCTACCCATAATGAAAGGTAGAAAACAAATGCAAGAAAAAAATAAGAAAGAAAACTACCTAGTGTTAAAGCAAACAAATGCACACAAGAATATTCGACCTAGAGCTATGCTTCCTGGCAATGGAGCAAAAAAAGTTGCTTAATCCCGAAGTCCAAGGAATTATTGTAGCACTTTCCAATGTGGTAGTGGAAGTATATATGGAGTGTCTATATCCCAAAGGATCTATAGGTAGGAATCTTATTCTCCTAGGTTCTATCTGTCAATGATATAACCTTTCATTCACTAAATATTTGCTTTAACTAGACTCTCTAGCAAAAGATAATTTGGAAGTGCAAAAGAGGAAGTGTGTGATACATCTCCATCGTATCTATAATTTTTGATTGTTCCATGCCAATATTATTCAACTTTCATATACTTTTTGGCAACTTTTTATACTATTTTTGGGACTAACATATTGATCCAGTGCCCAGCGCCAGTTCATGTCTGTTGCATGTTTTTGGTTTCGCAGAATATCCAAATCAAACAGAGTCCAAACGGGATAAAAACGGATGGAGCTTATTTTTGGAAAATATGGAAGGAAAATCAACGTGAACCAGTGCCCGAGGTGGTCACGAGGCAGGGGGGCGCGCCTGCCCCCCTGGGCGCGCCCCTACCCTCGTGAGCCCATCGTAAGGCAGTTGACGCTCTTCTTTTGCCGCAAGAAAGCTAATATCCGGAAAAAATCACGGCGAAAGTTTCAGGCCAATCGGAGTTACGGATCTCCATATATACGCGAAACGGTAAAACATAGCAGGGGAGAACGCAGAACCAGAGAGAGATAGAGAGATAGATCCAATCTCGGAGGGGCTCTCGCCCCTCCCACGCCATGGGAGCCAAGGACCAGAGGGGAAACCCTTCTCCCATCTAGGGAGGAGGTCAAGGAAGAAGAAGAAGGAGGGGGGCTCTCTCCCCCTCGCTTCCGGTGGCGCCGAAGTGCCATCGGGGGCCATCACCACCACCGCCATCTTCACCAACAACTTCACCGCCATCATCACCAACTCTTCCCCCTCTATGCAGTGGTGTAACCTCTCTCTTACCCACTATAATCTCTACTTAAACATCGTGCTCAACGCTATATATTATTTCCCAATGATGTATGGCTACCCTATGATGTTTGAGTAGATCTGTTTTGTCCTAATGGCTATTTGATGATCGTGATTGGTTTGAGTTGTATGTTTTATTATTGGTGCTATCCTATGGTGCTCTCCGTGTCGCGCAGGCGTGAGGGATTCCCGCTGTAGGGTTTGCAATATGCTTATGATTTGCTTATGGTGGGTGGTGTGAGTGATAGAAGCACAGACCCGAGTAAATAGGTTGTGTGAGTATGGGATAAAGGGGACTTGATGCTTTAATGCTATGGTTGGGTTTTACCTTAATGAATCTTTAGTAGTTGCGGATGCTTGCTAGAGTTCCAATCCTAAGTGCATATGATCCAAGTAGAGAAAGTATGTTAGCTTATGCCTCTCCCTCAAATAAAATTGCAATAATGACTACCGGTCTAGTTATCGATTGCCTAGGGACAAATAACTTTCTTTTTGACAAAAGCTCTCTACTAAAACTAATTTAGTTGTGTCTTTATCTAAACAGCCCCTAGCTTTTATTTACGTGCTCTTTACTTTCTTGCAAGCTTACCCAAAAACACCTACAAAGTACTTCTAGTTTCATACTTGTTTCCGGTAAAGCAAACGTCAAGTGTGCGTAGAGTTGTATCGGTGGTCGATAGAACTTGAGGGAATATTTGTTCTACCTTTAGCTCCTTGTTGGGTTCGACACTCTTACTTATCGAAAGAGGCTACAATTGATCCCCTATACTTGTGGGTTATCAAGACCTTTTTCTGGCGCCGTTGCCGGGGAGCAATAGCGTGGGGTGAATATTCTCGTGTGTTCTTGTTTACTTTATCACTAAGTAATTTTTATTTGCTGTTCTTAGTTGTCTCCTATCTTTAGTTATGGGTAGGAAACGCAAAATACCAAAAAAATTAGTTGTACCTACTGAACCAATGGTTGAAGAACCAATCAAAATCTATCACACTACTGAAGCTTATTACTTGGATCATCTTCGATCCCTATGTGCTCGTGCTGAAACCCCAACTAGCTTAGTTGAGGGCAAATCTTTAGATGAGCATGCTTGTTATGTGCGACACCGTATATCTCAAAAAGGGAAACTTTTATAGCATCAAATTAATACTATGCAATGTTATGCTTGGAATTTATGCTATTATTATGATTTTACTTGTTGTTCTGAAAACCCTAAGAAACACCTTCCCTACCAATGTGAGTTTAGTGATAATGGAATCGTATCTTCGTATGCTAAAGGTGCTTATAGTTACTATGATGTTAAACAAATTGAAGAATTTGTTGCTTTTAAGGGTGCTTTTGAAATTGCTTCTTTGATTGAAAAGTATGATGCTACTCTTTACAAATCTGAAATTTTTTCCATACTTGAATATTGTTATGAGAATTATGCTTCTAATGCCTATGTTAAACAATATATTGAGGAGTACTCCGCTGCCCAAGAAGAAACTAATATTTTGCAGGAGTCTATGGAAGAAGAAATTGATGAAACTGTGAGCTCATTGGATGAAAAAGATGATGAGGAGAGCGAAGAACAAAAGGAGGAAGAGCGGATTAGCTACCCGTGCCCACCTTCTAATGAGAGTAACTCTTCAACTCATACATTGTTTAAATTCCCTTCATGCTTACCAAAGGATGATTGCTATGATGACTGTTATGATCTGTTGATTCCTTTGAAATATCCCTTTTTGATGATGCTTGCTATGCTTGTGGCCAAGATGCCAATATGAATTATGCTTATGGAGATGAACTTGCTATAGTTCCTTATGTTAAACATGAAATTGTTGCTATTGCACCCACGCATGATAGTCCTATTATCTTTTTGAATTCTCCCAACTACACTATATCAGAGAAGTTTGCACTTATTAAGGATTATATTGATGGGTTGCCTTTTACCGTTGCACATGATGATTTTGATAGATATAATATGCATGTGCTTGCTGCTCCTACTTGCAACTATTATGAGAGAGGAACTATATCTCCACCTCTCTATGTTTCCAATACGATAAAATTGCAAGAAACTGTTTATACTATGCATTGGCCTTTACTAGGTGTGCATGAATTGTTCTTTTATGACATGCCGATGCATAGAAAGAGAGTTAGAATTCACCATTGCTTGATATATGTTGCTTTGTGATCACTACTAAATGCCAAATCATTGGTAATTAAAATTGGCTTTGATATACCTTGGGATCCGGGTGGATTCACTACTTGAGCACTATATGCCTAGCTTAACGACTTTAGAGAAAGCGCTGCCAGGGAGACAACCCTGAAGTTTTAGAGAGTCATTTATTTCTGTTGAGTGCTTTAATATAGTTTAAAAACAACAAAAATAAAGAGGGGAACCCAAAGCTTTTTCAAAAAGAAAAGTGAAAGTGAGAAAGACAAGCATTGTTGAAGTGGGAGCTAGCCTTGAACTTTGTTCGTGCTCACAGAAACTTTCTGAATCTTGATTACAGAAACTTTTCAACAAAAATAATTATCCCCTTGTACAACTCCATTGTATTATAAAAATAATGTGCCAAGGTTTGCCTTTAGGATGTTTACAATGCTTGTTGGTTTGTGCGGTGCAGGACAGAAACTTTGGCTGTAGTGCATGAATTTTATTTTTTTTACTAGAACGTCAAACTGTTCTGATTCTTTTTGCACTGTCTTTCTGTACAAATTGTTTATTTTTCCTAATTTTGGCAGAATTTTTCATGTATCAGAAGTATGGTGAATGTTCAGATTGCTACAGACTGTTCTGTTTTAGACAGATTCTGTTTTTGATGCATAGTTTGCTTGTTTTGATGAAACTATCAATTTATATCAGTGGATTAAGCCATGAATTAGTTATATTACAGTAGACACAATGCAAAAACAAAATATGAATTGGTTTGCAACAGTACTTAGAGTAGTGATTTGCTTTATTATACTAATGGATCTTACCGAGTTTTCTGTTGAAGTTTTGTGTGGATGAAGTGTTCGATGATTGAGAAGGTCTCGATGTGAGAAGAAGGAAGAGAGGCAAGAGCTCAAGCTTGGGGATGCCCGAGGCACCCCAAGTAAATATTCAAGGAGACTCAAGCGTCTAAGCTTGGGGATGCTGGGGAGGCATCCCCTCTTTCTTCAACAAATATCGGTATGTTTTCGGATTCGTTTCGTTCATGCGTTATGTGCAAGTCTTGGAGCGTCTTTTGCATTTAGGTTTTTCTTTTTATGCACCATGCTGGTATGAGATAGTCCTTGGTTGATTTATAGAATGCTCATTTCACTTCACTTATATCTTTTGAGTATGGCTTTATATAATGCTTCATGTGCTTCACTTATATCATTTGAAGTTTGGATTGCATGTTTCTCTTCACTTAGACAACCGCCATTTGTAGAATGCTCTTTTGCTTCACTTATATTTGTTAGAGCACGGGCATATCTTTTGTAGAAAGAATTAAACTCTCGTGCTTCACTTATATCTATTTAGAGAGATGACAGGAACTGGTCATTCACATGGTTAGTCATAAAATCCTACATAAACTTGTAGATTGCTGAATATGATATGTTTGATTCCTTGCAATAGCTTTGCGATATAAAGATGGTGATATAAGAGTTATGCTAGTCGAGTAATTGTGAAATTTAGAAATACTTGTGTTGAGGTTTGCAAGTCCCGTAGCATGCACGTATAGTGAACCGTTATGTAACGAAGTCGGAGCATGATGTGTTTATTGATTGTCTTCCTTATGAGTGGCGGTCGGGGACGAGCGATGGTCTTTTCCTACCAATCTATCCCCCTAGGAGCATGCGCGTAGTACTTTGTTTCGATGACTAATAGATTTTTGCAATAAGTATGTGAGTTCTTTACGACTAATGTTGAGTCCATGGATTATACGCACTCTCACCCTTCCATCATTGCTAGCCTCTTCGGTACCGTGCATTGCCCTTTCTCACCTCGAGAGTTGGTGCAAACTTCGCCGTTGCATCCAAACCCTGTGATATGATACGCTCTGTCACACATAAGCCTCATTATATCTTCCTCAAAACAGCCACCATACCTACCTATCATGGCATTTCCATAGCCATTTCGAGATATATTTCCATGCAACTTCCATCATCATCATATACATGACTTGAGCATTTATTGTCATATTGCTTTGCATGATCGTAAGATAGCTAGCATGATGTTTTCATAGCTTGTCCATTTTTTGATGTCATTGCTACGCTAGATCATTGCACATCCCGGTACACCGCCGGAGGCATTCATATAGAGTCATATCTTTGTTCTAGATATCGAGTTGTAATATTGAGTTGTAAGTAAATAAAAGTGTGATGATCATCATTATTAGGACATTGCCCCAGTGAGGAAGGGATGATGGAGACTATGGTTCCCCCACAAGTCGGGATGAGACTCTAGACGAAAAAATAAAAAAAATAAAAAAAATATATAAAAAAAGAGAAAGGCCAAAAAAAGGGAAGGCCCAAAAAAACAAAAAATGAGAGAAAAAGAGAGAAGGGGCAATGTTACTATCCTTTTACCACACTTGTGCTTCAAAGTAGCACCATGTTCTTCATATAGAGAGTCTCTTGAGTTATCACTTTCATATACTAGTGGGAATTTTCATTATATAACTTGGCTTGTATATTCCAACGATGGGCTTCCTCAAATGCCCTAGGTCTTCATGAGCAAGCAAGTTGGATGCACGCCCACTTAGTTTCAGTTTGAGCTTTCATATACTTATAGCTCTAGTGCATCTGTTGCATGGAAATCCCTACTCCTCACATTGATATCTATTAATGGGCATCTCCATAGCCCGTTGATATGCCTAGTTGATGTGAGACTTTCTCCTTTTTTGTCTTCTCCACATAACCCCCACCATCATATTCTATTCCACCTATAGTGCTATGTCCATGGCTCACGCTCATGTATTGCGTGAAAGTTGAAAAGGTTTGAGAAACGTCAAAGTATGAAACAATTGCTTGGCTTGTCATCGGGGTTGTGCATGATGTGAATGCTTTGTGTGGTGAAGATGGAGCATAGCCAAACTATATGATTTTGTAGGGATGAGCTTTCTTTGGCTATGTTATTTCAATAAGACATAATTGCTTGGTTGGTATGCTTGAAGTATTATTGTTTTTATGTCAAAGGATAGATTATTGCTTTGAATCACTCGTGTCTTAATATTCATGCCATGATTAGACATATGATCAAGATTATGCTAGGTAGAATTCCACATCAAAAATTATCTTTTTTATCATTTACCTACTCGAGGACGAGCAGGAATTAAGCTTGGGGATGCTGATACGTCTCCGTCGTATCTATAATTTTTGATTGTTCCATGCCAATATTATTCAACTTTCATATACTTTTTGGCAACTTTTTATACTATTTTTGGGACTAACATATTGATCCAATGCCCAGTGCCAGTTCCTGTCTGTTGCATGTTTTTGGTTTCGCAGAATATCCATATCAAACGGAGTCCAAACGGGATAAAAATGGATGGAGCTTATTTTTGGAAAATATGGAAAATTTGGAAGGAAAATCAATGCGAACCAGTGCCCGAGGTGGTCACGAGGCAGGGGGCGCGCCTGCCCCCCCTAGGCGCGCCCCCTACCCTCGTGAGCCCACCGTAAGGCGGTTGACGCTCTTCTTTTTCCGCAAGAAAGCTAATATTCGGAAAAAAAATCACCGCGAAGGTTTCAGGCCAATCGGAGTTATGGATCTTCATATATACGCGAAACGATGAAACAGAGCAGGGGAGAACGCAGAACCAGAGAGAGAAAGAGAGATAGATCCAATCTCGGAGGGGCTCTCGCCCCTCCCACGCCATGGGAGCCAAGGACCAGAGGAGAAACTCTTATCCCATCTAGGGAGGAGTTCAAGGAAGAAGAAGAAGATGGAGGGGGGCTCTCTCCCCCTCGCTTCCGGTGGCGTCGGAGTGCCACCGGGGGCCATCACCATCACCGCCATCTTCACCAACAACTTCACCGCCATCATCACCAACTCTTCCCCTCTCTATGCAGCGGTGTAACCTCTCTCTTACCTGCTGTAATCTCTACTTAAACATGGTGCTCAACGCTATATATTATTTCCCAATGATGTATGGCTACCCTATGATGTTTGAGTAGATCTGTTTTGTCCTAATGGCTATTTGATGATCGTGATTGGTTTGAGTTGTATGTTTTATTATTGGTGCTGTCCTATGGTGCTCTCCGTGTCGCGCAAGCATGAGGGATTCCCGTTGTAGGGTTTGCAATATGCTTATGATTTGCTTATGGTGGGTGGCGTGAGTGACAGAAGCACAGACCCGAGTAAGTAGGTTGTTTGCGTATGGGATAAAGGGGACTTGATGCTTTAATGCTATGGCTGGGTTTTACCTTAATGAATCTTTAGTAGTTGCGGATGCTTGCTAGAGTTCCAATCATAAGTGCATATGATCCAAGTAGAGAAAGTATGTTAGCTTATGCCTCTCCCTCAAATAAAATTGCAATAATGATTACCAGTCTAGTTATCGATTGCCTAGGGACAAATAACTTTCTTGTTGACAAAAGCTCTCTACTAGAACTAATTTAGTTGTGTCTTTATCTAAACAGCCCCTAGCTTTTATTTACGTGCTCTTTACTTTCTTGCAAGCTTACCCAAATACACCAACAAAGTACTTCTAGTTTCATACTTGTTTCCGGTAAAGAGAACGTTAAGTGTGCGTAGAGTTGTATCGGTGGTCGATAGAACTTGAGGGAATATGTGTTCTACCTTTAGCTCCTCGTTGGGTTCGACACTCTTACTTATCGAAAGAGGCTACAAATGATCCCCTATACTTGTGGGTTATAAGCGTGCAAGGGAGCAAGTATGGAACTAGTGGTGGTAGGTGTTGCTAAATTGTCCCTAGTCCATTGTCCATGATACTATAACCAACATATATACTTGTAGTTTATATGTGCGAGAGGCCTATGCTAACATGCTGCAAAATCCATTGACTAACATGTAATTAGGAACCCTTAGCAAGAATCTGCAAATACTAAAAAATCATCAAGGTAAACCCAACCATAGCATTAAGTTTTGTGGGTCCTCTTTATCACTTATGCTTTGACTAGTATACTCTGGGATGGGAATACTTGTCACTTCGGTCACCCTAGTGGTAAGGAGCGAGCATTATACTAGGATGGTTCTCAGTTCGAGTCCACCCTGTAGCATTTTTTCTGCTTTAAATTTGTTTAAATTTCAATTTGTTGGCTTGTAAGTTTGTCTGAATTTTGGAACAAGAAAATTTTAAATTCATAACATTCAGTTATTTTGGTGGGATCGGAATTTTTTTACTATCGAAATCCAAAACATTGAACACTAGTCCTTTCACACCTAAAGTTAGTATTATCTTAACTACTAGCCACACTCATGTCATCCACATAGACCTACTATCTCCAAAGCGCATCCCTCTCCCTCCTAATATAAACCCCGTCACTTCTTTTTCCAGATGAAAACTCAAAGAACACTAGGGTTACCCTGAACAAAAATAGATCTGGTCCAATCTCAACACATGGCGGCAAAATCACCAAACCTGCTTTGTCACACCTACACGACGATGCAACAGAGGCCTACATCCTTTCGTGAGGCGGCACAATAAGGAGTTGCCCACTCATTGAGGGTTGTGGTGGAGCTCCCTTGTCCTAAGAGGAGGGCTATGGTGGAGGGGCTGGCTGGGATGGTGGGAGTTACTAGCTAGTTTTCTAGGATAGTAGAGGAAGAAGGAGAGAGAAGTTTTCTTCTAAATCTTATACCAAGTACAAATGAGGGAATCTTACCAGTGTCATCTCTAGACATATCCTTTTATTCGTATGCCACTTTATAGTTATGTCCTGGTATAATACACTATTACAGTAATACTCCAACATATGTCATCATCACTTGTTGTGGTAGTTCAATGGAGTGAAAATGGGAATGCATGGTTTTCAACGGTTTTCCTCGACGAAGGTGTTGGGGAACGTAGCATGCAATTTGAAAACTTTTCCTACGATCATGCAAGATCTATCTAGGAGATGCATAGCAATGAGAGGGGAGAGTGTGTCCACGTACCCTCGTAGACCGAAAGCGGAAGCGTTAGGTTAACGCGGTTGATGTAGTCGAACGTCTTCACGATCCAACCGATCCAAGTACCGAACGTACGGCACCTCCATGTTCAGCACACGTTCAGCACGATGACGTCCCTCGAGCTCTTGATCCAGTAGAGGGTCGAGGGAGAGTTTCGTCAGCACGACGGTGTGGTGACGGTGTTGATGATGTGATCCGCACAGGGCTTCGCGTAAGCACTACGACAATATGATTGAGGTAGTAAACTGTGGAGGGGGCACCGCACACGGCTAAGGAACAATTGATGTGCCTTTGGGGTGCCCCCGCCCCCGTATATAAAGGAGGAGAGGGAGGAGGCCAGTGGCCATGAGGGGGCGTGCCAAGGGGGAGTCCAACTAGGATTCCCAATCCTAGTTGGACTCCCTTTCCTATTCCAACAGGGGGAAAGAGGGAAGGAGAGGGAGAGGGAGAGGAAAGAGGGGGTTGCGCCCCCTCCCCTAGTCCAATTCGAACTCCCTTGGGGGGGCACGCACCACCCTGTGGGCTGCCCTCTCCTACTCCCTTATGGCCCATTAAGGCCCATAACTTCCCCGGGGGGTTCCGGTAACCCCTCGATTTCCCGATAAATATCTGAAACGTTCCGAAACCTTTCCGGTGTCCGAATACCTTCGTCCAATATATCAATCTTTACCTCTCGACCATTTCAAGACTCCTCGGCATGTCCGTGATCTCATCCGAGACTCCGAACAAACTTCGGACACAAAAACACATAGCGCATAATACAAATCGTCATCGAACGTTAAGCGTGCGGAACCTACGGGTTCGAGAACTATGTAGACATGACCGAGACACATCTTCGGTAAATAACCAATAGCGGAACCTGGATGCTCATATTGGCTCCCACATATTCTATGAAGATCTTTATCGGTCAAACCGCATAACAACATATGTTATTCCCTTTGTCATTGGTATGTTACTTGCCCGAGATTCGATCATCGGTATCATCATACCTAGTTCAATCTCATTCCCAGCAACTCTCTTTACTCGTTCCATAATGCATCATCGTGTAACTAACTCATTAGTCACATTGCTTGCAAGGCTTATAGTGATGTGCATTACCAAGAGGGCCTAGAGATACCTCTCCGATACTCGGAGTGACAAATCCTAATATCGATCCATGCCAACTCAACAAACACCTTCGGAGACACCTGTAGAGCATCTTTATAATCACCCAGTTACGTTGTGACGTTTGATAGCACACAAGGTGTTCCTCCGGTATTCGGGAGTTGCATAATCTCATAGTGAGAGGAATATGTATAAGTCATGAAGAAAGCAATAGCAATAAAACTAAATGATCATAATGCTAAGCTAACGGATGGGTCTTGTCCATCACATCATTCTCTAATGATGTGATCCCGTTCATCAAATGACAACACATGTCTATGGTCGGGAAACTTAACCCTCTTTGATTAACGAGCTACTCAAGTAGAGGCATACTAGGGACACTCTGTTTTGTCTATGTATTCACACATGTACTAAGTTTCCGGTTAATACAATTCTAGCATGAATAATAAACATTTATCATGATATAAGGAGATATAAATAACAACTTTATTATTGCCTCTAGGGCATATTTCCTTCAGAAGGGGCACGAGAGGCAATATATAGAGGGATTCCAAAATCCGATTGTTACTTGAAAAGGTAAATAGCCTGGAAGTATCAAAAGAAAAAAATTAGAGCTTTTGAACTCGTTCAAACATTTGAACAACTAGAGCATGTTCTGAAATTAAACTAAAAATACAATACTTGGAAGTATGGATTGAAATGAAGCGCTGGTTCTGAACATTATGTGTGGCTCAAATTCTTTGATATTAGAACTTGCTTGGATGTTAGGTAAATCCAATTGCTTGGAAGTACCATAGTAAACATATCATCTCCTAAATAGAAATATGTAGAAATCGATAAGTTACAACTCAGAAGTAGCGGTTGAAAAAAAACACAATGGTACCAACACCTATACTCACGGAGAAGCAAATAGAGATGGCTCGGAAGTGCCATTGAAAATGTTAAGCTCCAAGGTGTAGGCGCCAACGGAGAAATGTCTCAAAATGATTGGCTTGATAGCACCGGAACGAAAATGTACGGCTATTTTGATGAAAAAAACTAGGTTTGAACTCTATGAAGTAGTAACCCTAAGTGGGTAGTATGAGAAGCAAAATCTTCGAAGGTACCCGGGCTTAGAGATACTAGATTTAAGGTGGCGGGAGTGGATTTTTGGAGGACTTTGGGTTTGGGATCTTTATTGAAGTTCCACACCGAACTGCCTTTGCTTGTGCCTTTCTTCATAGTACGATTTTCCTACACTTAATGTGAATGTTTGATTTACCAAAATCCTATGATTACATGCCAAGAGCTCGAGTAGAAAAAATAATCAAAAGTTGTAGGAAATGGTCATGAATAACAACTACTTAAAGCCTTTTGCACTAAATTTGAAATAAACTCAATGAAAATACTAGTCCTCTCATTGATAAAAAAATCTTAGTCCTCTTAGAGCATCTACAACCGGACCACGTATACCCACCACAAACACCCGGACGGGCTGTTTGGTCAGTGTCCGGACGAAAAAATGCCACCCAACCGGGCGCCCCATTTCTATCCCAAACGCCGGAACTAACTGGCACTCCCCATATCTAGCCCAAATCTGGGGTAGATATGGGGATGCCCAGGCGCACCCGCGACGTCGAATCTAGCCCACTCAGCCCATCTAGCCCCACATAAAATGGACCCTATCCGGACTCCAACTGAAATCCTAGCCGCATTCATTCCACTTCCCTCCCCTCCCACACTACCAAGCCCCTCTCCAGCCTACTCCGGAGTTCTCCTCCATGGCGGTGCTTGGATCCGACTCTGACATGTCCGGATCCAAGGACTAGGAGCTCATTCCTTGGAGCCCCGAGGAGTAGATGGTTGTCCGCGCTGCTCTCCAATGCTCCAGGGAGGAGTGCGCCCTCCCGTGATCTTCAGCGAGCCAGTGGGAATTTGTTGCCCAACTAGCATCTGGATTAGGGGACGGAGGATCTCATCGTGCATCGCGGACAGTGGTCACCTCCGCCACATGATGCAACCCCGCCATGCCGCCGGAACCTTTTAGGTGGCACCTCGTCCCCATGACATCTTCACGGAAACAGAGACCATTTGCGCCTACATAACTAGATGTGAATCCGACAAGAGGGGCTGCATGCCCGCCGCGTGAGGCTTCAGGCGCAACTTCAAATGGAGGTGGCAGCCGTATCCCTCGAGGCGGCATCGGAGGAATCCCTCTGTGCCCTCATACCGAGAAGAGACGGAGGATGGCGGTCAACGCAATGAAAAAATACCAGAGCAGGGCGGTCCGCGCCATGGTCGGAGTGCCCCCAATGAGGAGAAAGACAAGGACGATGGTGGATCGGACAACTCTGGTAGTGAGCAGATCCGCCTCGATCCGTTCTACATCTTCAACCGCTACTGCCTTAAGGACAACGGAAAGGGAAAAGGCAAGGGCAAGGCCGGACATGGACGAACTTCTTCGGTCATCGTATTGTTCGTAGTTAGTATAGCATGTCAATTTTTGGTAGTCTGATGACATTTTGTGTGTTTGGTTTAGATGCATCGATTGGTGGAGGAGCAATTTTGTGTGTTGTCCAGCCACTTCCTGCGGACGTGTCTGGAAGCGTCTGCGGGCGTTTGGGGACCGGAGTTTGGTACTTGTGATTGTAGATGCTCTTAATGGTTGTATGATAAATCATCAAAACACATACGGGGTATCTAAGAGATGAGCTTTCATTTTGTGATCCGGGAAGCTATGCACATATGATTCTTTTTCCCCCTAGATTTTTCTAAATTCTTGTTAGTAGATTAGCGCAATAAAATATAAAACATAAACTGATAAGAAATGGCTATGATACCTTTAGAAAGCGTACATATGCTTAGGATGTATCACGAGTTACCATCAGCGGTCGCATGGGCTTTGCTCCATAGCGTCGAGGAGTGTAGGCCAAGGTGGAGGGGCTGAGGAGGGGTGGCGCGCAGGAAGGGGTTCCCCTGGGTCGCCCAGTCATTTGCTTCCTTCCTTAATATTTACATACTGGATACTCCTTGTGTTTTTTACCTCACTCCTCATCAAATGGTCATTCAAGCGGTAGTAAGAAAACATGAGAAGGCATGTGTTAAATCTTATAAAGAACGAAGGAAAGGACTATCCCGTGAGAATCTCATGATATTGCTCAAACTTCTTTCTTTTGCAGAAAAAACAGAAGATGTCACTACGGCAGAGAAATGATTGTACCACAGCCTTGTTTTCCTGACATTTCTACGTGCCTGGCCTAGGAGAGGGACAAAGGAGTATTGCTAATACAGTGATATGCTCATACGAACAACTCTTCAGACCAAAGCAAACGAAAACCGTAGCATGTGAGCTGAACAGATGAAAGATAGCTTAAAATAAACTCTAGAACCAGGAGATGTTAAATTTGGACTTGTCAACACACAAAGAGTTGGCAAGCGGCAGGAGGGGATGAGCAGCAACTTATCCTGATATGTTAAACAACAGTGGAGCAACAACAACTGTTGTAGGACTGAAGCAATCTACCAATGCTGAGAGTTGTCTGTGAACTAAGCTCATTTTTTCCTGGGAAAGGTACTAACCTCGTTTTCGACCAATCGATCGAACGACGTCGAAAGTGCGCAGTTAACAATCTAGAAATGACTCATCTCTTTCTGTACGAACTGAATTAGGTTGCAAACAAAGCAACATGTCTCGGGGCTTTACATATTAGCATACCAGGAAGAAACAAATGACAGGGGCCAAATGCTTTTGGAAGCAATGTTACGACTGATCTTGACAAAGCTCGGACATCAGGATCTATCTACTTGTTAATTTTGGTTAGATATATAAGCAATGCATCATCACAAGTCTTGCGCCAAAAGCAACCCTCAAGGGAAATTGTACTATAATATGAGGAGTTCTGCATCCTGTCAATGTCCTGGCACCATTGATCAGTGCATATAAAATCCATGTTAGTCGCCCAGTTAAGAGAATAATTGGCTAGGTTCCATGTTAGTCACACGGTTAATGCAATAAATGGTTAATATTCCCTGTCTAGTCAGGTCCACTTGATAGGTGTCTGCTTATTATGGGTTTATTATAGCAAGTGTGTTTAATATGTTGAACAACACGCGGAAGAGGGCACTCCCCTACTCTTGTAGACTCTGGACCTAACACAACACCTACTATTGCTTTTGTTTGCATCCTTCTTCAGCGTGCTTATTTGAATCAGTTTTCAAATGCCTTTTATCTTGTTTCTAGCTAGTCTCTTCTTCACACGATCCAAATCAAGGATAGACTTCCTTGCACATACTCACAGACCATTTTTCTCCTTAACATATCATATGTAGTGACATGATAGAGAACGTGCCCCCTTTCTACGGGTGCCTATGGATGTATTTGTATATTTCTTGTTTTTGTTTCTTTGTATGGGTTTTCTTGCATAATACAAGCAAAGATCTCCTTTCAGTATGATTGTCAGTCACTTTCAGGTTGAAATATAACGAACGGTGGGGGTTTATCCTACCTGTCAATCTTTTTAATCATCTCAAAATACCACGTAGGTGAGTAATCATTAAAAAATTTGTTTTTCCTGCACAAACCATACATTGGCTACAAATTTTTTTTGACATGAATAAAGCCTAAAACTGGGAAACAACAAAACAACATCACGGCTAGGGAACATAGATAACCTTTCTCTGCAGGATGGCTGAAGAACCGAGGTGCGTGATCTCATGAGAAGTGAGGCATGGCCCCTACAAGATGTTACGGCTTAGGGCATCTCTACCAGATCCCTCACAAGCGATATTTGGAGGGATTTTATTTTTGTTTCTTTAGGGAATTAAGCCCCTTCTAGCAGATTCACCAAAATCCTAACCCCCCCCCCCCTCCAAAATATGATCTACATTGGGTTGTAGTAAAAATAGGGACAGCCGCATTGCTTCCCGCTCGCCCGTAACTTTCCCACCCGACCGCGACGCCGCCGCCTCTCACCGCTCACTCCGCCTCCACCACCCGATCGTACCCTTGGCCCAGTCGACAAAGTGGAGAGGACGGACTTGGCCATGGTGTGCCAGCTTATTCTAGACTTCTACTGAGATTCTTTCTATCCAAAGTAGGCCCTAACTAATTAAATTAGGGTTTCACATTCAATTTCACAAAAACCCTCTAAACCATAGCGGTGGACGAAGGAACACACAGAAAGCTAGTAAGAGATACTGAGGTCGACTACCCGACAATACATTATTATTTAAGAAGGAGTTAATATCATCCTAACATTTGATAACTAGATCGGAAGTTTTTCCCACAAAAAAGAACATATCCAAAATGGGGCGTGCTACGCGTCTGCCGGCTGATCTTTTCATGAGCCGTCAGATCTGCTGCATCTAGTGGCTGAACGCATCTCCCCCATTGCAACATAGGGCTTGTTGCAGAACTAGTTCTGCAACTCATGTCTTGATCTGTCGCATCTAGCGGCCGAACGCGTCTTCCCCATTGCAATATAGATCTTGTTGCAGAATTAGTTCTGCAACACAGGTATTGTCGCAGAATTTGTTTTGCAACAACTATTTTGTTGCAATTTTTTTGCAACTGAGATTTTATGGAATTTCCTTTTTGCAATCGAGGCCTTGTTGCAGAAAAATTTTGCAAGAATTTTTTTTTTAAAATGTAGACCCGCCGTACACCATTGCAACACTATATATGTTTCAAAAAACATATGTCTTGTTGCAGAAGCGTGTTCGACAAAGGATGGTATGCCGGCTCTCACTGGGACTCGTGAAACGCGGGGTAGGTGGCGGACGCGACCGTTACGATCCGCCGGGTGACGGTAAGAGTTTCCTATCCAAAATGCAACATTTATAACAATCATTTTATTTCTGATACGGCTGGTTCTTTCTTTCTTTTTGAGGGAGAGAGAATACGGTTGGTTCTTTTCTCCCACGCAGGCTCATAAACGAGGCCCCATCTAGAAGGGGGTATCACGATAGCACATGACGGCAGTATACAAGTAAAAAATAACAATAACCAAACAGTGGCTGCTTTCCCCGACATCAAAGCAGTATACTAAAATGGAGTATCCAGCGATCGAGTCAGACGCTAGTCAACGGCACCAGCGCTGTAGCGGCGAGTGGCCTTCGGCAGGCACCGCCATGGTGTCACCTTCGACTAAACCAATATATATTCCCATTCTGATTGAACTCTCATGTCTCATCCGAACTAAAATAAACAATAATACTTTAAGCTAGCTATCAAACAAACAAAAGACATACAGTATTAAAGACGTGAGGTGCATAATTAGGACTTGCAAGTCAAAACTGTTACCAGTTGGGTTAGCGTGAGCCGGAGGGAAAGGCACAGGCAGACAAAGCTGGCAATAATCTGGCAATCAGCTACACACGGTTCCTCTATTCTTAAATATTATTTTATCATTATTTGCAATGCGGCGTAGTGCAGTGCATGCAGCTCATATGTTGTGCCGGCCGTCCGTTGACGGCTGGCATAGTTTAGCTTATATGTGCATACATGGGGCCTTGTCCGGTCCGGCCAGTTGTGTACTAGTGTTTCTTTGCTTGTGGAACTTAAAATCAATGAAGACTAATATCTTCCTATGTTTTCTTTCTATATATCGTGATGCATAAGGACTATGTATAGTTTAAAAGGAGAGCTGGGAACTTAGGCAAGTGAATAGATTCCTCGGAAGAAAAGATCGGTTTGTTAGGAATAAAACAGACCAATAATGCATGATAATATATGCAGCGACTTTCTTTTGTGGGGAATGCAGAGACCTTTTTCAAGTCAATGTTCCAATAATGGAGAGGCCAACACCATATATGCATATAAAAAGCAGACGTTGTTGAGCATACGAAATTCAAACCTTTTGAAAGAAAAGACCTGATCAGCAGCACTATTTTTTAGGTGTGTGCATTATTTTAGATAGGTACGTACATGTATATGAGTAACAAAACTGAAACTATACATCTGACTAAGTTATTACCCTAAAAAAATGCATATGATTTGTCTTACTTGGCGTTCGACCGCATCGTTGAATTGAAAGAAACGATATGGGATCCGCAAAAAGAAAAACAAATATGGGACGGACCATTCGAACTTTTTTAAGGTGAACAACGTTTGGCACATTGTCGTAGAAACTGCAATTTGGGCCACTATGAAGGAGCCCCGCTGCGAAAGGATCGGCAATCCATGTTGATCTCGTGTTAACGTGCACGCGGGGGGCGGGGCTATGTATCGCTCGCACCGACTCCTATGCAAACGTCACCTAACAGGAGTCGGTACTAGGCCAGCCCGGTAACCACATGATTTCATCATGCTGACATCACATTTTTTAACTTTTGTTTATATTTCGAAAGAAATACTAAACTCTGCTGGAAAAGGCAGTGCCTAGGAGGCGCTTGATGGCCAATTGCCTCGCCTGGGGCATAAATGGACGTCTAGGCAGAGGAAGAAATAAAGTATCTACCCATGCGAAAAATCACGTCATATTGCATTGATATGCCAAACGAGACATATTTCTATAACAGTAACGGTTAGTTAACTTATGTATATGCCCTGAATTAATATTGATACACATATAACAACCACAGATACACCCTCATAGTAAAAACTATATTACCGCCTAGGTCGCGCCTAGGGCGCTTAACCACCACCTACGCACTAGGCGAAGGCCAACCGCCTTGCTTACGCCTACCGTTTTTTTCAACCTTACGAGATAATGTTTTTAAGTATTTATTGCACTTTCAAAAATATAAATGATGTGCAAAGAAAATGTTTGCTCAACTTTTATAAAACGTTTGTACCATTCAAAAAAAACATGTATGGCACATTACAAAAAAAATTACGTGTTTCCAAAAAAGTAAGTGATTTATTTTTAAAATGTTATATAATGTAAAAAAAATCATTCCATTCAGAAAAATGTACAACACATTTTTTTAAAGTGTTCACACGTTTCAAACAAAATGTTTGTGACATTTAAAAAAATCAATGTATATAAATGTTCACATAGTTTAAAAAGAATTTTTCATATCATATAAAAATATATTTCAACGTGTATACGGGAAAAAATGTCCAAAAACATTAATTGAAAAAAAAATTAATCATGTCTGTAAAAAAATTAAATATATATAATAAATAAATTAGATGTATACAAAGAATGTGTAATGTGCATGAAAACATAGACATCAAAATATACATTTGAAAAAATGTTAGTCATGTATTTGAAAAGTGTTGAATGTGTATGAAAAAATGTTCCTGATGTATAATAAAACCATACAATGTGTATGAAAAAATAGGTATATGTGGAAAAAACAAAATGGAAAATATAAAAATAATGTATATTTTTAAAGAAAACCAACCAAACTAGAAGAAAGAAACAAACAAAAGCGAAGTAAAAGAAAAAGGGAAACCAAAGTCCAGAGAAAAACAAAAAGAAAACTTGAGAAAACCAATGCTACAACAGTGTATAGACCGACAAAAAAACCATCAAAAAAACACAGCTATGCTATTGGGCCGGCTCAATACCCACAACAATATAGGCGATTCCTAATAGGAATATAAGCAACATATAGCTCTCGCGTGTTACGGGGTGGTACACTAAATATAACCAAGAAGCCCATCTGTCCGCGCGGCCAGACTATGTGCCCCACGGTCTTTTTCCCTGCCGCCACTTTGCAGCAACATTTCAGGAGAGCAACGCTGTTCTTCAAATACATGTTTCGGACATTTTTATCAATTACTTATTAAAAATATACATGTTGAACCTTTTCTTAGTGGCATGAAACATTTTTTAAAACTGCATGAGCATTTTATGCATTGCATAACCATTTTTAAAAAAGATCATGAACATATTTTTGAAAGGCTTGAACATTTTTTTAAAATGTCACATACTTTTTTAATTATATAAATCATTTTTTAAACTACATGAACTTTGTTTTTTACATTGCATAAACATTGTTTTAAATGCCACAACATTTGAAACGAATGGACAATTTTTTTAAATGTACATACATGTTTTTGAATGCTATGACATTTTTAAAAAGTTACGCTAACATAAAAATTTACAAGATGTTATTTTTTTTCAAATTCATGGTTTTTTCAGTAAATTAATTTTTAGATATGTATTTACAATCTTTTAAAATGTAAACAACACTAAAACATAACAAAAAAGGAACAAATGAAAAAAAATTGCATCAAAATTGGCACCTTTATTATTGAAGTAGAATTCGGTTACAATCCACCGGTAGGTAGCTGACGAGAAAGGCTGGGCTTTGATCAAACGAGCTTTCAATCCCATCTAATGGCCCTAGACCCTCTTGGTGTTGAGGTTGCCTTGGGATTGGATTTCCATCTGGCGTCAGTATTCTTCATTCTAACATGTGTCGCCTAGGCGGTTTCGTTTGCGGAACGGGAAGGACTTTCCAGCTCCCATGTGCCTATGGTTCCACAACGCTTCTGTCCACCCCTGCATCTACCCTTCTTTACTGAGCGAGAAAGACACTATCCAGATCTATGGACCTCTCCAGCATCGAAGCGAGACCCCATCCAAATAAAATCTGTCAGACATTGGGCCCGGCCTTACTTTCTATGAACACCTCATCGTTGCATGAGAAACTTAGCATCCGACACGACCAAGAGAGAAAAAAAGGCTGGAGGCAATGGCTTTAGGATATGCGCTAACCTGGTCATTAGAGCCTTCACACATCTCAAGTACTTCCTCATTTAATAAGTTTCGCTTTTCAGAGGATCTAAATCAGTCTTCATCCTTTCACTTTTCAAAGCAACTCGCAATAAATATCTAAATTTATTTACAGAAATTACAAGATTTTTTATTTCCTTGAAATAAAATGAGTTCGATTAGCAACACCAGGATAAAGACCTTCTTTTACTCATAACCTTTCATCATAAGACTTTTTAGTAAAGATCGAGTGATGACTCAAGATAGAATGCTAATGAGACAAAGACTGCTAACTTTTTATTGAAATTTTATTGCTCTCCATATTTCTTACAATTTACTTCTATCTGCTAGCTTGCCCTAAGAAAACAATAGTTCCACATATATCTTTAGTGCTTTTCTATTTGAAACACAAGGGCGCTAAGCAAACAAAAATTCAATTAACAAATAGTAGGTGCTTTTTATTCTTTTGCTCATCTTGGTGATATGTAGGCTCTCAGCCCTTACTTGAATCATCCGTCCTCCCTACAGAAATAAAGAGATTTTATGCCCCCCCCCCGAAGGAAAATGTTTGGGCCGGCTGGCGCTCGACACGGGGAAAACTATAGATGATCTCCGAAAATGGGTGACGCCCACTTATTTCGGTGTCCTCATCCGAGTGTATGTTTGTGTTAGATAGGATTTGGAAGGACTTCCTTTACTAAAAGATAGGGCGGGTTACTTTTATTCTCTTTTTATGCTTATTGCTTGGTCTCCCGTGAGAGTGGTTGGGTAACCCTAAGTATAAGGGTGAAGTAACCTAGCAGTACGTATTTCCTTTAGTGGAGAACCAAGGTTTATCTAACCAGAAGGAGTTCTTCCAGTAAACAAAGTCACTCGTACCCAAACACAAAACACAAAACAAGTTTGTCCCCAACACATCAAGAAGGTTGTAAAGCTTCTTGTCTTGCTAGTTACAAGATTAAAAATAGGAATTGATAAGTAGATTAAATTACAACAAAAAATAATATTTTTGATAGAATTTTCATAATAGAGAATAGACCCAGGAGGCATAGGTTCACTAGTAGCATCGTTCATAAGCATACAAGTGTAGTGTGGTGAATAAATTATAGCTGGGCAGTGATTAAATTGCAATATTTATATTTGTGTCTATGATCATTCATAGTATAATCTCATATAGGCATTACATTCGTGATATGTAGACCGTTAACCACATGCATCTACAACTAATACTCCACCCCAAGACTGCTATCCAGCATCCATCTCGAAGTATTAAGTTCATAACAAATAGAGCATCGCAATAGGCAAGATGACATAATGTAAACAGTCAAAATATCAAGTAGTATGACAAGTTGACAACAATAGAATACTTGTCTTGTCTCTTTCTTTCACCGGGATATAGATCACCACAAGATTAGAACCAACTAAGTGCATCACTCCCTCTGAACATCTACCCATTAAACTTGGCCAAAGAAGAAAAATAGATCGGAGAGCATACGGAGCCATTCAATTATAAAGCAAAGAAACTTCAAAGGATTTAGTCGATTTCAATTACCAATCTGATCATAAAGTGAAAATTCATCATATCCCAACAAACACAACACCGATTACACACACACGCACGCGCGCGCGCGCACACACACACACACACACACACACACACAGAGAGAGAGAGAGAGAGAGAATGCCAGCTAGCTACTGCTATGAACCCTAAGGTCCTAAGGAAACTACTCACACATGGTCACGGTGTGGGGGAAATATGCCCTAGCGGCAATAATAAATGTATTATTATTTTTCCATGTTCAAGTTTATGTTTCTATGCTTTATGTTGGTTCTTGAATATGACATTCAGAGGAAAACCCAAATACATGTGTGGAAATATAAACACCAAGTGGTGCCTAGTCTAGCCTCTAAGACTAGCTTATATATTGATTGATGATCTTGTTTTCCTGATCATGAGCATTGTTAGTGTAACAAGGATGCTATCAATATATGAGAAGACCGTTGTTATGAGAAAAATGGAGTTGGATAGACCCAACTTATGAATTACTGAGAAATGTCATCATTGCTATGTTGTCGGTACTTCATATGACTTGTTCACGTTTGCATTATTCCTTAGACCATGAGAATATTGCATACCAACATACTAGATGGATACTTTGGGGTATACCACATGTCAATCCATAAATTGATGTGAATAAAGGTGACTTACGGGTATTCCGAAAACATATTTCTCAGTAGCAATAGTGCAAGACTGGGATTTGCTCCCCTCGCGATAGAGAGATACTCTTTGGGACCACTCGGTGTTATGGTGTTATTATCATCTGGCCAGACACTTGTAATTATGATCATGGGATACCAGAACATGGACACGAGTAAAGTGAATGAAACCGGTAACAAAGATAATCGGTATAGTGATCAAGGAGTCGGTTGATGACCCACAAGTATAGGGGATCTGCCGTAGCCCTTTCGATAAGTAAGACTGTCGAACCCAATGAGGAGCAGAAGGAAATGACAAATGGTTTTTAGCAAGGTATTCTTTGCAAGCACTGAAATTATCGGTAACATATAGTTTTGTGATAACATAAATCGTAATGGCAAACAAGTAAATAAAGTAACTAAGGTGCAGCAAGGTGGCCCAACCCTTTTTGTAGCAATGGACAAGCCTAGAAAAACTCTTATATAAAGCAAAGCACTCCCGAGGACACATGAGAATTGTTGTCAAGTTAGTTTCAATCATGCTCATATGATTCGCGTTCGTTACTTTGATTATTTGATATGTGGATGGACCGGTGCTTGGGTGTTGCCCTTCCTTGGACAAGCCTCCCACTTATGATTAACCCCTCTCGCAAGAATTCGCAACTACGAAAGAAGAATTAAGGTAAACCTAACCATAGCATGAAACATATGGATCCAAATCAGCCCCTTACGAAGCAACGCATAAACTAGGGTCTAAGCTTCTGTCACTCTAGCAACCCATCATCTACTTACTACTTCCCAATGCCTTCCCCTAGGCCCAAATAATGATGAAGTGTCATGCAATCGACGTTCACATAACACCACTAGAGGAAAGACAACATACATCTCATCAAAATATCGAACGAATACCAAATTCACATGATTACTTATAACAAGACTTCTCCCATGTCCACAGGAACAAATGTAACTACTCACAGAACATATTGATGATCAAGATCAGAGGAGTATTAATTATCATTAAGGATCTGAAAATATAATATTCCACTGGATAAACCAACTAGCATCAACTACAAGGAGTAATCAGCACTACTAGCAACCCACAGGTACCAATCTGAGGTTTTGGGACCAAGATCGAATACAAGAGATGAACTAGGGTTTGGGAGGAGATTGTGCTGGTGAAGATGTTGATGGAGATTGACCCTCTCTCCATGAGAGGATCATTGGTGATGATGATGGCTTCAATTTCCCCCTTCTGGAGGGATGTTTCCCCTGCAGAACGGCTCCGCCGGAGCCCTAGATTGATTCTGCCCAGGTTCCGCCTCGAGACGGCGGCGCTTCGTCCCGAAAGCTTCCTTTTGATTTTTTCCAGGTCAAAGCACACCATATAGCAAAAGATGGGCGTCGGAGGCCTGCCAGGGGGGCACAAGGACGGGGGCGCGCCCAGGGGGTAGGGTGCGCCCTCCGCCCTTGTGGCTGGCTGGTGGCCCCCCTCTGGTACTTTCTTTGCCCAATATTTTTTATATATTCCAAAAACATGCTCCGTGAAGTTTCAGGACTTTTGGAGTTGTACAGAATAGGTGTCTAATATTTGCTCCTTTTCTAGTCCAGAATTCCAGCGGACGGCATTCTCACTCTTCATGTAAACCTTATAAAATAAGAGAGAATAGGCATAAGTATTGTGATATAATGTGTAATAACAGCCTATAATGCAATAAATATCAATATAAAAGCATGATGCAAAATGGACGTATCAACTCCCCCAAGCTTAGACCTCACTTGTCCTCAAGCGAAAGCCGAAATCAAAAATATGTCCACATGTTTAGAGATAGAGGTGTCGATAAAATAAAATACAGACATGAGGGCATCATGATCATCTTTAGAACAACAATATATAATTTCATATAATTTCTTATGCTAAAGTAACATTTTTTTCACAAAGTAAAGTATGAATCAGAAACTTCATTGAAAACTAACATAGGACAACACTATTCTAATCCCAGGATTAGAATAGTTATTTGGATCACAATGCGCTATATAGGGGTGACGGGATCCTCCTGAACTCCCGAGAAAACCCACCCGACGATAAAAAAAATCCCACCCACCCGCTTCCCACGACCCCTTCCCCTAACCTCTCCCGATCCCATCTGACTTCTCCTCCTCACTAGCCCGCGCCGCCGGTGGCCCTACCAGCAGCCAACACCGCCTCCCCACCCCGACCTTCCCCATGCACCGCCGCCACCCCCACCCCACCCCACCTTCCCCGCGCGTCGCCGCCACCCCACCGCACCTTCCCGGATCGTGCCGCCTCCGCCGCCTACCTTCCGGGATCGCGTCGCCACCACCGCTTGCTTCTCCGGTTCCACTCGCTGACAATATTGACGGTGCCCAACCACAAGCCATGTTCCTCCCTGGATCCATTCTCGCTGGACACCACAACTGGAGCCATCACCATGCCGCCGCCTGGTCTCCTCAGCCATGGAATGTAGGCCTCCCGCAAGGTGCCGCGCGCCGCCAACCCACGGCGACGTCTCCCGCCCTTCGCCTCCTCCCCACTGTCCCCGGCATGGCTCCACAGCCACCGCACATCCTCATCCCCGGTTGGGCTCCACCGCGGTGCCCAGGCCGTTCAATAACGCAACCCCGGTAAGTTCAAAGCCGCAATCCCCCTTCTGGCACCATGCCATTCCTGCCAGCGCACCCTCCATGACTGATCATTTTCTGTTTCTTCACTGCCTATGTGAATCCCCTCCTCAAATGGACCCTTGACATAGACCGCATCATCTTGAAGGAAGGCCGACGAAAGACAGGGGAACCGGTGCACTGGCAAGCTAGCACACCTGTGCAGCTAACGGTTTGGTGGGCGGCAGCCAAATTTTTGGCATGTGGCGACTGGTTTGGCGGCAGACAAGCAACAACAAGCACATCAGCTGCAGGCAAAAGCTGCTAGCAGAAAAGAACAACATCAACCCATGTCACTGTCTAGTGAGCTAGCACCTCCCGCTTGGTTTTGGCTAAACTGCAGTTTTGACATGTACTTAAACTGAACCTTCAAGCTTTAGCCAAATTTCCATCGATCTATTCTTGTTGACAACTACAGGAGTAGATAGACTAATGCAAGTGGGTGCCGCTAGACATCTCTCTTTTTTGCTAGTGCGTATGACCCAGCTGCTTCTACTTCCTCTCTTCCTGCCGCTCAATGTTGATGCTTGTCACTGCTAGCTGTTGTTATCAAACATTTCTAGTTGTTGTGTCGTGTGGCCGCCCGACGCCACTGCCGTTTTCTGGCTACTATTGGTACGCTGTTGCTGCAGTTCAACATGACAAAAGGGATATGTCTGTTAGAGATTAGCACTTCTACTATCCGTGCTTAAAGAAATGAGAATATATATATATATATATATATATATATATATATATATATATATATATAGAGAGAGAGAGAGAGAGAGAGAGAGAGTGTGTGTGTGTGTGTGGATAGGATATAGCGGTGGGTGGTGGATAGAAACCATCAATTGTATTGAAAAAGTATTTCTTTCTCTGGCACTTAGTGCGTGTGTCTTCCTCTGAATTGTCGTTAATGTGTTCTCTGTACAAAGCATAAACTACTTGCTTGCTTCATGTCATATTCAATTGGCAATATGAAAATAAAGGAACAGTTTTTCACACGCATTCTTGTCATGTGAGTTACAAAAAAAGAGCCTTCCATCTAGTACTCATTTGTATGCATGTTACGTAGCGCTTGCCCACATATACTATGACTAGGAATTTCAAAGAACATATGAAACCACACAAAATTCAGAGAAGAAAAATAGTAGTAAAAGCGGGGAAGTTCAACCAGAGAAACAAAGAAAGATAAGAAAAAAAAACCAATAGTTCATTTTTGAGAAACGTGAAACTTCAAAAAATGAGAAAATATCAATAAAAAATCCATGTGCAAAAAATAACAGAGATTTAAGAGGGAAAAACTCAAGAATATTGTGGGTATCTAGAAGTTCATATACTATGTCCCAAGAATTTTGAAGAATAGACAAATTGTAAGTGAAGTTCAAAAACAAGGGCGCAAAGAAGATGTTCAATTTTCTCCCCGATTTAGAAAAAAGAAACATACATAAAAATCATAAACGAAAAAAATATAAAAAGGTGAAGTTCAAATTGAAATAACAGAGAAGTTCAGAGTTTATTAAAACCTAGGATTTACCTATTCAAAAAATAAAAAACACAACACCATTTTTTGCACTTTTAAAAACAACTCATAAACGAAAAATGGTTGCTAGAAGTTCAAATGCTCGGCGAAGAAAAGTTCGAAAAATTCTTGTGAGAGAGGTTCATCGTGTATTTAGATGTCCAAAATACATAAAAAAATATGTTGTTTTTTGTGTTTTAAAATAATTCTCTCAAACCAGAGAGAAGTTCAAAGTGATAACAATCGGAAGTTCACATACTACATGGTGTGTATTTCATATAAGAACAAAAAACAAATAAGTGAAACAGAGTGAAGTTCAAACAGATATTCCCGAGAAGTTCAACTACTTCACGCAGTGCAAAAAACAACACATCAAAAATAGAGTGAGGTTCAAACAAACATGTCTGAGAAATTCAACTACTTCACGTAGTGCGTTTCTATTCGCAATGAAGGCAGAAATCATGATCTCGTCATTTCTTTAATTTACTTCAAAACAACAGGAATATCATTTGTGTAAATTCAAGTCCTTGATTGGAGAAAGTTAAAAAATATATTGTGAGAGAGGTTTGTACAAAAAGAATATCATTTGTGTAACAGTGATGAAATGGATGGGAAAATTTAAAACAAAAATACATCACAGAAGTTAAACATGAAAACAGCACGAAGTTCGACTACTATAGTGAATGAATTTGAGATGAAAAACTTTTAAAATTGTCGTGAGTATGAAAAAATAATCAACACGGGAAATTTGTGTGTTTACACCAGCTTTTCTTGCATTAGTTATGAGTGGATGGAGAGCTATGAGCGGTGGATGGAGATCTATGAGCAAAAAAGCACGTGAAAAACAGAGTGAAGTTCAAGTAGACATGCCGAGAAGTTCAGGTTCTTCACGTGGTGCATTTTCGAAAAATCTGTTTCGCGATAAAGGCAGAACGAATGATCTCGCCATTTTCAAAATTACTTGAAAACGGCTAGGAATCACAGAAAACCATCAACATGAAAAAGTTACACATTTTCCTTAGCTTTTCAACGGTATATTATTTGCCCCATTCCGATAAAGTTTGTAGAAATCACGGCGAAAATACGTTTTTAGCCATTTTCAAAATTGACTTAAAACAGTAAGGAATTGCGAGAAACAAAATATACCAAACAGTTTCGCATTTGCTCAAGCTTTCCAACGCCATATCATTTGCTGCATTCGGATATACGGTTAAAAAAATAGATCAAAAATACAAACTTGGTGGAACTTGTACCGTTTTCTAAATTACTCTTAAACCGTTCAAAATTAGAAAAAACTTTCTACATGAAAAGGTAGCGCATTTTCATAAGCTTTCCAATAACATATCATTTTCCCCAATTGGATTAGCCGTTTAGAACTGACATCGAAAATACGAACTCGGCTGTTCGGTTTGCGAAATTTTACGATTTTCCAAATTACTCTTTAATCGTTGGGAATTAGAGAAAATTGTCAACATGTGAAAGGAGCGGTTTTGTAGCAGCTTTCCAACGCCATATTATTTGCCTCATTCCGATAAACATTTTAGAAATGCGATCGAAAATATGATTCACGTTTTTTGTATGAAGAAAAAACGGTTTTCAAAACTGCTCTTAAATCGCTTACATTTTACCAAAAATTTAACTTGGGTCATGATACTGGTGTCCATAGCTTTCCAATGGTATATCGCAAGCCCCATTTGGACAATGTTGGCGGAACTTCAACCTAGCACTGGGAGAAGTTCAGGTCGAACAACTCAGGCAGTAAAATTGCAAAAAGCGCAATTTCATCATGACCCGAGAGCAAAATCCGCCAATGAGCAAGATTCCTATTTAAAACCGGTATTTAGTTGCTAAAAAAGTTTCTAGATTACACTAACATCATATAGAACACGACTAACAAGAATAATTCGCGGGGGAAGCCACGGTTGCGAAGATAGCCCGAAGGTCGGGTTTGTACACAGAGAAGTTCAGGCGCGTTACTCGGGCAGTTCAGGTTGTGATCAGAACATTATTCTGATCCCATGATCAGAATAGTGTTTATATATATATGCCAAAGGAAAAAGTATTAAAAGTATAGGTGATGATCACCGTGACTCTTGTATAAGGGTAGGAGATAAAAGCAAAAGATAGGCCCTTCGTAGAGGGAAGCAGAGGTTGTCATGCGCTTTTATGGTTGGATGCACAAAATCTTAATGCAAAAGAACGTCACTTTATATTGCCGCTTGTGATAAGGACCTTTATTATGCAGTCCGTCACTTTTATTTCTTCCATATCACAAGTTCGTATAAAGCTTATTTTATTCACACTAATAGATCATACATATTTAGAGAGCATTTTTTATTGCTTGCACCGATGAGAACTTACTTGAAGGATCTTACTCACTCCATAGGTAGGTATGGTGGACTCTAATGGCAAAACTGGGTTTAAGGGATGTTTGGAAGCACAAGTAGTATCTCTACTTGGTGCAAAGAATTTGGCTAGCATGAGAGGGAAAGGCAGGCTCAACATGTTGTATGATCCATGACAATATAAATTTTATTCAGATATAAGAAAACATAACCTATTATGTTGTCTTCCTTGTCCAACATCAACTTTTTAGCATGTCATGTTTTAATGAGTTCTCACAATTACAAAAGATGTCCAAGATTGTATATTTGTATGTGAAGCCTCTCTTTCTTTATTACTTCCTATTAATTGCAACAATGACCAAAACTAAGTTTGTCAAATCTCAACAACTTTTATTCATCACACTCTTTATATGTGAAGTCATTACTCTCCATAGGATCAATATATGATCTCTTTATTTCTTTTTATTCTTTCTATTTGCTTAATTCCCTCAAGATCATAGCAAGAAAGCAAAGCCCTTAACTCAAAACTACTCTTTATTATATATAACTCACGGACTCGATTACATAGATAGATATCGAAACAAAACTCAAAGCTAAATCATACTAAAAACTTTATTCTACTAGATCAAGATATAAACAAAAGGACCAAACTGAGAAAAACGATAAAGATAAAGATGTGATGGTGATAGGATACTGGGGCACCTCCCCCAAGCTTGGCAGTTGCCAAGGGGAGTGCCCATGCCCATGTCTTTATGTCTCTTTCTTCGGAGGTGGTGATGATGGGGTTGTTGATGAAGCAAGTTTGCCGTCCATCTTCCAAGGCATAGGCTCACCATCATAGAAATATGAGCGGGTCTCAGGGATCCTCGAATCTGTAGCCAAACTCATCCTCTTGAATCTACATTCATACTCACAGTTTTGATTTTGTAGGTCATAGATCTGGGCTTGGAGGTGCTCGATTTTCTCATGAAGCCTGAAGATGGCCTCCTCAATGCTCTTGGGATCCATCTTGTTCTTGTTGGTGAACTCCGCGATCATCATATGGTTGGCTTTGAGTCCACGTTCCACCATCCCTTGACACTTGAAAACTTGCTGCTCCATCACTTCTAGTCTTGTCTCCATGCTTCCGGTCTTCTTCGGCCCCTCAACATCGCGGATGTGCAGCACCCCCTCACGCATCTCAATGGCTTGAGGGTGTCGCAACATTACAAGGTAGGGGTTGACAACCTTCTCAAAAAACTTGTCCTTGGGGGCGCTTGAAGATGTCATGGCGATCTAGATCTGTCAGAAAAACAGCTCGAAACAAAAACATGAGATATTGTCATGGTACGGTGGTCAAAACCTTCGGGAGATTATATAATGAATTTTTATTGACCAAAAGAAGTATCGTGCAAGAAAACGGAGTCCGGAAGGCACACGAGGTGGCCATAAGGATGGGGGGTGCGCCCAGGGGGGTAGGGTGCGCCATCCACCCTTGTGGTGGCCTCGTGTCTCTTTCGGACTACTTTAATTTTCCTAATTTTTTAAATATTCCAAAACAGGGAAAATTATCATTCGAAATGTTTTGGGGTCGGTTTACTTACTGTACCACATACCTATTGCTTTTCGTAGTCTGAACCGTTCTAGAAAGTGTCCCTTATGTACTCCTCCGGTGTTACGGTATTAATTATATTGGTCTCAACATTTATGGGAGTACCTGAGATGTAATGTTTGATTCTTTGACCGTTTACCACCTTTGGATTTGTGCCTTCGGCGTTGTTGATTTTTATGGCAACGGAATGATAGACCTCCTCGATGATGTAAGGACCTTCCCATTTAGAGAGAAGCTTTCCTGCAAAAAATCTTAAATGAGAGTTGTATAGCAAGACATGATCACCTACATTAAACTCACGCTTTTGTATCCTTTTGTCATGCCATCTTTTAACTTTTTCTTTAAACAACTTGGCATTCTCATAGGCTTGGGTTCTCCATTCTTCAAGTGACCTAATGTCAAATAACCTCTTCTCACCGGCAAGTTTGAAATCATAATTGAGCTCTTTAATAGCCCAATATGCCTTACGTTCTAGTTCAAGAGGTAAGTGAAATGCTTTGCCATAAACCATTTTATACGGATACATACCCATAGGATTCTTATAAGCGGTTCTATAAGCCCATAATGCATCATCAAGTTTCTTAGACCAATTCCTTCTAGATCTATTAACAGTCTTTTGCAAAATTAATTTAAGCTTTCTATTACTCAATTCTACTTGACCACTAGACTGAGGATGATATGGAGATGCAATTCTATGGTTGGCATCATACTTAGCAAGCATTTTACGAAAAGCACCATGAATAAAATGTGAACCACCACCAGTCATTAAATATCTATGGACTCCAAACCTCGGAAAAATAACTTCTTTAAACATCTTAATAGAAGAGTTATGATTAGTACTACTAGTTGGAATAGCTTCTACCCACTTAGTAACATAATCAGCAGCAACTAAAATATGTGTATACCCATTAGAGGGAGGAAAATGTCCCATATAATCAAAGCCCCAAACATCAAATGGTTCAATAACAAGTGAATAGTTCATACGCATTTCCTGACGTCTACTAATGTAACCAATTCTCTGGCATTCATCACAAGATAAGACAAACTTACGGGCATCCTTAAAGAGGGTGGGCCAATAGAAACCGGATTGCAATACCTTATGTGCAGTTCTATCTCCAGCATGGTGTCCTCCGTAAGACTCGAAGTGACACTTGCGTAGGATCTATGCCTATTCATGCTCAGGTACACAACGTCTAATAACACCATATACTCCTTATTTATAAAGGTGTGGGTCATCCCAAAAGTAATGTCTTAAACCATAGAAAAACTTTTTCTTTTGCTGGTATGTGAAACTAGGTGGTATAAATTTAGCAACAATATAATTAGCATAATCAACATACCATGGAGTATTACGAGAAGCATTTATGACATTTAATTGTTCATCAGGAAAGCTATCATCAATAGGTAGTGGGTCATCACGAACATTTTCTAACCAAGGCAAGTTGTCTGCAATGGGGTTCTCAGCTCCATTTCTATCAATAATATGCAAATCAAATTCTTATAACAAGAGAACCCATCTGATAAGTCTAGGCTTAGCATCTTTCTTTTCCATAAGATATTTAATAGCAGCATGATCAGTGTGAACAGTTACTTTAGAATCAACAATATAAGGTATGAACGTATCACATGCAAATACAACTGCTAAAAATTCTTTTTCAATAGTAGCATAATTTGTCTGGGCACTGTCTAGAGTTTTACTAGCATACTGAATAACATTTAATTTCTTATCAACTCTTTGTCCTAGAATAGCACCAATAGCATAATCACTAGCATCACACATAATTTCAAAGGGTAAATTCCAAATAGGTGGCTAAACAATAGGTGCAAAAATCAAGGCTTTCTTAAGTATTTCAAATGTTTCTACACAATCATCATAAAAAACAAAAGGAACATCTTTTTGTAAGAGGTTGGTGAGAGGCCTAGAAATTTTAGAGAAGTCTTTAACAAATCTACTATAGAAACCAGCATGACCAAGGAAACTTCTTACAACTTTGATATCTTTAGGACACGGCATCTTTTCAATAGCATCTACTTTAGCTTTATCAACTTCAATACCTCTTTCAGAAACTTTATGCTCCAGGACAATACCTTCTGTCGGCGTTCTGGGAACGGGGGTCCCCAGACTTTCCTGCCTGCGTCCTGCGGCGTGGCTCAAAAGGGGGCACAGCATGACCCATCTTCATCAACACAGACTCAAGACCCTCGCGAGGTGCTAAGCCTCGCGGGGCGGACGACACGGAGCTTCCTCAGGAACGGCCTCATCAGGCTGGCCTGCGAGGAGGCGGAGAGATCAAGGCGGGGTACCTCACGAGGTGCCCATGACGCAAGCCATGACGACCAAGGGCGCCAGGCGGGCGCCAGCCCGCGTAGTGTCCTCCTTTACTCTTTGGTGCAAAGGGAGCAAGCGCAGGCGGGAGCATCAAGCAAAGGCGCCCGTTTCGGTGCAACAAGACCAAGACCAGTCCAACGGCAGGGAGGAAGTCATTGTGGAGTCCAAGTCAGCGTCACCACCAGAGTCTTTGGCAGGAGAGGACCAACTTTAGTCAGGATAAGTGTACCAGATGTTCCCCTTCAGAATGGCCAATTGTTGGCGCCCTTCCCGCTCAATATTTGGGAAGAGGCCCAGGGCCTTTGCCTATAAATAGGACCAGCCACCCACAGGGTAGGAGGGAGGAGATCAAATCAGAGGGAGAATCGAGAAGAGAGAGAGAAGGGTGATTGAACTCCTCCCAGCAGTTCATCGCCCCAGCCAAGAACAGACCCTCGCGAGGCTGTTCTTCTTTGTATTGCTCATCATCATCAGCCCAAGAGGCAATCCACCACACCACACACTGGAGTAGGGTATTACACCACAACGGTGGCCCGAACGAGTATAAACCATGTGTCTCTTGTGTTGTTCTTTCCATAGCCTATATCTTAGCGAGGCGGAGGGGTGCAGGTAGGTAGAAGGCGAAATCTCCACGCACTCCCCAGTGTTCGAACCTCAAGGGTCTGCCGGAACCCGAAATCCGACATTTGGCGCGCCAGGTAGGGGTGCACCGGAGTTTTCCCTTCCGCCACCGCCACGACCTGCCTCGCGATGAGTAGCGCGTCGCCCGCTCCAGCCGTCGGCGCCAGCACGGGGTCTAGGGGCTCCGAGCCCTGGCCCCAGCCCTGCAACGGGTACGGTGGCCGGACAAGTTCAAGCCAACGACGCCGCCGCGCTACGGCGGCGCGACTGATCCGCTGGCCTTCTTGCTGGCATACGAGGAGGCCATCCTCGAAGCTGGAGATGACGATAGGGTCATGGCCAACTGGCTCCCCATGGCCCTCACCGGCGCTACGCGCGCATGGCTGCTCCACCTGCCGGCAGCCTCCATGGCCTCTTGGGAAGAGCCCCGCAGCCTCTTCCCCGCCAACCACGCTACACCAACACCCTCGGTCATCGCGGCCCTCCTGGGCGGCTCACAGGCGCCGCCTACAAGTCACCACGTCAAGCCGTTCATCCGCCGGGTCAGCGCCGCTTCCACATGGCAGGGGGCTCTCCCGGACCGGGCGCCGCCCAAGGCCGGCCTGACCTTCAGCTCGGAGGACCACCCCTCCAACTCGGCCTGCTCGGGTGCGCTCCCCATGCTGTGCACCCCCACCATCTGCCAGGTGGCCGTCACCAGAACTCTCATCGATGGCGGTGCGGGCCTCAGCGTGCTCTCGGTCGACGCCTTCAACCTCCTCTGCATACCCCTGGAACGGCTGCAACCCAGCCGGCCCTTCTCAGGCGTTGGGGGCGGATCATCCAGCTCCTTGGGACAGATCCGGCTCCCAGTAACCTTCAGCACCTGCAACAACTTCCACACCGAGCTGGTCGACTTCGATATCGCCCCCATCGGCCTCCCCTACAACGCCATCCTCGGCTACCCAGCGCTGGCCCAGTTCATGGCCGCGACGCACCCGGCGTACAACCTCATGAAGATGCCCGGGAGCAGCGGTGTCCTCACCGTGCACGGGGACACTGGAGACGCGCTGCGAGTGCTCAAGCTCGCCTTCAAGACAGCGGCGTCGGCGCAGCCCGCCGACTCGGAGACCCCCGAGCCCAAGTGGGCTGCACCCGCCAAGAAGAAACAGTTGTTCACCCAAGACAAGGCAGAAACCAAGCAGATACCCGTTGATGAGGACGGGTCCACTAACGCCACTTTCACCATAGGCGCCAACCTCGAACCCGAGCAGGAGAAGGCCCTGGTCGGGTTCCTGCGCGCAAACAAGAAGGTATTCGCTTGGGAGCCTGACCAGTTGGCGGGGATCCCTAGGAGTGTAATCGAGCATCACCTCAACGTGTGCCCCAACATGCGCCCTGTGAAGCAGAAGGCAAGGCGGCAGTCCATAGAAAAGAAGGCCTTCATCGTCCAAGAGACCCGCAAACTAGAAGCCGCTGGGGTCATTCGCGAGGTCCGATACCCGGATTGGTTGGCCAACCCTCTCGTTGTGCCAAAGAAGGGAGGGAAGGAGCGCATGTGTGTCGACTTCACCAACCTCAACAAGGCATGCCCGCAAGACCCGTTCCCGCTCCCCCGCATCGACCAGATCGTTGATTCCACCGCGGAATGCGACCTCCTATGCTTCTTGGATGCCTTCTCTAGGTATCACCAGATCAAGATGGCAGTAGAAGACGTCGAAAAGACAGCCTTCCTAACCCTGTGTGGGGTGTACTGCTACACATGCATGCCATTCGGGCTGCGTAACGCAGGGGCGACCTTTCAGCGGCTGATGCACATCACCTTGGGCCGCGGCTCGGGAAGAATGTTGAAGCTTATGTCGATGACATTATGGTAAAGTCTCGGGAGGCCAGGACCCTGATACAAGACCTGGAGGAAACCTTCGCGAGCCTCAACGCAGTGAACCTGTGGCTCAACCCAGAGAAGCGTGTGTTCAGAGTCCCCTCGGGCAAGCTCTTGGGTTTCCTCGTGTCCCACCGAGGCATCGAGGCTAACCCGGAAAAGGTCAAGGCGGTGGAGGAAATGAGCGCGCCAAAGACCCTCAGAGAAATGTAGAAGCTCACTGGGCGCGTGACCGCGCTAGGGCGCTTCATCTCCAAGTTGGGGGAGCGAGCGCTGCCTTTCTTCCAGCTAATGAAGAAAAAGGGGCCCTTTGAGTGGACTGAAGAGGCCGACAAGGCGTTCCAGGATCTCAAGAGATACCTGACCAACCCATCGGTCATGGTGGCTCCGCGCCCTCAAGAGCCCCTGGTGCTTTACCTCGCCGCCACTCCCTACTCCGCCAACGTAGCCCTGGTGGCGGTTAGAGAGGAGCGTCGAATCAAAACCACAGCAGCAGCCCGGGACAAGGCAAAACAGGAACAAGCAAGGCCCACAGAAACCGCCACCGTGGCTGAGGAGGATCAGCCACCGCAGAGGAGTGCACCGGAGGCGGAAGAGGCCCCTCTCCCAGATGGCCAGCCTTAGGAGGCCTCATCACCTCAGGAGGCGCCATGGTCTCCGAAGGGAGCCACCAGCACTGACGCACCCAACCTCGTTGAGCATCCAGTGTACTTCGTCAGCACGGTGTTGCGGGATGCGAGGGCACGGTACCCCATGCCTCAGAAACTCCTCCTCGCGCTACTGGTGGCCTCGCGCAAGCTGCGGCACTATTTTTAGGGTCACCCCATCAAGGTCGTCTCGTCATACCCCCTGGAGAGAGTGCTCAGGAGCCCTAACTCAGCTGGAAGGGTCGATAAGTGGAACATAGAACTGCAAGCATTTCAGCTCGAATTCAGCACGACCAGAGTCATCAAGGGAGCAGCATTGGCGGATTTTGTGGCAGAATGGACAAAGGCACCAGGCCTCAAGGCCGACAAGGATCGGTCCCTCTCCCCGGGAAGCGAGGCGCCAGAAGGCTGGGTCATGTACTTCGATGGGGCATTCTCCAGGCATGGCGCTGGGGCTGGGGCAGTGCTTATATCGCCCACTCAGGACAAGCTCTACTATGCTGTGCAGCTCTGTTTCCAGCAAGGTGAAAAGGTCTCCAACAACATAGCGGAGTATGAAGGTTTAATAGCGGCTTGAAGGCCGCAGCTGCCCTGGGGGTGAAACGCCTCACCATCAAGGGCGATTCGCAGCTCCTTGTAAATTTCTCCAACAAGGTGTATGAGCTAAAAGATGAGCACATGGAAGCCTACCTTGCGGAGGTCCGTAGGATGGAGAAGCAGTTCTGGGGGTTGGAGTTGCAGCACGTGCCCCGTGGCACCAATTAGGAGGCCGACGACATCGCCAAACGGGCGTCCAGGAGGTTACCTCAGGAGCCTGGCGTTTTCGAGGAGCGGCTCTTCAAGCCCTCAGCCCTGCCGTCATTGTCAAACACGGCTCAGCCTCGAGAGGAGCTCCCCCAGCCACCTGCCTCAGGAGCTCCGGCCTGTGGCCCGGCCTCAGGAGCACGCCTGCTCCTGACGATGGAACCTCAGGAGGGGTGCTGGATCACGGAGCTCCGGAGTTACTTAACACAAGGGACCCTGCCGGAGAAAGAGGAGGAAGCGGAGCATGTGGCACGGCAGGCCACGGCATACTGCATCAAGGTTGGAGAGCTCTACCAGAAGCGACCAAACGATGTATCCTGCGCTGCATCTCCAGGGAGCAAGGAAAGGAACTGCTGGAAGATATACACGGCGGAGACTGTGGACATCATTCATCATCACGGACCCTTGTCGGCAAGGCGTTCCGCAGTGGGTTTTATTGGCCCACCGCACTCAATGACGCCGTTGAACTAGTGAAAGCTTGTGAGGCCTGCTAGTTCCACGTCAAGCAGATCCATCAGCCGGCAAGAGGCTTGCAGACTGTACCCCTTTCGTGGCCATTCGCAGTCTGGGGGCTGGACATCCTGGGCCTGTTTCCTTGGGCGCCAGGGGGCTACCACTAACTCTACGTCATCGTGGAAAAGTTCACCAAGTGGGCTGAAGTAGAGGTCGTCCGCACCATCCCCGCGGGTTCCGCGGTCAAGTTCATCAGGGGCATCGTGAGCCGGTTCGGGGTGCCAAACCGCATCATCACGGACAATGGTTCGCAGTTCACCAGTAACCTCTTCAAAACATACTGTGCTAACCTTGGAACGCAGATATGCTACGCTTCGATGGCGCACCCCCGAAGCAACAGCCAGGCCGAGCGAGCCAACGCAGAGGTCCTGAGGGGCCTCAAGACCAGGACGTTCAAGAAGAGGCTGGAGGCCTGCGGTAGAGGTTGGTACGACGAGCTTCAGTCCGTGTTGTGGTCCATCCGCACAACCGTGACCAAGCCGACTGGAGAGACCCCGTTCTTCCTGGTCTACGAAGCCGAAGCGGTCCTCCCTCACGAGGTCAGACGTCGCTCCGCGCTGGTCCTGGCGTTCGACGAGGCGCAGCAGGACGCCATGCGGGGGATGGACCTCGTGCTGGGGGAGGAACGTCACCGAGAAGCCGCGCTGCAAGCGGCGAGGTACCAACAAGCACTGCGACGATATCACTGCCGCAACATCCGCCCTAGAACTCTCGAGGTAGGAGACCTCGTGCTCAGGTGGGTTCTCTCCAGGGAGGGACTGCACAAGCTCTCTCCCATGTGGGAGGGCCCGTTCAAGGTTGCTCATGTTTCCAGGCCCGGCTCCGCGTGCTTGGAGACTCAGGAGGGGGTGCCGGTCCAGAACGCATGGAACATCCAGCACCTCCGGAGGTTCTACCCCTAAAAAGTCCCGGAGCCTGTGAAGAAGGCGAATGCCTGTGAAGCTGTCGCGTTTTGGAAAAAGGCCCATAGCCTATGAAGAAGGCGAATGCCTGTGAAGCTGTCGCGTTTTGGAAAAGGCCCAGAGCCTGTGAAGAAGGCGAATGCCTGTGAAGCTGTCACGTTTTGGAAAAGGCCCAGAGCCTGTGAAGAAGGCGAATGCCTGTGAAGCTGTCGCATTTTGGAAAAAGGCCCAGAGCCTGTGAAGAAGGCGAATGCCTGTGAAGCCATCGCGTTTTGGAAAAGGCCCGGAGCCTATGAAGAAGGCCAACGCTTGTGAAGCTCGCCGCCCGTGACACTCTCACGTAATAATGAGTTGGGGTTGTACACGCCCCGGAGTCTCAGGAGCACCGGCCTCAGGCCCTGGGGCTCCCTCCCACGCCCAGTGGCAGCACTTAGCTCCGCGCTGGTGAGAAGACGTCGAAGACTAGATTAGGTGCTGGACGCGGCTTTTTCATTTGCTTTCCGCAGTTGGCTTGTTCATTCTCATTCGAAATTTTATTGAAGCTGTTGCCGTCTTTGGCTTGTGGTTCACTCTCCTACCTCGATTTCTCTTATGCAAGGCCTCGTGAGGGGGGCAGCCGAGTGCCCTCGTGAGTGTTCCTGTCCTAGTCGTTCAAAGGTTTCGCGACCTGGGTCCATTACAGGAGCACCCCTCCAGTCTATGCCCCACGGGCACCGCGACATGAACACAGGGCCTGGGTCGGTCGCCCCCCCATGGCTGGGGGCCGAGAACTATCCACGCGCGGGCACGTAGCCGGAAGGCACGATAACGGAAGCAAAGCGATGATTAACAGCAATAACCCAAACACACCCCCGCGGGGCTTCACGCTACTGTCTTTTTACGCAGGAAAAAGGAAAAGAAATAACAAATCAGGCACAGCTCGCCTCACACCGGCCTGCAGGGAAGACTCGAGCTGCCTCCGAGGCTCAGGCAGACTCCCTCTCGCGCTTCACCGAGGCGCGACGGCGGGCAGACATGCTACCACCTCCCAAGAAGGTACGACGGCGTGGAGGCTGACCGCGGCCACCGCTAGAAGAGTCGCCACCTGAAGAAGAACCGGAGAAGCTTGGGGAACCCTAAGCGCCGCCAGTCACGCGAGCGCTGTCCTCTCCATCATCGCTGGAGCTGGGTTCCCGGCCGCAGTCGTCGTCCTCGGGGCAGCACCCTGCGCGATGACCATCTTCCACAAACACCCTCACCTAGAGGGTGGCATCGCCGTCAAACTTGAAGTGCAGGGTGCACCGACGACTCAGGCCACACGCGCGGGCAAACGTCTGCCAACCGCAGGCCAAGGCCAGGCTCCCGTCTCTGGAGACCTCCAGTGAAGCCCATGTGGCCCGGCTGCAGCGGCCGTCAGCCTGGAGCCAGAGGCCGCCCGGGGCGCCGGCTGGGAGCTCGCCGAGGAGGAAGCGAGGAAGTGGAAGCCGGGTGCTAGTCGGCTCCGCCGACCACACAACGAACTCCGGCAGCACCTCTACAGCGCGAAAGCGCGGCCTAGGGGGACGTGTGACCGAAGCACGCCCCCCGGCCGCAGCAGTCCGCCCGTCACCATGCTGGAAATCGTCTCCACGGCCGCGGGGAGCTGCCGTGGTGGCCACAGGATGTTTGCGAGGGCGCCCTCGGCCGCGCTTGGGCGGGGGAGAGGCAGGCTCAACCTGGCGAGCCTTCCCCTTCTCTGCGGCCGAGAACCTCCTCGACGGGGCCATGAAGAAGAAGGAGAAGCAAGGGGGGATGAACTGGAAGGGCGTGCGCCGATCCGTACTTATAGCCGGCGAGGGCCAACCGTCAGCCCCCACGATCGCAGGTAATCATGACCCGCTTTGCATGCAGGGACTTGTCCAATCCGTGCAGTTGCCGAGGCGCCATGGGGAAGTGGAGACGCCCACGTCCAATCAACCGCCACGCGGCACCCAAGACCGCAGGTTGTTAGGGCTCGCGGCGCTTCGCTCTTGCCCTTTCGCCTCCCTGCACAGCCAAGCCCGGGCGCGCCTTGGGCCCGGGGGCTACTGTCGGCATTCTGGGAACGGGGGTCCCCAGACTTGCCTGCCTGCGGCCTGCGGCGTGGCTCAAAAGGGGGCCCAGCATGGCCCATCTTCATCAACACAGACTCAAGACCCTCGCGAGGGGCCAAGCCTCGCGGGGAGGACGACACGGAGCTTCCTCAGGCACGGCCTCATCAGGCTGGCCCGCGAGGAGGCGGAGAGATCAAGGCGGGGTACCTCACGAGGTGCCCGTGACGCAAGCCATGACGACCAAGGGCGCCAGGCAGGCGCCAGCCCGCGCAGTGTCCTCCTTTCCTCTTTGGTGCAAAGGGAGCAAGCGCAGGCGGGAGCATCAAGCAAAGGCGCCCGTTTTGGTGCAACGAGACCAAGACCAGTCCAATGGCAGGGAGGAAGTCATTGTGGAGCCCAAGCCAGCGTCACCACCAGAGTCTTTGGCAGGCGAGGACCAACTTTAGTCAGGATAAGTGTACCAGATGTTCCCCTTCAGAATGGCCAATTGTTGGCGCCCTTCCCGCTCAATATTTGGGAAGAGGCCCAGGGCCTTTGCCTATAAATAGGACCAGCCACCCACAGGGTAGGAGGGAGGAGATCGAATCAGAGGGAGAATCGAGAAGAGAGAGAGAGAAGGGTGATTGAACTCCTCCCGGCAGTTCATCGCCCCAGCCAAGAACAGACCCTCGCGAGGCTGTTCTTCCTTGTATTGCTCATCATCATCAGCCCAAGAGGCAATCCACCACACCACACACTGGAGTAGGGTATTACACCACAACGGTGGCCCGAACCAGTATAAACCCTGTGTCTCTTGTGTTGTTCTTTCCATAGCCTAGATCTTAGCGAGGCGGAGGGGTGCAGGTAGGTAGAAGGAGAAATCTCCGCACACACCCCAGTGTTCGAACCTCAAGGGTCTTCCGGAACCCAAAATCCGACACCTTCATTAACCATAAAGTCGCACTTTTCCCAATTCAAGACAAGGTTAGTTTCTTCATATCTCTGCAAAACTCGATCAAGGTTGCTTAGGCAATCGTTAAAATAATTTCCATAAACAGAGAAATCATCCATGAAAACCTCAACAATCTTATCACAGAAATTAAAAAATATAGCAGTCATACATCTTTGAAAGGTAGCAGGTGCATTGCATAAACCAAAAGGCATATGTCTATAAGCAAAGGAACCGAAAGGGCAAGTAAAAGTAGTTTTCTCCTGATCATCTTTTGACACAGGTATTTGAGAGAAACCAGAATAACCATCTATAAAGCAAAAATGTGTATGTTTAGATAGTCTTTCTGGCATTTGATCAATAAAATGTAGAGGGTAATGATATTTTCTAGTAGCTTTGTTTAAGTTGCAAAAATCAATTACCATTCTATAACCTGTAACAACTATTTGTGGAATCAACTCATTCTTATCATTAGGAACAACAGTAATACCTCCCTTCTTAGAGAGACAATGAACAGGGCTTACCCATTGACTATCAGTGACAGGATAAATTATACCTGCCTCCAGGAGCTTTAGTATTTCATTTCTTACCACTTCTTTCATCTTAGGATTTAACCGTCATTGATGATCAACAACTGGTTTTGCATCTTTCTCCAATTTAATTTTTTGCTGGCATAGAGTGGGACTAATGCCCTTAAGATCATCAAGAGTATATCCAATAGCAGCACGGTGCTTCTTCAGAGTTTTGAATAATTTCTTTTCTTCATGCTCTGAAAGGTTAGCACTAATAATAACACGATATATCTTCTTTTCATCAAGATAAGCATATTTCAGAGTATCGGGTAATTGTTTAAGCTTAAACACGGGATCACCCTTAGTTGGAGGAGGATCCCTAAGGATTTCAATAGGCAAATTGTGTTTCAAAATAGGCCCTTGATTAAAGAATACTTCATCTATTTCCCTTCTTTCTTTCATAAACATATAATTTTCATGGTCTAACAAATATTGTTCTAAAGGATTATTAGGAGGCAAGACAATAGAAGGAAGACCAATAATTTCATCTTTACTAGGCAATTCTTTATCATGGGGTTTTCTACGAAATTTAGAGAAATTAAAATCATGAGCCATATCCCCTAAAACAATAGTAACAATATCTTTCTCGCAGTCTATCTTAGCATTAACAGTATTCAAGAAAGGTCTACCAAATATAATGGGACAAAAATTATCTTGTGGGGAAGCAAGAAGAAGAAAATCAGTAGTATATTTTAGCTTCACACACAAGACTTCAACATCTCTAACAATCCCAATTGGTGATATAGTATCTCTATTAGCAAGCTCAATAGTAACATAAATATCTTCTATCTCAGCAGGTGCAATATCATTCATAATTTCTTTATATAAGGTATAAGGAATTGAACTCACACTAGCATCCACATCACGTAAGCCATGATAACAATGATCTCCTATTTTAACAGAAACAACAGGCATGCCAGCAACAGGTCTATGTTTATCTTTCATATCGGGTTTGGCAATTCTAGCAGCTTCATCACAGAAATAAATAACATGCCCATTAAAATTATCAACCAAGAGATCTTTAACCATAGCAATACTAGCTTCAACTTTAATTTTCTCAGAGGGTTTGGGTGTTCTAATATAACTTTTGTTGACCACAGCTGAAGCTTTAGCATGATCCTTTATTCTAACAGGGAGTGGTGGTTTCTCAATATAAGCAGTAGGATCAACATTATAAGTAATAGTTTCTTCTTCAACTTTAATAGGTTCTACTACTTTAACTTCAATTGGAGGATGATAATTAAACCACTTCTCCTTAGGGAGATCAACATGAATAGCAAAAGATTCACAAAAAGAAGCTACTATCTCAGAGTCAAGTCCATATTTAGTGCTAAAATTACGAAAAGCATCGGTATCCATAAAAGATTTAACACAATCAAACTTAAGGTTTATACCTGACTCCTTACCTTCTTTGAGTTCCCAATCTTCAGAGTTGCGTTTAATTCTTTCCAATAAATCCCATTTTATTTCAATATCCTTCTTCATATAGGAACCAATACAAGAAGTATCGAGCATGGATCGATCATTACACTACTGCAGGATGCTGCTAACGCGACACTACGATCAGAGGCCCTTCGACGAAACTGTGTGTGATGCCATAATCACAAATGGTGGTGTAAAAAATGTCAAAAAGGGTGCAAAACATTTGCGATGGAGGATGCATCAAACATAGTTCAGATTTTAGTTGCGTGTGTGATGCAGGGCATACGGTTCAGTTCAATGAACTGTTTGCGATTAGGCGGAACAAAAGAAGTGGGAAGCCAGATGAAGGCGTGTGCGATATACAACATACGGTTCACTCGGATGAACTGTTTGTGATGAGGAGGAACAATAGAAACGGGCAGCTAGATAAAGGTGTGTGCGATTGAGGGCATACCCTTCAGAAGGACTAACTGTTTGTGATTAGGCAACATAACAGAAACGGGTCAGCCAGATCAAAGTGTCTGCGATTGATGTCATACACTTCACATGGATGAACTGTTTGCGATTAGCCATAACAAACTGAAACAATTAGATAGATCAACATGTGTGTGCTAGACGGGCACACACATTCTAATTAAAAGAAGCGTGCACAATGGTAATAACGAGCGCGCACGGTTGTTGGAACAAGACGTGTGCTGACATTGCCTATTGCGGTGCACCCTATGGTGCAAACGCCACGTACGCTGCCGAGAAGGCGTACATGCCCATGTTACGCCTTCCGAGAATAGTGCTGCACTTATAACCGTCAGTCAATTTTGAGCATGCGTCCCGTCACATTCCAAATTGCAAGCCTATTCACACCTATCAAAAGCTAAACGGTTTCCCACTTAGGAGTGTATTACTACTCGGTTATAAATACTACTACTCCAAGATGACTGCACATTCCTCCTCAACTCCTCATCCACAAAAACAAACAAGTCATTCATCATCATTCCCTTGCGTCTACCATGGCCAGCGTGAGTTCTGGGTCGAGAGATTTCCACCAGGGAGATGCAAGCATGGAAGTGGAAGCACGAGAGATGTCCCGCCTCGCCATGAACGCAGCGGTCATGTCCCGCCGTGCGGCCGTAGCAGCACAGAGGTCCTGCCATGCCGCCAAAGAAGCACGTAGGTCCCGCCGCGCTGTCGATGCGGCAGACTGGTCCGGCCGCGCCGTGGAAGCAGAAGAGATGTCCTGCGGCGCCGCGAATGCAACAGAGATGTCCTCCCGCGCCACAGTAGCCTGGGAAAATGTCTTGCAGGCAGGCGAGGACTCTTACAGGCGCATGCATGCGATCGTCCATAGCCAGATGGATCAGATCTCTGGCTGGGAGAGGTTGTAGGACAACATGAAAGCCTCTTTTGAACAGGCTACCAGCGTCATCCGGCAACTAAATGAGAGCAATGCGAAGCTCCGGGCCGAGCGCGACCTGTTGAGGGCGAAGATTGTCGGAAGTGCGGAGCAACAGGAGGAGACCACTGCCTTGTTAAAGAGGACCGGTGTCATCGCCGAGAAACTTATGGACGAGAATGCCATGCTGCGCATCGAGCACAGAAGGCTAATCCGTGGATGCTCTCAAGCAGCATCTTGAGGACAAGAAAGAGCTCATCGCCGCTCGCCGCGGAGACTAGTTCCCGGGGCCTGCAGCAACGCATCAAGAAAGTAGAGATCAACCAGCCAGATCGTTGTCTTCCTTCTTATTTTGCCCTTGTGTATTTCAGGTGTTGCCGCATGTGGATATTTTTAATTATGTTCCTAAATATGTAAGACAATTATTATCCATTGTCATCGTCCTTATATTCATCATGCTTGCTATGAGTCACAATCGATGCTATATAGGTTCATCAGATCTTACATCAAGATCCGTGAAAAACTTTCTTTTCAGATTTTCATTTTTCTCTCTTAAATCTCAGTCCAGTGAGACATATAGCCACGTCGTAGAACAGGGGCTCGGGCGCCATTAATGGAGACGTTGGGAGGGAGGTGCGGTGGCGGGTAGCGGTCAAAGGGCTCTCCTCCCGATGAGCACGCGCAGGGGTCTGATCGCATGCCTCCCGTACTCAAATAGCTACCCCGCACGGCACCTGCTAGCCAATAAAAGGGGGACGCGTGGCGGCACGTAATTGGTAAGTAGAACGCCCACGATTTCAATAATACTTGTGTTTCCGATTTGTAACGTGACAACGCTTGTTCCAAAATGACTATTGATTGTTAATGTGTGCGCCTTCGCCAATCGGACAGAAAAATTACCACAACATGTTGGTGCCAGGTCATGACACCATGCCAAGTTTCATGATTTTCATGCGTGTTTTGGATTTACAAGAATTAAAAAACCAAGTTTCTCAATCTTTCTGACCGAGCCACGACGCCCAGATGTTTGAATTTCAATCCCATCTCTTGCATGGGACCTAAAATTCACCCAAGGACACACGTATGATTTTTCAACCAACTTTAGTGCACTGGAGCATGTGCTTGTAGTTCAAATTTGAATTATGCACATTAAATGCCCAGAAACTCAATTAATGTATAAAAAGGGCCAAACTAACTCGGAATAATTCCAAAATTTAGCACGATACTTCTATTTGGTCTAATCTGCCAGTGTAAAAAAATTAAGGCAGGAGAAGGCAGTGTACATATGTCGTTTCGCACACGGAGGTAACACATTCTCTCTCGGAACCATGAGCCTTCTTGAGGGAAGCTCCGGTTTGCAAGAAGCTACACCAAAGCTTGTCCCAATTCGGCCAAAAAAATCACCGTAGCATGTTGGTGCCATGTCATGGCACCATGCTAAGTTTCATGATTTTCAGGCGTGTTTTGGATTTACAGGAATTTAAAAACCAAGTTTCTCAATCTTTCCGGCCGAGCCACGACGCCCAGATGTTTGAATTTCATTTCTCATTTCTTGCATGGGACCTAGAAATTCACACAAGGACACACATGTGATTTTCAACCAACTTTGGTGCACTAGAGCATGTGCTTGTAGTTCAAATTTGAATTATGCACATTAAATGCCTAGAAACTCAATTAATGTATAAAAAAGGTCAAACGAACCCGAAATAATTCCAAAATTTAGCACGATACTTCTATTTGGTCTAATCTGCGTGTGTAAAAAAATTAAGCCGGGAGAAGGCAGTGTAAGTATGTCGTTTCGCACATGGAGGTGACAAGTTCCCTCTTGGAACCACGAGCCTTCTTGAGGGAAGCGCCGGTTTGCAAGAAGCTTACACCAAAGCTTGTCCCAATTTGGCCAAAAAATAATAGCACAGCATGTTGGTGTCATGTCATGACACCATGCCAAGTTTAATGACTTTCAGGCGTGTTTTGGATTTACAGGAATTAAGAAACCAAGTTTCTCAATCTTTCTGGCTGAGCCATGATGCCCAGATGTTTGAATTTCATTCTCATTTCTTGCATGGGACCTAGAAATTCACCCAAGGACACACATGTGATTTTTCAACCAACATTGGTGCACTGGAGCATGTGCTTGTAGTTCAAATTTGAATTATGCACATTAAATGCGCAGAAACTCAATTAATGTATAAAAAGGCCAAACGAACCCGGAATAATTCCAAAATTTAGCACGATACTTATATTTGGTCTAATCTACCTGTGTAAAAAATTAAGGCGGGAGAAGGCAATGTACATATGTTGTTTCACACACGAAGGTGACAAGTTCCCTCTCGGAACCACGAGCCTTCTTGAGGGAAGCTCCGGTTTGCAAGAAGCTTCCACCAAAGCTTGTCCCAATTCGGCCAAAAAAATTACCGCAGCATGTTGGTGCCATGTCATGACTCCATGCCAAGTTTCATGATTTTCAGGCGTGATTTAGATTTACAGGAATTAAAGAACCAAGTTTATCAATCTTTCCGACCAAGCCACGACGCCCACATGTTTGAATTTCATTCCCATTTCTTGCATGGCACCTATAAATTCACCCAATGACACACATGTGATTTTTCAACAAACTTTGGTGCACTAGAGCGTGTGCTTGTAGTTCAAATTTTAATTATGCAGATTAAATGCCTAGAAACTCAATTAATGTATAAAAAAGGTCAAACGAAACCGGAATAATTCCAAAAATTAGCACGATACTTCTATTTGGTCTAATCTGCCTGTGTAAAAAAATTAAGGCGGGAGAAGGCAGTGTACGTATGTCGTTTCGCACACAGAGGTGACACGTTCCCTCTGGGAACCACAAGCCTTCTTAAGGGAAGCTCCGGTTTGCAAAAAAGCTTACACCAAAGCTTGTCCCAATTCGGCCGAAAAAATTACCGCAACATGTTGGTGCCATGTCATGACACCATGCCAAGTTTCATGATTTTCATGTGTGTTTTGGATTTACAGAAATTAAAAAACCAAGTTTCTCAATCTTTCCGACTGAGCCACGACGCCCACATGTTTGAATTTCATTCCCATTTCTTGCATGAGACCTATAAATTCACCCAAAGACACAAATGTGATTTTTCAACAAACTTTGGTGCATTGGAGCATGTGCTTGTAGTTCAAATTTGAATTATGCACATTAAATTGCGAGAAACTCAATTAATGCATAAAAATGCCAAACGAACCCGGAATAATTCCAAATTTAAACACGACACTCATGTACTAGTTGCACGTTCACTGTACGTAAATGTTCTAGCAATTCAAACACCATCCTTTCCCTCCGTAACACCATTTTGTCTTTCAAGACATAATGAAAAAATCAGGTATACCACAAACAGTTTACTAGAAAGAATCATGTGGGATGCGATATAAAATATCTTGGCGCACCGTCTTGTCTGGCTTACGCAGGAAGCTTCATCGTCTACAGTCCACCGCCCTTGCTTGAACCACACTTGTGCGCCAGTTTCTCATGGCACCGCGAAAAAAATTTGCCACCGCGGAAATATCTATCTCCCTGCCCCCTCCCTCTCACCAAAAGCCACATTTCCACACTTCCTCCTTTCTTTCCAAGTTCAAACCTTCACTGCTGCTTACTGGCAGCTCAGCCTCCTCATAGATGACCCTTCTTCTTGCAGCACCACCTCCTCGCCGTCTACCCTTCTTCTTTCAGCACCGCCTCCTCATCGGCGACCCTTCTTCTTGCAGCGCCGCCTCCTCGCCGGCGACCCTTCTTCTTGCTACGGGGCCTCCCCGTCGCCGACCCTTCTTCTTGCTGTGCGGCCTCATCGATATGGTCAGGTAATCCACACCCCACCCACACCATCCTCCTCCTTTCCCGTCCCACATGCCCCGACCGACGGCGCGACACCTTCCACCGAAATCACTGCCCCCTCCTCCAATTAAGCGCCTCCCACATCCATTTTGCATGCAGTATAACATGGAGCTCAGTAGCATGCGGCCGCACGCGCGCACGAGGTCGCTATGGCTGGCATGCATGTCGACCACCAGATCTTGGAGGAGCACCTCGTCTTCGAGGCCACCATCGACACCGCCACGCGATTGTCTACTTTAAAATATAGTCCATGTTGTTTTCTCGAGGCCACCGCCAGTGCCTTCTCGTGACTTGTCCTCTGTAATGCTAATATGCAATCTAATGTTAAGTTAATAGTTTGGTCCTCTGAAATGTAATGTTCAGTTAACACTTACGTCCAACAATTGCTACATTTCGTAGTACTGTTCTCAAGCATTCTTTGTTTTATTAACTATCTTATCTTCTAGTACATGTTTCTATTCTGCAATGTCGTGCTCAGTTAACTATTTTGGTTCATTTGGTCTGTTGTCCATTTAACTGTTTGGTTTAGTTCTGCAATTTGATTTTCATTTGTTGTGGGTACAATTTTGTATTGTTATGCATGTGACACCAATCAAATTTGGATGTACTCAATACATATTCTACTGATAGTATGGCAACTCTCAGTTAACCTGATCAAGATCTTCCTTATGTGTGTTAGGGAAACAATGGGAGACACTGTGGTTTACCATCGAGGTTTGTTCAAGTAGGGTCCTTTGGCTAATAGCACATTATTGTGCAGTTGTAGGAATCATTCTAATATTTAGGTTTCTTACAATTTGGTCTTTCACATGTAGGTCATGCTGTCAGAGGCTTAGACCCACTGTTCGACCCATTTGCATATGGGGAAATGAGATGTCTGTGAATATCAGTCAAGTCAAGAAACTTAGAAAGATTGTTAGGATGAAGAAACTTGCGATGGATAACAGCAAGATCTTTGTTTGCACAATGAAGAAGGCATCAGTCAACTATAGGATGGTACTAACTCTTTTACCTTGTTTTTACCCCTTGCGCCATTTCAAAATTTATAACAATGATTTATGCATAGCTTTGTTTTTTGTACTTTTCAAAGCAGTTCATCGATGATTACCTCTCAAACCACCTGCATGGTCAAGAGGCAAGGAAGGTATTCATTCAACACCCACGGTACAATATTGAAGTCTTGCTGAAGAGGACGAAGGTTGGGCGGGCAATTACCCATAGCCACTGGTCTGAAGTTGCAAGGACATTCAACATCAATGAAGGCTCAATATTTGCCTTCCGCTTCTGCAGATTCCCAGATGAGATTCATCTATCTATTTACCATGTATGATGCTACTTTCCAAAGGTTTTTGATGCTTCATGTGAAACTTGGTGTTGTTGTGTAATGGTGTAACTGAGTGCCGAAGCTATCTGATGTAATTCGATTATGAAATCCTGGTTGCTGTTATACGGATAATAAATATTTGGTGTGTTTTATAAGAAATATCAGTTTGATTAGTACATGGATTATCAATAATAGGCTAATTACCCTGCTTATTGGGGTTTTCTAGTGTAGACGGTTACTCATACAGCACCATGGGCGATGAACTCAAACAACCCGCATGGTTTCTAGAAAGTAGGCATGTTCGATCAACTAACAATCACACACGGCTTACGGCAGTGAACTGTTTGCGTTAGGCCACCTTGCACAAACGTTTCCACACAAAGAACTCTGTGTGATATACATACCTACGCAAATATTTTTCTGGGATTCACCGTGTGGGATGTACATACCTACGGAAATATTTTTCTCGGATTCACCGTGTGGGACGTACATACCTACGGAAATGATTGGGTTTCGATGCCTCGCCCGATCGCACACGAGCTCATTTGGTGTCCCAGGAGGGCCTATCCCCGACGGTTTCTGGGTCGTGTGGGAAGGACCCCCCTATCGCCCACACTCACTTGGCGACGGTTCCAAATGCCATCGCGGAAAGGGGTTAAAAACTGTTTGTATAGCATGTCGCTGTCCCAGTGGTATGAGAAAGCTGAGCATAGAAATTTTAAATAATAATTTCTCTTGGGAGCTCATGATTGGGGCATGAATATAACATTGACTTAAGCCTCCCCAAGCTTGAGCGATACTTTCTCCTTCACGAGGCCAAAAATTATATATATAGTTCCGATCACGATGAACCAGATGCACAGGATAAAACTTCTGATGAAATTCCAATTTCAATCGGTTGTAGTTCCATGATCCAATATCATCCAATAGCCTATACCATGCCAATGCCTTTCCCTTCAAATATAAAGGGAAGACCTTCTTCTTGACAACATCCTCGGGCATACCTGCAAGCTTAAATCATCCACATAGATTAGGTGCATATCGGGGTGTAATGTTCCATCTCCTGCATAAGGATTAGCTAGCAGTTTCTCTATCATACCCGAAGGAATTTCATAATAAATATTTTCAGTAGGCACAGCAGGTTGAGGAGCAACTCTTTGCTCTTCCGGTCGAGGTGAAGATACCCCGAACAAGCCCCTCAAAGGATTACTTTCCATAGTAACAAGTGACAGTAAATTTCAGCACACTATGTAAATGTTTCCTTACCAAATTCCATTTACCAAAGGCGCTTCACTCCCTGGCAACGGTGCCAGAAAAGAGACTTGATGATCCACGAGTATAGGGGATCTATTGTAGTCCTTTTGATAAGTAAGAGTGTCGAACCCAACGAGGAGCAGAAGGAAATGACAAGTGGTTTTCAGCAAGGTACTCTCTGCAAGCACTGAAATTATCGGTAACAGATAGTTTTGTGATAAGATAAATCGTAACGGGTAACAAGTAAATAAAGTAACTAAAGTTGCAGCAAGGTGGCCCAACCCTTTTTGTAGCAAAGGACAAGACTCGAAAAACTCTTATATAAATCAAAGCGCTCCCGAGGACACATGGGAATTATTGTCAAGTTAGTTTTCATCATGCTCATATTATTTGTGTTGGGGAATGCAGTAATTTAAAAAAATTCCTACGCACACACAAGATCATGGTGATGCACAGCAACGAGAGGGGAGAGTATCTTCTATGTACCCTCGTAGACCGTAAGCGGAAGTGTTATGACAACGCGGTTGATGTAGTCGTACGTCTTCACAATCGATCGATCTAGTACCGAAGATACGGCACCTCCGCGATCTGTACACGTTCGGCTCGGTGACGTCCCGAGAACTCACAATCTACTAGAGCTTCGAGGGAGAGCTTCAGCGGCACGATGGCGTGATGATGGTGATGATGTTGCTACCGGAACAGGGCTTCACCTAAGCACCGCTACGATATCACCGAGGTGGATTATGGTGGAGGGAGGCACCGCACACGGCTAAGAGATCAATGATCAACTTGTGTGTCTATGGGGTGCCCCCATACCCCGTATATAAAGGAGTGGAGGAGGGGGAGGGTGTTGGCCTCTCTAGGCGCGCCCCAAGGGAGTCCTACTCCCACCAGGAGTAGGATTCTCCCCCTTCCCTATGTTGGTTCTAGGAAAGAAGGAAGGAGGAGGAAGAAGGAAGGAAAGGGCGGCCGGCCCCCCTCCCAATTCAGATCGGGCTTGGGGGGCGCCCCCCTCCTTTGCTTCTTTTCCCTCTCTTCCACTAAGGCCCAATAAGGCCCATATACCTCCCGGGGGGTTCCGGTAACCTCCTGATGCTCCGGTATACTCCCGATTTCACCCGGAACCATTCCAATGTCCAAACATAGGCTTACAATATATCGATCTTTATGTCTCGACCATTTTGAGACTCCTCATCATGTCCGTGATCAAATCCGGGACTCTGAACTACCTTAGGTACATCCAAACACATAAACTCGTAATACCGATCGTCACCGAACGTTAAGCGTGCGGACCCTACGGGTTCGAGAACTATGTAGACATGACTGAGACATGTCTTCGGTCAATAACCAATAGTGGAACATGGATCCTCATATTGGTTCCTACATATTCTACGAAGATCTTTATCGGTCAAACCGCATAACAATATACATTGTTCCCTTTGTCATCGGTATGTACTTGTCCGAGATTCGATCGTCGGTATCTCAATACCTAGTTCAATCTCATTGCTGGCAAGTCTCTTTAGTCGTTCCGTAATGCTACATCCCATAACTAACTCATTAGCTACATTGCTTGCAAGGCTTATAGTGATGTACATTACCGAGAGGGCCAGAGATACCTCTCCGACAATCGGAGTGACAAATCCTAATCTTGATCCATGCCAACTCAACAAACACCATCGGAGACACCTGTAGAGCACCTTTATAATCACCCAGTTACGTTGTGACGTTTGGTAGCACACAAAGTGTTCCTCCGATATTCGGGAGTTGCATGATCTCATAGTCATAGGAACATGTATAGTTATGGATAAAGCAATAGCAACAAACTAAACGATCATCGTGCTAAGCTAACGGATGGGTCAAGTCAATCACATCATTCTCTAATGATGTGATCCCGTCAATCAAATGACAACTCATGTCTATGGTTAGGAAACATAACCATCATTGATTCAACGAGCTAGTCAAGTAGGGGCAAACTAGTGACACTCTGTTTGTCTATGTATTCACACATGTACTAAGTTTCCGGTTAATACAATTCTATCATGAATAATAAACATTTATCATGATATAAGGAAATATAAATAACAACTTTATTATTGCCTCTAGGGCATATTTCCTTCAGTCTCCCACTTGCACTGGAGTCAATAATCTAGATTACATTGTAATGATTCTAACACCCATGGAGTCTTGGTGCTGATCATGTTTTGCTCGTGAGAGAGGCTTAGTCAACGGGTCTGCAAGATTCAGATCCGTATGTATCTTGCAAATCTCTATGTCTCCCTCCTTGACTTGATCGCGGATGGAATTGAAGCGTCTCTTGATGTGCTTGGTTCTCTTGTGAAATATGGATTCCTTTGCCAAGGCAATTGCACTAGTATTGTCACAAAAGATTTTCATTGGACCCGATGCACTAGGTATGACACCTAGATTGTATATGAACTCCTTCATCCAGACTCCTTCATTTGCTGCTTCCGAAGTAGCTATGTTTTCCACTTCACACGTAGATCCCACCACGACGCTCTACTTGGAACTGCACCAACTGACAGCTCCACCATTTAATAAAAATACATATCCGGTTTGTGACTTAGAGTCATCCAGATCAGTGTCAAAGCTTGCATCGATGTAACTGTTTACGACGAGCTCTTTGTCACCTCCATATACGAGAAACATATCCTTAGTCCTTCTCAGGTATTTCAGGATATTCTTGACCGCTGTCCAGTGACCCACTCCTGGATTACTTTGGTACCTCCCTGCTAAACTGATAGCAAGGCACACATCAGGTCCGGTACACAGCATTGCATACATGATAGAACCTATGGCTGAAGCATAGGGAACACCTTTCATTTTCTCTCTATCTTCTGCAGTGGTCAGGCATTGAGTCTGACTCAACTTCATACCTTGTAATACAGGCAAGAACCCTTTCTTTGCCTGATCCATTTTGAACTTCTTCCAAACTTTACCAAGGTATGTGCTTTGTGAAAGTCCAATTAAGCGCCTTGATCTATCTCTATAGATCTTGATGCCCAATATATAAGCAGCTTCACCGAGGTCTTTCATAGAAAAATTCTTATTCAAGTATCCTTTTATGCTATTCAGAAATTCAGTATCATTACTAATCAACAATATGTCATCTACATATAATATCAGAAATGCTACGGAGCTCCCACTCACTTTCTTGTAAATACAGGCTTCTCCAAAAGTCTGTACAAAACCATATGCTTTGATCACACTATCAAAGTGTATATTCTAACTCCGAGAGGCTTGCACCAGTTCAAAAATGGATCGCTGGAGCTTGCACACTTTGTTAGCACCTTTTGGATCGACAAAACCTTCTGGTTGCATCATATACAACTCTTCTTTTAGATATCCATTAAGGAATGCAATTTTGACATCCATTTGCCAAATTTCATAATCATAAAATGCGGCAATTGCTAACATGATTCAGACGGACTTAAGCATCGCTACATGTGAGAAGGTCTCGTCGTAGTCAACTCCTTGAACTTGTCGAAAACCTTTTGCAACAAGTCGAGCTTTGTAGACAGTAACATTACTGTCACCGTCAGTCTTCTTATTGAAGATCCATTTATTCTCTATGGCCTGCCGATCATCGGGCAAGTCAACCAAAGCCCATACTTTGTTCTCATACATGGATCACATCTCAGATTTCATGGCCTCAAGCCATTTTGCGGAATCTGGGCTCATCATCGCTTCCTCATAGTTCGTAGGTTTGTCATGGTCAAGTAACATGACTTCTAGAACAGGATTACCGTACCACTATGGTGCAGATCTTACTCTGGTTGACCTACGAGGTTCGGTAGTAACTTGATCAGAAGTTTCATTATCATCATCATTAGCTTCCTCATTATCATCATCATTAGCTTCCTCACTTACTGGTGTAGGAATCACTGGAACTGATTTTAGTGATGAACTACTTTCCAATAAGGGAGAAGGTACAATTACCTCGTCAAGTTCTACTTTCCTCCCACTCACTTCTTTTGAGAGACACTCCTTCTCTAGAAAGGATCCATTCTTAGCAACGAATATCTTGCCTTCGGATCTGTGATAGAAGGTGTACCCAACAGTCTCCTTTGGGTATCCTATGAAGACACATTTCTCCGATTTGGGTTCGAGCTTATGAGGTTGAAGCTTTTTCACATAAGCATCGCAGCCCCAAACTTTAAGAAACGACAACTTGGGTTTCTTGCCAAACCACAGCTCATAAGGTGTCGTCTTGACGGATTTAGATGGTGCCCTATTTAACGTGAATGCAGCCGTCTCTAAAGCATAACCCTAAAACGATATCGGTAAATCAGTGAGAGACATCATAGATAGCACCATATCTAGTAAAGTATGATTACGACGTTCGGACACACCATTACGTTATGGTGTTCCAGGTGGCGTGAGTTGCGAAACTATTCCAAATTGTTTCAAATGAAGTCCAAACTCATAACTCAAATACTCACCTCCACGATCAGATCGTAGAAACTTGATTTTGTTGTTACGATGATTTTCCACTTCACTCTAAAATTATTTAAACTTTTCAAATGTTTCAGACATATGTTTAATCAAGTAGATATACCCATATCTGCTCAAATTATCTGTGAAGGTGAGAAAATAACGATATCCGCCGCGAGCTTCAATGTTCATTGGACCACATACATCAGTATGTATGATTTCCAATAACTCTGTCGCTCGCTCCATTGTTCCGGAGAATGGAGTTTTAGTCATCTTGCCCATGAGGCATGGTTCGCAAGTACCAAGTGATTCATAATCAAGTGATTCCAAAAGTCCATCAAAATGGAGTTTCTTCATGCGCTTTACACCAATATGACCTAAACGGCAGTGCCACAAATAAGTTGCACTATCATTATCAACTCTGCATCTTTTGGCTTCAATACTATGAACATGTGTATCACTACAATCAAGATTTGGTAAAATTAGACCACTCTTCAAGGGTGCATGACCATAAAAGATATTACTCATATGAATAGAACAACCATTATTCTCTGATTTAAATGAATAACCATCTCGCTTAAACAAGATCCAGATATAATGTTCATGCTCAATGCTGGCACCAAATAACAATTGTTCAGGTCTAAAACTAATCCTGAAGATAGATGTAGAGGTAGTGTACCGACAGCGATCACATCAACTTTGGAACCATTTCCCACGCGCACCGTCACCTCGTCCTTAGCCAATCTTCGCTTAATCCGTAGCCCCTGTTTCGAGTTGCAAATGTTAGCAACTGAACCAGTATCAAATACCCAGGCACTATTGCGAGCATTAGTAAGGTACACATCAATAACATGTATATCAAATATACCTTTCACTTTGCCATCCTTCTCCGCCAAATACTTGGGGCAGTTTCGCTTCTAGTGACCAGTTCCTTTGCAGTAGAAGCACTCATTCTCAGTCTTAGGTCCAGACTTGGGTTTCTTCCCTTGAGCAGCAACTGGCTTGCTGTTCTTTTTGAAGTTCCCCTTCTTCCCTTTACCATTTTTCTTGAAACTGGTGGTCTTATTGACCATCAACACTTGATGCTCTTTCTTTATTTATACCTCCGCAGCTTTTAGCATCGCGAAGAGCTCAAGAATTGTCTTATCCATCTGTTGCATATTATAGTTCATCACGAAGCTCTTGTAGCTTAGTGGAAGTGATTGAAGAAATCTGTCAATGACACTATCATCAGGAAGATTAACTCCCAATTGAGTCAAGTGGTTGTGGTACCCAAACATTATGAGTATATGTTCACTGATAGAACTATTCTCCTCCATCTTGCAGCTGTAGAAGTTATTGGAGACTTCATATCTCTCAATCCGGGCATTTGCTTGAAATATTAAATTCAACTCCTAGAACATCTCATATGCTCCATGACGTTCAAAACGTCGTTGAAGCCCCGGTTCTAAGTCGTAAAGCATGGCACAGTGAACTATCATGTAGTCATCAGCTTTGCTCTGCCAGGTGTTCATAACATGTGGCGTTGCTCCTGCAGGGGGTTTGTCACCTAGCGGTGCTTCCAGGACGTAATTCTTCTGTGTATCAATGAGGATAATCCTCAAGTTACGGACCCAGTCCGTGTAGTTGCTACCATCATCTTTCAACTTAGCTTTCTCTAGGAACGCATTAAAATTCAACGGAACAACAGTATGGGCCATCTATCTACAACAACATAGACATGCAAAATACTATCAGGTACTAAGTTCATGATAAATTAAAGTTCAGTTAATCAAATTACTTAAGAATTCCCACTTAGATAGACATCTCTCTAATCATCTAAGTGATCACGTGATCCATATCAACTAAACCTTGTCCGATCATCACGTGAGATGGAGTAGTTTTCAATAGTGAACATCACTATGTTGATCATATCTACTATATGATTCATGCTCGACCTTACGGTCTCCAGTGTTCCGAGGCCATATCTGCATATGCTAGGCTCGTCAAGTTTAACCTGAGTATTCCGCGTGTGCAAAACTGGCTTGCACCCGTTGTATGTGAACGTAGAGCTTATCACACCCGATCATCACGTGGTGTCTCGGCACGACGAACTGTAGCAACGGTGCATACTCAGGGAGAACACTTATACCTTGAAATTTAGTGAGATATCATCTTATAATGCTACCGCCGAACTAAGCAAAATAAGATGCATAAAGGATAAATATCACATGCAATCAATATAAGTGATATGATACGGCCATCATCATCTTGTGCCTTTGATCTCCATCTCCTAAGCACCGTCATGATCACCATCGTCACCGGCTTGACACCTTGATCTCCATCGAAGCATCATTGTCGTCTCGCCAACTATTGCTTCTACGACTATTGCCTACCGCTTAGTGATAAAGTAAAGCAATTACATGGCGATTGCATTTCATACAATAAAGCGACAACCATATGGCTCCTGCTAGTTGCCGATAACTGTGTTACAAAACATGATCATCTCATACAATAAAATTTAGCATCATGTCTTGACCATATCACATCACAACATGCCCTGCAAAAACAAGTTAGACGTCCTCTACTTTGTTGTTGCAAGTTTTACGTGGCTGCTACGGACTGAGCAAGAACCGTTCTTACCTACGCATCAAAAAAACCACAGCACGGTATAGTGATTGCTTTTTGATCTTCAGAAAGAACCATGTTCATTGAATCTGATTCAACTAAAGCTGGAGAAACAGACACCCACTAGCCACCTGTGTGCGAAGCACGTCGGTAGAACTAGTCTCGCGTAAGTGTACGCATAATGTCGGTCTGGGCCGCTTCATCCAACAATGCCGCTGAATCAAGAATCAAGTAGTGACGGCAAGCAATATGTATATACCCACGCCCACAAATCCTTTGTGTTCTAATCGTGCATATAACATCTACACATAAACCTGGCTCGGATTCCACTGTTGGGGAACGCAGTAATTTCAAAAAAAATCCTATGCACACGCAAGATCATGGTGATGCCCAGCAATGAGAGGGGAGAGTATCGTCTACGTACCCTCGTAGACCGTAAGAGGAAGTGTTATGACAACGCGGTTGATGTAGTCCCACGTCTTGACAATCGAGCGATCTAGTACCGAAGATACGACACCTACGTGATCTGTACACGTTCGGCTCGGTGACGTCCCGTGGACTCATGATCCAGTAGAGCTTCGAGGGAGAGCTTCGTCAGCACGACGGCGTGATGACGGTGATGATGTTGCTACCAGAACAGGGCTTCGCCTAAGCACCGCTACGATATTACTGAGGTGGATTATGGTGGAGGGGGCACCAGACACGGCTAAGAGATCAATGATCAACTTGTGTGTCTATGGGGTGCCCCCCTCCCCCGTATATAAAGGAGTGGAGGATGGGGAGGGGGCCGACCTCTCTAGGAGCGCCCCAAGGGAGTCCTACTCCCATCGGGAGTAGCATTCTCCCCCTTCCAAAATGTTGGTTCTAGGAGAGAAGGAAGGAGGAGGAAGAAGGAAGGAAAGGGCGGTCGGCCCCCTCCCAATTCGGATTGGGCTTGGGGGGTGCCCCCTCCTTTGCTTCTTTTCCCTCTCTTCCACTAAGGCCCAATAAGGCCCATATACCTCCCGGGGGGTTCCGGACTTCCAGTAACCTCCCGATGCTCCGGTATACTCCCGATTTCACCCGGAACCATTCCGATGTCCAAACATAGGCTTCCAATATATCGATCTTTATGTGTCGACCATTTCGAGACTCCTCATCATGTCCGTGATCAAATCTGGGACTCCGAACTACCTTCGGTACATCGAAACACATAAACTCGTAATACCGATCATCACCGAACGTTAAGCATGCGGACCCTACAGGTTCAAGAACTATGTAGACATGACCGAGACATGTCTCCGGTCAATAACCAATAGCGGAACATGGATGCTCATATTGGTTCCTACATATTCTACAAAGATCTTTATCGGTCAAACCGCATAATGATATATGTTGTTCCCTTTGTCGATCATCGGTATCTCAATACCTAGTTCAATCTCGTTACTGACAAGTCTCTTTACTCATTCCGTAATGCTACATCTCGTAACTAACTCATTAGCTACATTTCTTGCAAGGCTTATAGTGATGTACATTACCGAGAGGGCCCAGAGATACCTCTCCGACAATCGGAGTGACAAATACTAATCTTGATCCATGCCAACTCAACAAACACCATCGGAGACACCTGTAGAGCACCTTTATAATCACCCAGTTACGTTGTGACGTTTGGTAGCACACAAAGTGTTCCTCCGATATTCGGGAGCTGCATGATCTCATAGTCATAGGAACATATATAGTTATGGAGAAAGCAATAGCAACAAACTAAACGATCATCGTTCTAAGCTAACGGATGGGTCAAGTCAACCACATCATTCTCTAATGACGTCATCCCGTTAATCAAATGACAACTCATGTCTCTGGTTAGGAAACATAACCATCATTGATTCAATGAGCTAGTCAAGTAGAGGCAAACTAGTGACACTCTGTTTGTCTATGTATTCACACATGTACTAAGTTTCCGGTTAATACAATTCTAGCATGAATAATAAACATTTACCATGATATAAGGAAATTGATGACCCACAAGTATAGGGGATCTATCGTAGTCCTTTCGATAAGTAAGAGTGTCGAACCCAACGAGGAGCAGAAGGAAATGATAAGCGGTTTTCAGCAAGGTATTCTCTGCAAGCACTGAAATTATAGGTAATAGATAGTTTTGTGATAAGATAATTTGTAACGAGCAACAAGTAAAAAAAGTAAATAAAGTGCAACAAGGTGGCCCAATCCTTTTTGTAGCGAAGAACAAGCCTGGACAAACTCTTATATAGAAGAAAGCGCTCCCAAGGACACATGGGAATTATCGTCAAGCTAGTTTTCATCACATTCATATGATTCGCGTTCGGTACTTTGATAATTTGATATGTGGGTGGACCGATGCTTGGGTGTTGTCCTTACTTGGAAAAGCATCCCACTTATGATTAACTCCTATTGCAAGCATCCGCAACTACAAAAGAAGTATTAAGGTAAACCTAACCATAGCATGAAACATATGGATCCAAATCAGCCCCTTACAAAGCAACGCATAAACTAGGGTTTAAGCTTCTGTCACTCTAGCAACCCATCATCTACTTATTACTTCCCAATGCCTTCCTCTAGGCCCAAATAATGGTGAAGTGTGATGTAGTCGACGTTGACATAACACCACTAGAGGAGAGACAACATACATCTCATCAAAATATCGAACGAATACCAAATTCACATGACTACTAATAGCAAGACTTCTCCCATGTCCTCAGGAACAAACGTAACTACTCACAAAGCATATTCATGTCGATAATCAGAGGGGTATTAATATGCATATAGGATCTGAACATATGATCTTCCACCAAATAAACCGACTAGCATCAACTACAAGGAGTAATCAACACTACTAGCAACCTACAAGTACCAATCCTAGACTTGGAGACAAGAATTGGATACAAGAGATGAACTAGGGTTTGAGAGGAGATGGTGCTGGTGAAGATGTTGATGGATATTGGGCCCCTCCCGATGAGAGGAGCGTTGGTGATGACGATGGCGATGATTTCCCCCTCCCGGAGGGAAGTGTCCCCGGTAGAACAGCTCCGCCAGAGCCCTATAATCTTAGTCATTGAAGCAATTGCAATTTATCATAACATCGGAAAGAGTCTATGTCATAGCTTTTTAGCAAGCCCACATACTCAACTATCAAGTAGTCTTTCACAATTGCTAACACTCACGCAATACTTGTGGTTACGGAGTTTTAATCGGACACAGAGAAAGATAGGGGCTTATAGTTTCGCCTCCCAACCTTTTACCTCTAGGGTAATGTCAACAATAATAGCTCATGCTAACTTACATCCAATTAGATATATATATATATATATATATATATATATATATATATATATATATCAGGATATTTCCAACACACTGAGCTTGCCAAAGGATAAAATGTAAAAAGGAAAGGTGAAGATCACCATGACTTTTGCATAAGGTAGGAGATAAAAGTAAAAGATAGGCCCTTCGCAGAGAGAAGCAGAGGTTGTCATGCGCTTTCAGGGTTGGATGCACAAAATCTTAATGTGAAAGAACGTCACTTTATATTGCCACTTGTGATATAGATCCGTCGCTTTTATTTCTTCCACATCACAAGATCGTATAAAGCTTATTTCCTCCACACCAATCAATCATACATATTTAGAGAGAAATTTTTATTGCTTGCACAAATGACAACTTACTTGAAGGATCTTACTCAATCCATAGGTAGATATGGTGGACTCTCATGGCAAAACTGGGTTTAAGGGTATTTGGAAGAACAAGTAGTATCTCTACTTGGTGCAAAGAATTTGGCTAGCATGAGGGGGGAAAGCAAGCTCAACATGTTGGATGATCCATGACAATATACTTTATTTCAGATATAAGAAAACATAACCCATTACGTTGTCTTCCTTGTCCAACATAAACTCTTTACCATGTCATATTTTAATGAGTTCTCACAATCATAAAAGATGTCCAAGATAGTATATTTATATGTGAAACCTCTCTTTCTTTATTACTTCCTATTAATTGCAACGATGACCAAAGCTATGTTTGTCAACTCTCAACAACTTTTAATCATCATACTCTTTCTATGTGAAGTCATTACTCTTCATAAGATCAATATGATCTCTTTTAATTTCTTTTTATTCTTTCTTTTTCTTTTATTCACTCAAGATCATACCAAGACAATCAAGCCCTTGAATCAACACTAATCTTTATTATATAGCTCATGGACTTGATTACATAGAGGGATCATAAAGCAAAACTCAAAACTAGATCATACCAAGAACTTTATTCTACTAGATCAAGATATTACTAAAAGGATCAAACTAAGAAAAATGATAAAGATAGAGATGTGATGGTGATACGATACCGGGGCACCTCTCCCAAGCTTGGCAGTTGCCAAGGGGAGTGCCCATACCCATATGATTATGTCTCCTTTGTTGGTGAAGAAGATGGTGGTGATGATGAAGTAGGCTTGTCGTCCATCTTCCAAGGCATAGGCTCATCATCCTAGAAGGATGAACGAGTCTCCGAGATCCTCAAATCTGCAGCCAAACTCATCCTCTTGAATCTATATTTATACTCCCAGTTTTGGTTTTGTAGGTCATAGATTTGGGCTTGGAGGTGCTCGATCTTCTCGTGAAGCTTGAAAATGGTCTCCCCAATGTTCTTGGCATCCAGCTTGTGGTTGTTGGTGAACTCCGCGATCATCATATGGTTGGTGTTGAGTCCTTGTTCCACCATCCCCTGGCACTTGAAAACTTGTTGCTCCATTGCTTCGAGCCTCGTCTCCATGCTTCCGGTCCTCCTTGGTCCCTCAACATCGCGGATGTGCAGCAACCCATCACGCATCTCAATGGTTTGAGGGTGTTGCAGCACCTTCGTGAGGTAGGGGTTGATGACCTTCTCGAAGAACTTGTCCTTGGGGGCGCTTGGGGACGTCATGATGATCTAGATCTGTCAGGAAAATAGCTCAAAACGAAAACAGAGGATATTTGCGTGATACAGGAGTCAAAACCTTCGGGAGATTATATAATGAATTTTCACCGACCAAAATATGTATCGTACAACAAAACGGAGTTCGGAGAGCACACGAGGTGCCCACGAGGTAGGGGGCGCGCCCTCCACCCCCGTGGAGCCCTTGTGTCCTTCCCGGACTGCTTCTTATTTTTTTATTTTTCTAAATATTCCATAACGGAGAAAAATTGCCATTAGAATTGTTTTGGAGTCGGTTTACTTACCGTACCACATACCTCTTCCTTTTCGGAGTCTGAAACGTTCTGGAAAGTTTCCCTTATGTATTCCACCGGGGTTACGGTTTCAATAACATTGGTTTCAACAGTTATAGGATTACCTGAGATATAATGTTTGATTCTTTGACCGTTCACCACCTTCGGATTTGTGCCTTTGAAGTTGTTGATTTTTATGGCGCCGAAACGATAGACCTCCTCGATAACGTAAGGACCTTCCCATTTAGAGAGAAGTTTTCCTGCAAAAAAATCTTAAGCGAGAGTTGTATAACAATACATAATCACCTACATTAAACTCACGCTTTTGTATCCTTTTGTTGTGCCATCTTTTAAATTTTTCTTTAAACAACTTGGCATTCTCATAGGCTTGGGTTCTCCATTCATCAAGTGAGCTAATGTCAAATAACCTCTTCTCACCGGGAAGTTTGAAATCATAGTTGAGCTCTTTAATAGCCCAATATGCCTTATGTTCTAGTTCGAGAGGTAAGTGGCATGCTTTTCCATAAACCATTTTATACAGAGACATACCCATAGGATTTTTATATGCAGTTCTATAGGCTCATAATGCATCATCAAGTTTCTTGGACCACTAGACTGTGGGTGATAAGGAGATGCAATTCTATGATTAACATCATACTTAGCAAGCATTTTACGGAAAGGACCATGAATAAAATGTGAACCACCATCAGTCATTAAATATGTAGGGACTCCAAACCTTGGAAAAATAACTTCTTTAAGCATCTTAATAGAGGTGTTATGATCAGCACTACTAGTTGGAATAGCTTCTACCCAGTTAGTAACGTAATCAACGGCAACTAAAATATGTGTATATACATTAGAGGCAGGAAACGGTCCCATATAATCAAAGTCCCAAACATCAAATGGTTCAATAACAAGTGAATAATTCATAGGCATTTCTTGACTTCTACTAATTACCAATTCTTTGACATTCATCACAAGATAAGACAAACTTACGGGCATCCTTGAAGAGAGTAGGCCAATAAAAACCGGATTGCAATACCTTATGTGCAGTTATATATCCAGCGTGGTCTCCTCCATAAGCTTCGGAGTGACACTTGCATAGGATCTGTTCCTGTTCATGCTCAGGTACACAACGCCTAATAACACCATCTACTCCTTCTTTATAAAGATGTGGGTCATCCCAAGTAATGTCTTAAATCATAGAAAAACTTTTTGTTTTGCTGGTATGTGAAACTAGGTGGTATAAATTTAGCAACAATGTAATTAGCATAATCAGCATACCATGGAGCAGTATGAGAAGCATTTATGACATTTAATTGTTCATCATGAAAGCTATCATCAATAGGTAGTGGGTCATCAAGCATATTTTCTAACCTAGACAAGTTATCTGCAACGGACTTCTCAGCTCCCTTTCTATCAATAATATGTAAATCAAATTCTTGTAGCAAGAGAACCCATCTAATAAGTCTAGGTTTAGCATCTTTCTTTTCCATAAGATACTTAATAGCAGCATGATCAGTGTGAATAGTTACTTTAGAATCAATAATATAAGGTCTGAACTTATCACAAGCAAAAATAACTGCTAAAAATTCTTTTTCAGTAGTGGCATAATTTCTCTGGGCATTGTCTAGAGTTTTACTAGCATATTGAATAACATTTAATTTCTTGTCAACTCTTTGCCATAGAACAGCACCTACAACATAATCGCTAGCATCACACATAATTTCAAAAGGTAAATTCCAATCAGGTGGCTGAACGACAGGTGCAGAGATTAATGCTTTCTTAAGTATTTCAAATGCTTCTACAAAATCATCATCAAAGACGAATGGTATATCTTTTTGTAATAAATTAGTCAGAGGCCGAGAAATTTTTGAAAGTCCTCAATGAACCTCCTATAAAAGCGAGCATGGCCAAGGAAACTTCTTATACCTTTGATGTCCTTGGGACACGACATCTTTTCAATAGCATCAACTTTAGCTTTATCAACTTCAATGCCCCTTTCAAAAAATTTATGCCCCAAGACAATACCTTCATTGACCATAAAGTGGCACTTCTCCCAATTCAATATAAGGTTAGTTTCTTCACATCTCTGCAAAACTCGATCAAGGTTGCTTAAGAAATCATCAAAAGAGGATCCATAGACGGAGTAATCGTCCATGAAAACCTCACAATTCTTTTCACAAAAATCAGAGAATATAGACATCATGCATCTTTGAAAGGTAGTAGGTGCATTACATAAACCAAAAGGCATACGTCTATAAGCAAAAGTACCGAAAGGGCAAGTAAAAGTGGTCTTTGATTGATCATCAGTTGAATTCCGGCGGACGGCATTCTCCCTCTTCATGTAAACCTTATGAAATAAGAGAGAATAGGCATAAGTATTGTGATATAATGTGTAATAATAGCCCATAATACAATAAATATCAATATAAAAGTATGATGCAAAATGGACTTATCATTGGTCACGGGGATACCGTTAATCTCTCACCGGGTTTCGTAAACGTATCGCGAAGCAAACAGAATGGTATTCATAAACATAGTTTCACTTGAGAACTTTGTGAATATACGGGATTTAATAAGGGTGTCCAGATCCCGCTGTTCACTATTGACCGGAAGGGGTTCCGGGTCATGTCCGTTTATTTCCAAACCTATAGGGCCACACGCTTAATTGGTTCTAGTCCTGATTATCAGAGAAATGGGTTAAAAGAGCACCAAAAGAGTTTCGGTTAGTCCGGGAGTGTTTTGAATGGTTCCAAAAGGGTTCTGGGAATTCCAGAAAGGTATGACATGATTTCGGACAGTCTGGATCTATATATGGAAAGTTATCGTGGTCATTGGAATGGGTTCCGGAGACATCCAAAAAATCTAGGATTTTATTTGTGAAATAAAAGTGTGAAGGACCGTCTTGAGATGAAGAACCCTAGTGGGCACACAGGGGGCCATAAAGGGGCGCCCGGGGCTATGGCAGTTGTTTCACGCTATTAAAACTATGTTAATAGATTAATAAGTTAGCCCAGAAAATCATATAAATTGCTATAAAAGTATATAAAAGTGATATTTTAATAGCGTGAAACAATCAAAAATTATAGATACATTTGAGACATATCACTTACTCGCATGTTACTACAGTTCTATACAAAACATGACACAACACAGTCAGTCAAATTTGAGAGATTTTTGTGGGTACCGTACCTTGGGGATCAACGTAATTGTCTTGTCAATCGGACCCAATGATAGTTCTCTGCAATCAAGAACTCCAACACGGCATGAGCGATATCATCGCCTAGAACATCCTAATGTCACTGATAAAATCCTGCGGAAAACTCATCAACATCCGGTCCCTTTGACAGTGCCATATCAAATAATTCCCATTTAACTTGCTCAGACACATAGTCTTTCTCAATAACCACATTCATATCTTTAGTGACACGGGGCAGAACACAATCCAGCAACTCATTCATAGGTCGATACCTGATAACCCACAAGTATAGGTGATTGCAACAGTTTTTGAGGGTAGAGTATTCAACCCAAATTTATTGATTCGACACAAGGGGAACCAAAGAATATTTGCAAGTATTAGCAGTTGAGTTGTCAATTCAACCACACTTGGAGGTTAATTATCTGCAGCAAAGTGATCAGTAGCAAAGTAGTATGATAGCTTTGATAGTAGTAGCAACAGCAATAGTAACGGTAACAGTGATAGCAATGATTTTGTAGCAAGTGCAATAGTAACAGTAGCAGTAGTAACTTAGCAAGAACAATATAAGATAAATTCGTAGTCATTGGATCGGTGAATTCGTTGGATGATATTCATATATAACAGTCATAACCTAGGGCGATACGGCACTAGCTCTAGTTCATAAATATAATGTAGGCATGTATTCTGTAAATAGTCATATGTGCTTATGGAAAGAACTTGCATGACATCTTTTGTCCTACCCTCCCGTGGCAGCGGGGTCCTATTGGAAACTAAGGGATATTAAGGCATCCTTTTAATAGAGAACTGGAACGAAGCATTAACACACGGTGAATACATGAGCTCCTCAAACTACGGCCATCACCGAGAAGTGTCCCGACTATTGTCACTCCGGGGTTGCCGGATCATAACACGTAGTAGGTGACTATAAATTGCAATATCGGATCTAGAACATAGATATAATGGTGATAACATAAACGGTTCAGATCTAAAATCATGGCACCTGGGCCCAAAGTGACGAGCATTAAGCATGGGAAAGTCATAGCAACTTCAATCTCAGAACATAATGGATACTAGGGATCAAGCCCTAACAAAACTAACTTGATTACATGATGAATCTCATCCAACTCCTCACCAACCAGCGAGCCTATGAAGGAATTACTCACTCCTGGTGGGGAGCATCATGGAATTGGCGATGGAGAAGGGTTGGTGATGACGAAGATTGAAGATCCTCCTCACCGGAGCCCCAAATGGACTCTAGATTTGGCCTCCCGATGAAGAACAAGAGGTGGCGGCGGCTCCGTCTCGTGAAACGCGATAATTCTTTCTCCCTATTTTTTTTCTCCAAATATGTGATTTTATAGTATTAGGGTTGGAGTCAGCGGGGCCACCAGGTGGGGACAACCCACCTGGGCGCGCTTGGAGGGAGGCGCGCCCTGATGGGTTGTGCCTGTCGGCGTTCTGGGAACGGGGGTCCCCAGACTTGCCTGCCTGCGGCCTGCGGCGTGGCTCAAAGGGGGCCTAGCACGGCCCATCTTCATCCACACAGACCCAAGACCCCCGCGAGGGGCCAAGCCTCGCGGGGCGGACAACACGGAGCTTCCTCAGGCACGGCCTCATCAGGCTGGCTCGCGAGGAGGCGGAGAGATCAAGGCGGGGTACCTCACGAGGTACCCGTGACACAAGCCATGACGACCAAGGGTGCCAGGCGGGCGCCAGCCCGCGCAGTGTCCTCCTTTCCTCTTTGGTGCAAAGGGAGCAAGCGCAGGCGAGAGCATCAAGCAAAGGCACCCGTTTTGGTGCAATGAGACCAAGACCAGTCCAACGGCAGGGAGGAAGTCATTGTGGAGCGCAAGCCAGCGTCACCACCAGAGCCTTTGGCAGGCGAGGACCAACTTTAGTCAGGATAAGTGTACCAGATGTTCCCCTTCAAAATGGCCAATTGTTGGCGCCCTTCCCGCTCAATATTTGGGAAGAGGCCCAGGGCCTTTGCCTATAAATAGGACTAGCCACCCCTAGGGGAGGGGGATCAGAAAAATGGAATCAGAAAGGGATCGAAATCAGAGAGAGAATCGAGAAGAGAGAGAGAGAGAGAGAAGGGTGACTGAACTCCTCCTAGCAGTTCATCCCCCCAGCCAAGAACAGACCCTCGCGAGGCTGTTCTTCCTTGTATTGCTCATCATCATCAGCCCAAGAGGCAATCCACCACACCACACACTGGAGTAGGGTATTACACCACAACGGTGGCCCGAACCAGTATAAACCCTGTGTCTCTTGTGCTATTCTTTCCATAGCTTAGATCTTAGCGAGGCGGAGGGGTGCAGGTAGGTAGAAGGCGAAATCTCCGCACGCACCCCAGTGTTCGAACCTCAAGGGTCTGCCGGAACCCTAAATCTGACATTTGGCGCGCCAAGTAGGGGGTGCGCCGGAACTCATCTTCCACCACCCCGTTCTCCTCCGACCATCGCATCCATGTCTGACGCTCGTTGGGCTCGCGCCGAGCGCCGGGCCGCTCTCACTTCCCGCGTCGCCCAAACGGCTCCTGTTGGCGAGCGTCCTCGCCGTTCCCCGTCACCTGCCATCAACGCCGCCACCGGCCCGGCGGGGGACGAGCAGCAAGCATCGTCTCAGCATCCGTCTGTGCGGCAAGACAGCCACACCGCTACTCCCTCGCTCACCCCAGCTGGTTCTTCGTCCCGCGCGCTCCGTGCACCCATGGAGGCTCGAGCTGCACTCATCGCGGCAAACGAGCTCCTGCGCTACCATCCCGTCGACGACGTCTACGAAGAATGGCTCGACCGCGTCGCCGAGCTCGTCCGCGCCGCAGGGGGCTCTCCTGCGCCGTCCGTTCCGCTGCATCGCACCCCACCCCGCGCGGGCGATGAAGCTCCGGCGGCGCCCCAGCCGCCTCCTCCTCAAGAAGATGCCATGGCTCCAAGGCACGTGGCCCCTGGGCAGAACCCGCTCCCTCAGGTGCCAGCGCGGCAAGAGCAGAGCTGCCAAGAAGTCCCTCGCCCGCAAGAAGCTGCCCCGGCGCTCCCAGCTCTAGCACGTCGCGACCATGCTCCTGCTCCCGCACGTCAAGACCCCGTGCTGCTCCCAGCTGCAGCGCATGGGGACATGCAAGACCAAGCTCTCCGCCACCCAAGGCCTCCCGTGGCCACAGCAGGCTGTCGTGCCTTCACCACCGAGCTACACAGCGTTGTGTGGCCCGGCAAGTTCAAGCCAGACTTGCCTCCTCGTTACGACGGCACGGCCGACCCTGCGGAGTTCCTCCAGCTCTATGAGCTGGGCATCGAAACTGCCAACGGAGACGAGAAGGTCATGGCGAACTGGTTTCCCATGGCGCTCAAGGACGGGGCCCGCACCTGGCTCCTGAACCTGGCTCCAGGCATGATCTCCTCCTGGGACGAGATGCGCACCCGCTTCATCACCAACTTCCAAGGTACTCGCGACCGGCCACCCATCGTGAGCAACATGCGCCGCATCAAGCAACAACCCGGAGAGACCCTGCAGAAGTACATCCAGCACTTCAACAACGCACGCCTCAAGATTGCCAAGGTGACCGAGGAGGCCATCATCTCAGCCTTCTCCGACGGCGTGCGCGATGTCAAGATGAAGGAGGAGCTGGCGATGCATGAAGACCTGTGCACTTCCTTGGAGTTGTTCAACTTGGCAACCAAGTGCGCCAGGGCTGAGGAAGGGCGTCTCTCCCTCCTCGAGCTGCCTGCCACAGACCCAGAAGAGAAGAAGCCCAAGGACAAGGATGTGAAGCACAAGGGGGCTACCGTGCTCGCGGTAGAACCAGACACCAAGCGGGGCAGAGATCAGCCCAAATCTTCCAAGGGCAGTCGGTACTATGTGTACCACGACCTCCACACCCACAACACCAACGAATGTCAAGAGCTTCGAGCCGTGCGAGAAGGAAGGATCGGCCGTCGTCCCGACTGCGGTGACCGGGGCTACGGTCGAGGAGGAGGAAGGAACGCAGGATGCTGGGAAGACCGCTGCCCGCGCCAAGGGTGGCGCGATCGACCTCACGAGGATCGCTGGCAAGACCCGCCTCGCGAGGGAGACTGGAGGGATCAGCCTTGCGAGGATCACCCGCAAGGCAACGCAGGCCTCCCTCCGCTGTCGCCGCAGCCAAGGAGAAACGAGGACCGCCATCAGGACGAGGGGGCTGGGGGCTTCCAGGAGCCATGCGCGATCGCCTGCATCCTGGGCGGGGCTCAAGCCCCAGCCTCTCAACGCATCTTCAGGCAGTTCGCCCGTGAAGTGAATGCAGTCCTTCCCAAGCTTGAAACCACGCGCCCTCTCAGGTGGTCGGCGTGCGCCATCATGTTCAGCTCAGCAGATCAGCTCAAGTGTGCGGCTACAGCCGGAGTCCTCCCGATGCTTTGTTCCCCAATCATCAGCAACGTGGTGGTCACCAGGACCCTCATCGATGGCGGGGCAGGGCTCAACGTCCTGTCCGTGGAAACATTCAACAATCTCCAAGTGCCCTACAGCCAGCTTTAGCCAACCAAGCCTTTCTCCGGAGTCACTGACGGCTCCACGGTCCCGATTGGGCAGGTCCGCCTCCCTGTCACCTTCGGGGCACGCGACAACTACCGCACCGAGCTCATCGACTTCGATGTCGCTCACATTCGCCTGCCGTACAACGCCATCCTTGGGTACCCAGCGCTGGCCAAGTTCATGGCCGTAACTCACCACGGCTACAACGTCCTCAACATGCCAGGAAGTGGCGGAGTCATCGCGGTGCCCTATGAAAAGAAGGAAGCGGTGTGTTCCCTGGAACGAGCCTTTCAGGCCGCGTCACTGGAAGACCCGTATCGCGGAAGCAGGAGGCTTCCCGAGACCACCCCCAAGAAGAAGAAGACATCGTCCGGCCCGGCCCCTCAGGAGGCAGGCCCCTCAGGGCCCGCGCCTGCCCAGGGGGAACCTCCTTCCATCGCATAGGAAAGCGCACCCGGCGCCCTCCTCAGGCAGGGCTCGGGGGCTCTCCCCTGGAGGGCCACCGACCTGGCTAAGGTCACGAGGAAGGCGCTTGGGCACCACATGGAGGCATGTTTCGAAGCACGTTTCCCTCAAGAAGGAGTAAGGCAAGGAGAGCTAGACCCTCAGGAGTTCGTCAGCAAGGCCATTCAGGAGCTATAGGAGTCAAGAGTCATGAAAGGCAGCGGCCGCCTACCAGCTGTGGCTCCCCATCCAGGCAAGGATGGTGAGCTGCGCGTCTGCATCAACATACCAGGGCTCAATCGAGTCGCCTCTCTGGAGCGCCTCTGGCCCTCGCGAGTGGGGCGCTGCGAAGGTCCACCCCACAGCTATGTTCGCATGCCTTACGGCTTGCCGAACGCGGCTGCCATGTACCAATGCCTCATGAGGGGTATCATGGAGGCTCAAGAGGCCAGGCGTTCCGCAACCCTGGCGGAGATGGAGATGGTCCGCGAGGAGCCACCAACGCCTCCGGAGCCTCCCGAGACCCCTGGGCCTGGGGGCTCGTGAGGATCGGCTTCCGCAGCCCACCGAGTTTACTACACCAACACTCCTTCGTACTCAACATCATCAGGTGACATCTTTCAAGTTTCATTCCTAGCTGGGAGCGCCCCCCAGGGCTGCATTATTCCCAGGCCGTGTGGGTCCGTCCCAGCGGCATGTATCCCTTTTATTTCATGTTGTTAGCTTACTTTGTTGGGGGCGCCCCTCGGGCTGCATCATCCCCAAGTCGCTCGGGCCAGACCCAGTGGCATGTATCCCTTTTGCCTTTATTTCCGGCTATGCGTTCGACCCACCATGCTTGATTATTTGATGCCGGTCCGCGGCACCTCTTCTTGTCCATGCCGACCACTTGCACGTTAAAGGGGGGGGGTACCTGAGCATCGCGACTCAGGGCTCTTACTGGCTCTCCAGCCCTCACCCTCTGGCCTTGTCCACGGCATCGCGACCTAGCATACCAGCGACGGTTGAGACCAGCTCGAGGGCCGGGACCCAAGGACGTAGAGTGCCAGCATCTAACCAAATTTGCAGGTACACATCACAAGATAAGGCCCAGTGCCAGGCGCAACCCGCCTAGAGGTAGGGCCCCGTGAGTCCCGCGCTGGCTCACGGGTGCCCAGATACACCTCGCCAGGCCCTACCTTGCCAGCCACGTGTCAGGGCGGGGCTGTACACGCACCGGGGGCTCCTCCCGGAGGGGAGCCCCCTCCCACGTACCAGTGGAAGCACCATGCTCCGCGCTGGCTGACGACACTGCCGAGGAGCGGCTATGCCCGTACACATACGGAAGCGCTATGCTCCGCGCTGGTGATAAACAACTGAGGGTGGCCCCAGGGCCGCATCAACCTCAGGGAGCCCAGAGCTTAGTGTCTAGCCTCATCGTAACGCCTCCCCTCGGGAGTGCCGCGCGAGGGGGCTGGGCACGGGGGCTACGCCTCGGTCACGCCCAGACGCACGCCGCCCAGCCAGGCCCCCTCGGGCCTGGTTCGTCGCGCGTCTCTTGGGAAGGCGCAGCCCCTGTGTGTCAGGGATATAACCCGGCTGGGACTTAGTAAACCGGCTGACAGTTAAGACATATGGCTAAGATGGACGGTAAACTGGCGGGTGGTAAACCGGCAGGTGGTAAACCGGTTGGTGTTAAGTCAGACGGTAAACTGGCAGGTTGTTAAACCGGCTGACAGTTAAGACAGACAGGTAAAACAGGCAGTTAACCCAGACGGTAAACCGGCAGGTTGTTAAATCGGCTGACAGTTAAGACAGGAGTTAAGTCAGATGATAACTCAGCAGACAATCATAAACCGGCACCAGTTATAACCCGGCGACAGTGATAACTGGGTTGCCAGGAGTTATGAAGCCCGAGACGTTATGAAGCCCAAGATGTTAAGAAGCCCATGAAGAGAAGTCATAATAGTTAAGTCTTAAGTCCGAGTTGGACTCTACATGTAACCTGCCCCTTCAACTTATATAATGAGGGGCAGGGCTCCCCACAGGGGAAGAAGTAAGAAGAAACGATCTTAAGGGTTAGGGTTAACTGGGAGAGCCGGTTTACGGCAACTTCCTCATGATCATAATGAGATCTAGCCACAAACAGCATGTAGGGCTATTACCGGATGATGTTTCCCGGGGCCCGAAGCTGTCTAAATCCTTGTCTTGTGTTGCATCTCTCGATTCCGCTCAACCCCTCTCAAGCTACCACATAGATGTGTTGGCCTCACGACTAAGTCCTCACACTAGGACATCTACCGTGACAACTCCACGACAGTTGGCGCCCACCATGGGGCTCGCGCACGGTGGTGTTGAGTTCTTGGAGGGATCTCTCATAGGGATCGAGGAGCTTGCAGTTTTCCGGATGAAGGACCGGTTTGAAAGGATTTGCATCAGTTTCAAGTTTTATGGAACCAGATTTAAGGATTTGTGAGATTTAAAGTTCAAGAAATTAGGGTTGCGCTTGGACACTACCATAAGCAGCCAAGGAAAGAAGTAACAAATCGCCAAAGCCATCATCTTCCTCTATGGCCAATTTTGCTCTCGGCGTGTTAAGTTTCCATCAGTAAATCGCCATGTCTCGATTTGGTTCGCCAGTTAAAGCCATCAACACAGCAAAGGAAAAAAAGTCAAGGTGTTGCCTCGCCGAGCCGGCAACGTAAACCGCCAGCTACCTCCGGACCGTGGTTCCAACCGCCATGTATGAGTCGCCGTCACTTGATGTGGTTTTAAACCATCCCTACCGCTACTTGCGAGCCTGCTCTGACCCGGAAGAGGCGGGGATGGATTCCGTCTCGTTTTTGTAACGCCCGGAGACCGTTGCGCCAGGTGTCTTCCAGTTATTCGCTGTCGTTGCCATGTCATTTGTTTGCATGCCATGCATTTCATATCGTGTCATCATGTGCATCGCATTTGCATACGTTTTCGTCTCATGCATCCGAGCATTTTCCCCGTTGTCTGTTTTGCTTTCCGATACTCCTATGTCCTCCGGCGTCTCCTTTTGCCTCTTTTCATGTGCGGGTGTTGAACGTTCTCGGATTGGACCGAGATTTTCCAAGCGGCATTGGTTCACTACCGGTAGACCGCATGTCAAGTTTCATGCCATTTGGAGTCCGTTTGATACCCCAATGGTTAACCGGGGAATCGTAAAGGCCTCGTGTGTGTTGCAGCCCAACACCCCTCCAAAGTGGCCCAAAACCCATCCAAACCCCCTCCATCCTCTCGGTCGTTCGATCATGATCGCGTGGCCGAAAACCGCACCTCATTTGGACTCTCCTAGCTCCCTCTACCTATATATTTGTGTCTCCCTCCTATTTTCGCGGATGAAACCCTAACCTTCGTCCACCTCGCGCCGCCGGACAAGTCCATCCCGCGTCGAACATGTCCGCCGGACGCGTCACCCCGACGAATCAAGGCGCGCCACGTCGTCTCCTCCGCCGCCCGAGCCAATCCGAGCTTGCCACCTCAGCATGCCGCCTCCCTCTCTCTCCTCCCGCGCCGCCGCGGCCCACCGGGGCCCGAGGCCGGCCCGCCCCGGGCGCGACCGG
>NC_041384.1:673459472-673461825 GCF_002162155.2 Triticum dicoccoides
CCGCGCGCCGCCTTCGCCTGCGCTCCGCCTCGGAGGAGCTCCGCCGCCGCCCATCGCCAGATTCGGCCACGGGAGCCCGAGCCCGGCCGGATCCGCCGCCCCGCCGGCGACGACCTCGCCGGAGCCGCCGTCACGCCGCTCGGGTCCTCCTCTGCCTCGACCCGGCCCGATCCGCTCCGCCTCCGCGACCCGATCCGGCCCATTGACTTTTTCGCAGGGTAAAACTTTGGCCAAGTCCCTGTTTTCTAACATTCTGATGCCTACTTCATCATGTCGTAACTTCTCATCCGTAGCTCTGTTTTACATGCATGATATATTAAAATGTTCATCATGATGTCCTCTTCTTTTTGTTCCATTACACCATGCTTGTTTGAGTCCATCTTGATGCCCTAATGACTGTCGCAAGAGTGCTTCATAATGTTAGGTGCTGATTCTTATCAGTTTATGAGCATTTGTCATTTTTGCCATGATTATTGTGTGCCTCCTATGAGCATGAGCTCTACATGTGTTTTGGGCTATGCCATGCCATCTTTACAGGGGTGTATGCCATGTATTTTTTTGATCAATGTGGTGACTAGCACAAGTATGCAAAGTAGCTCTCGTGATGTTGCTGATTTCAGGGACTTAAAATTTCACTAAGTCATTTCCCTGATGTTATTTTTATGTCATGTATTCATGTTGTTACAGAGTGATCCATGCCTCATTTGACCATGTTCAGTAAGGATGATTTTGAGATATTGTTATGTTCTATCCATCCATGTCTTTGTTTGCAATTATGGAGTACCCTAGCATGACTCAATCTTGCTCTACTTTTGCTATAAAATATTCCTGGCAGATTGTTTACGTGTTAATCAATTTTGCCGAGGTTTTTGTAATTGATCCATGCATGCTATGAGATTGTTCTTGCCATGGTTAGCTTCTTGAACATGTCTTCTTTCTGGTAGTATGCTTAGCTTGTCATGCAATGCCTTGTGTTGAGTGCATCGAGCTCGCAAACATGCCTTAATAATTCTGTTTATGCCATGTCCAGTTTTCTGGTTAGTCTGAATCTGTTAACGAAACTTGCTATGTTTACATGGGTGCCATCATATCTTCTGATCCTTTTTGACTTATGGTCAGTAAGGGACTTTTGTTATATGCTTTGAGTAGATTCATGCCCTGCCTTGATTTGCCATGATATGTTCCTGTAGCATGTTGTTATCTTGCTCTAAACATTGCTTCCTCATGTTAATTCCTGACATGTTAGTATTTTTACAAAGTCTGAGATGCTGATATCTTTTGCACTTTTGCCATGATTGTTTGAACCTGCTCTTGGGTGATTTAGCTGTATCTTTGTGTTCATCTTTTGTCAAGAACCTTGAGTAGATGACTGCCATGTACTTTGTTGCTATGTTGGAGTGCAGTACCTTAGTTTCTTGTTGCCTTTTAGATGGCATCGTGCTGTTAATCGTAGGATCGTGCCATTATTGTTTTGCTTGCCATTTGCAAACCATGCATCCGATTCCGGTCATCTTTATATCAATTTCAACCGAAATCAACTCATCTTTCTAGCAGTGCACTTGGTTTGCCAATTTGATGTCTTGTTCAATTTTTTCCTTCTGGATCTCGCATATGCATTGCATAGCACATCCCGCATATCATGCCATGTTTTGCATCATGTTGCTTGCGCATTGCATCGTGGTTGATTGTGGTTCCCTTTGCTTGTGTTCTTGCTTTGGGTAGAGCCGGGAGACGAGTTCGTGATCGAGGAACCCGTTGAGTACGTTTACGAGGATCAATCTTTCGTCTTCTCGGAGAACTTTGCAGGCAAGATGACCATACCCTCGAAATCACTTCTATCTTTGCTTGCTAGTTGCTCGCTCTATTGCTATGCCTATGCCGCGATACCTACCACTTGCTTTATCATGCCTCCCATATTTCCATGTCAAACCTCTAACCCACCTTGTCCTAGCAAACCGTTGTTTGGCTATGTTACCGCTTTCCTCAGCCCCTCTTATAACGTTGCTAGTTGCAGGTGAAGATGGAGTTTATTCCATGTAGGAACATGGATATGTTGGGATATCAGAATATCTCTTATTTTAATTAATGCATCTATACACTTGGTAAAAGGGTGGAAGGCTCGGCCTTATGCCTAGTGTTTTGTTCCACTCTTTCCGCCCTAGTTTCCGTCATACCGGTGTTATGTTCCTTGATTTTGCGTTCCTAACGCGGTTGGGTGTTATGGGAACCCCTTGACAGTTCGCTTTGAATAAAACTCCTCCAGCAAGGCCCGACCTTGGTTTTACCATTTGCCACCAAGCCTTTTCCCTTGGGTTCTGCAGACTCAAGTGTCATCTTTATTTTAAACCCCCCC
>NC_041384.1:673462006-673473805 GCF_002162155.2 Triticum dicoccoides
GGGGCCAGTGCTTCTCTAAGTGTTGGTCCAACCTGAGCGATGTCCGGCGCCCCCTGGGCAACCAGGGTCTATGCCAACTCGACGCCTGGCTCATACGGTGTGCCTTGAGAACGAGATATGTGCAGCTCCTATCGGGATTTGTCGGCACATCCGGGCGGCTTTGCTGGTCTTGTTCTACCATTGTCGAAATGTCTTGTAACCGGGATTCCAAGTCTGATCAGGTCTTCCTGGGAGAAGGAATATCCTTCGTTGACCGTGAGAACTTGTGATGGGCTAAGTTGGGACACCCCTGCAGGGTTTGGAACTTTTGAAAGCCGTGCCCGCGGTTATGGGCAGATGGGAATTTGTTAATGTCCGGTTGTAGAGAACTTGAAACTTAACTTAATTAAAATGCATCAACTACGTGTGTAGCCGTGATGGTCTCTTCTCGGCGGTGTCCGAGAAGTGAACACGGTTCTTGAGTTATGCTTGAACGTAAGTAGTTTCAAGATCACTTCTTGATCACTTCTAGTTTACGATCGTGCTTTGCTTCTCTTCTCGCTCTCATTTGCGTAAGTTAGCCATCATATATGCTTAGTGATTGCTATAGCTCCACCTCACTACCCTTTTTTCTACCCATAAGCTTAAATAGTCTTGATCGCGAGGGTGTGAGATTGTTGAGTCCCCGTGACTCACATATTACTTCCAAAACAGTTGCAGGTGCCGATGATACCATGCGGGTGACGCAACCGAGCTCAAGGAGGAGCTCGATGAAGATCGTGTTTGTTGTGTTGTTTCGTTTCCAGTTGATCAGTAGTGGATCCCAGTCGGGGCGATCGGGGATCTAGCATTAGGGGTGGTCTTCTTTTATTTTGGTTCCGTAGTCGGACCTTGATTGTATTCTGTATGTTGTAATTATATATTTATGTATTGTGTGAAGTGGCATTTGTAAGCCAACTCTTTATCCCTTTCTTATTCAGTACATGGGATGTGTAAAGATTGCCCTTCTTGCGACATGCCTACAATGCGATTATGCCTCTAAGTCATGCTCCGACACGTGGGAGATATAGCCGCATCGTGGGTGTTACAAGTTGGTAATCAGAGCCTTCCCCGACTTAGGAGCCCCCTGCTTGATCGAATCGCTGGCGTTGTTGAGTCTAGAAAAAAAATGTTTTGAGTCTCATAGGATTATATATATCGGAGAGTAGGATTCTTTTTACTCCTCAGTCCCTTCGTCGCTCTGGTGAGGCCTCCTGACGTAGAGTTTTGACTCTTCTCTTCTCAAATTTCACTAAAAAAAATTTAGGATCACGCGGGTATCTTGGAATCGTTCTGATGGTTTTGTGACGGGAACATTGTTCTTGGTGCCTCCTGACATTTAGGGGTTGTGGCAGTGTCCCGGGGAGTTGAGCTCCGAGGTGTTGTCGTCACAATTTTATCGTTGCAGTTCTGGAATACCCGAGTTCTCCGACATTGAAAATATCTTTTATGCAGTTGTTGGTGAGATAACCTCGACGCCACCCAGTACTGGGGCGGGAGTTCGGGAGTATTGCCATAACTCGTATAACGGATGCTTTTCGAAGGTTGAGGTAAATGATTTCCGAAGGTTTCTTGGTTATGTGTTGAAGGATGGATACAGCTGGATGTAGGATTTGCTAGTTTTGGGTGAGATATTATGCTTCCCCTGTATCCCCAACACCTGATTGCATAACCATAAAGTTTCGGGAGTTTATAAGTGGGAATTCAAGTAGCTCCTAGGATATCTTTCCGACAGATGTACGATATGAGATTGGGGTTCGACGTCTAGTGGTCCGCCTATCCACGGTTGGTTTTACAGTGGTCTCGTTGTGTCTTAAAGAGTCCTTGGCTATGCTGACTCGGGGATGCTTCGTATGTCATGTGCACTGCCTTGTACATGATGGTGTTGTACGATCGAGCCCGTGTGGGCCCCACTACGAAAACTTCAGACGAAATCTCTATCGTATGTTTGTTCCGGCTTATTCTGCATGCCAATCCTTTGTTTTTGTTTTGGTTTGTGGTATTTGAGTTGCTCCGAAGTCAAATGTGGATTCCATACCGTCCCTAAGTGGTGTTCTCATGTTCCTATGTGAATACTAATCTTTCTCAATCATCGAGTTTGTCATGTCAATCCTTGTCAACCGGTGTGCTTCTCTTCAAGTGGATCTGATCATTCCTACATTCGTGAGATCAATTCTCAATTCTTTCCAACGGTGTTTGTTTCGTCCGTCCCAAGTTGCTTTTGTTTTTCCCGCCCGCCCACCCTTGTTTCTTCAAGGACTCGGATTTCTTTATCAAGTATCCATCTTATTGATATGAAGTCTCTCCATTCATTTTCGTCAATATTCTTATCCAGTGATTCTCAGGAAGATACTAACGAAGCTTCAAGTTCGTCATTCTTCGTTCTCTTTTCTCCTCCGGTGGATTCAATTCAAGATTTTGGTGTTGATCATATCCCTTTTCCTTGTTTCAAATGCTTTCTCATGCCGGTGCACCTCTCAACTATCCTTGTCTCGCTATTCATTTGTTCCGGAGTGCTGAAGATATGTCAGAAGATGCTAGTGTTCATTCTCATTTGTTCAAGATATTTCGAGGATGTTATCTCATTCAAGTCATTTAATTCAACCGGTACAACCTCTCTTTTAAATCGTTCAACGGCGTTTCTCTTGAGTGGGCCTTAACCCACGGGTCTTTTCCCAGGATCATACCTGACTCTTCTAATTTTTTCCAGAGGTATTCTCAAATTCTTTTCGAAGTTTGACATAAGAATGATTATCATCAGTCATATGTCTTTCTCCAAGATCTTTCAAATTCTTTTCATCGTCGGTTCAACCTTTCTATTCGTCATCCTAGAGTATCTCAACAAGTCATGGAGGTGTTTCTCGTCGTCATTCTCGGACTTGAAGACCGAAGGAGATTTTTCTCTCTCAATCTTGTCCATTCTCTCAGAGATTCATGGTGCTAGCTTGATGCCATCCTCACAATTCTTTTCAATTGTGAGATATTCTTTTCACCCATCCGGAGCAATTCAAGATTCTTTTCAGTTTGATTCCCCAAAGACCATCATTTCGGGATTATTCATTCCAGCTTTCAGCTATTGTTCTCTAAATCTTACCGGTGCATCGATCAAAATATCCTCTAATCAGTTCATGATCTCTTCGTTCTCTTATATCTAAACTCTCTCATGTATCTTCGTTCATTTGCTAATTCTTATCGGTGATTCATCCCTTTACTTCGTTTGTTTTTCAATTTTTACGGTGGTTCTTCTAGGATTCTCTTCCGTTATTATCATATCAATTTATTCGATGTTCCAATCCTATCGGTGGTTCGTTGAGGACCTTCCCAAGTTTGCACTATATCTATCTTAATCCTTTCTATGAGAATAAGTAGTATGCCAAATCCGCTTCTTGTCATCAATTTAAATTGGCGAAGGATACGCATAACGTAATTCTTATTTTAGTTTCATCCAAGTGATTAATTCCTTATTCCGTAGGTTCATCAAAATTCTTGATTTCTTTTGTTCATCTTTCTTTTCCGGAGCTCCAGTTTTTCTGCTTTATCTCGTCGCGAAGATCCATCCAATCATCCTTTATTACCGGAGTTCTTCATGGAGGCTCTACATGATGTTTCATCAAGGATTTAAGTCATTCTCGAAGTGTTCATTGAGATTCTTTTCAGAGGAGCTCAAGTTTTCTTCATCTTGTAATCCGGAGTGCAATTGTTCTTCCTTATCTTTTGAGGTGATAATATTTCATTCTTCTTTCACAAGAATGAGGAATTTAAACCATCATTTTCTTCATTGGGGTATTTTGGTATAGATCTCACCGAAAGCCTTCCATTGGGAATGTTGCTATTGTGGTGCTTATCAATGATCCAATCTTCTCCTTCCTATCTCGGTGAAGAAGGTTTTTCATCTCTTCTTTGTTCCCGATCAATCATTGTTTTCGGTGGCATAATTTCACCTCAGTTTTGAGATGTTTTCCCTTCAGCTCACATCAAGTTTACTCTTTTCATTGTTGGTTTTCCAACAACTCCGTTCGACCCTTCTCCTAAGGATGCCTTTTCGAGCTCTTTTGTGGCAGAAGTTGGCATTTTTCTTCTCCATTCTTTTATTTCAATTATCTATCTTCTATTCTTTCGTTTCGGAGGCATGGTGATGTTGCTCTCTTCACTCATCATCTTGAATTGTGAGGATCATGTTCTTTTCATGCTTATCCATTTAACCGGAGTGTTGTGCCCTCTGCTTAGGTTCTTTTCGCCTTATCAAGTCTTGCATCTCTTTCAACCGGAGTGCTGTCCAAATTTGCTCTTCTTCATTCCTCTTTCCTAACGGGGTGTTCTCAACCTTGTTCATCTTCATTGTATTCTTTTCTCGAAATGGTTTAGCCTCTCAAGGTTCATTGGTTTCGCTCGTTTGTCAAAGAAGCAACTTAGTTTTACCTGTTATCTTCCTCTTCCATTTTCCCTCCGGTGCCATCCTAGATCTCGGGACGAGATCCTCTCGTAGTGGTGGAGTGTTGTAACGCCCTGAGACCGTTGTGCCAAGTGTCTTCCAGTTATTCGCTGTCGTTGCCATGTCATTTAATTGCATGTCATGCATTTCATATCATGTCATCATGTGCATCGCATTTGCATACGTGTTCCTCTCGTGCATCCGAGCATTTTCCCCGTTGTCTGTTTTGCTTTCCAGCACTCCTATGTCCTTCGGCGTCTCCTTTTGCCTCTTTTCGTGTGCGGGTGTTGAATTTTCTTGGATTGGACCGAGATTTGCCAAGCGGCCTTGGTTCACTACCGGTAGACCGCCTGTCAAGTTTCGTGCCATTTGGAGTCCGTTTGATACCCCAACGGTTAACCGGGGAACCGTAAAGGACTCGTGTGTGTTGCAGCCCAACACCCCTCCAAAGTGGCCCAAAACTCATCCAAACCCCCTCCATCCTCTCGGTCGTTCGATCACGATTGCGTGGCCGAAAGACGCACCTCATTTGGACTCTCCTAACTCCCTCTACCTATATATTTGTGTCTCCCTTCAATTTTCGCGGATGAAACCCTAACCTTCGTCCACCTCGCGCTGCCGGACACGTCCATCCCGCGTCGGACATGACCGCCGGACGCGTCACCCCGATGAATCAGGGCGCGCCACGTCGCCTCCTCCGCCTCCCGAGCCAATCCGAGTTTGCCACCTCAGCGTGTCGCCTCCCTCTCTCTCCTCCCGCGCCGCCGCGGCCCGCCGGGGCCTGAGGCCAGCCCGCCCCGGGCGCGACCAGGCCCGACAAGCCCGCGCGTCCTTCCGCGCCCCGGCGCTGTCTTCGTCGTTCGCCACCGACGCCGGCGCCGCCGCTCGCCGCCTCCGCCGGCGCATGCCTCGCCGGCGACCGGCGACCGCTCCGACGCCACGCGCCGCCTTCGCCTGCGCTCTGCACCAGAGGAGCTCCGCCGCCGCCCATCGCCAGATCCGGCCACGGGAGCTCGAGCCCGGTCGGATCCGCCGCCCCGCCGGCGACGACCTCGCCGGAGCCGCCGTCACTGCCGCCCGGGTCCTCCTCTGCCTCGACCCGGCTCGATCCACTCCGCCTCCGCGACCCGATCCGGCCCGTTGACTTTTTCGCAGGGTAAAACTTTGGCCAAGTCCCTGTTTTCTAACATTCTAATGCCTACTTCATCATGTCATAACTTCTTATCTGTAGCTCCATTTTGCATGCACCATGATGTCCTCTTCTTTTTGTTCCATGGCACCATGCTTGTTTGAGTCCATCTTGATGCCCTAATGACTGTTGCAAGAGTGCTTCATAATGTTAGGTGTTGATTCTTATCAGTTTATGAGCATTTGTCATTTTTGCCATGATTATTGTGTGCCTCCTATGAGCATGAGCTCTACATGTGTTTTGGGCTATGCCATGCCATCTTTACAGGGGTGTATGCCATGTATTTTTTTGATCAATGTGGTGACTAGCACAAGCATGCAAAGTAGCTCTCGTCATGTTGCTGATTTCAGGGACTTAGAATTTCACTAAGTCATTTCCCTGATGTTATTTTTATGTCATGTATTCATATTGTTACAGAGTGATCCATGCCTCTTTTGAGCATGTTCGGTAAGGATGATTTTGAGATATTGTTATGTTCTATCCATCCATGTCTTTGTTTGCAATCATGTAGTTCCCTAGCATGACTCAATCTTGCTCTACTTTTGCTATAAAATATTCCTGGCAGATTGTTTACGTGTTAATCAATTTTGCTGAGGTTGTTGTAATTGATCCATGCATGCTATGAGATTGTTATTTCCATGGTTAGCTTCTTGAACATGTCTTCTTGCTGGCAGTATGCTTAGCTTCTCATGCAATGCCTTGTGTTGAGTGCATCGAGCTCGCAAACGTGCCTTCATAATTCTGTTTATGCCATGTCCAGTTTTCTGGTTAGTCTGAATCTGTTAACGAAACTTGCTATGTTTACATGGGCGCCATCATATCTTCTGATCCTTTTTGGCTTATGGTCAGTAAGGGACTTTTGTTATATGCTTTGAGTAGATTCATGCCATGCCTTGATTTGCCATGATATGTTCCTGTAGCATGTCGTTATCTTGCTCTAAACATTGCTTCCTCATATTAATTCCTGACATGTTAGTATTTTTACAAAGTCTGAGATGTTGATATCTTTTGCACTTTTGCCATGCTTGTTTGAACCTGCTCTTGTGTGATTTAGCCGTAGCTCAGTGTTCATCTTTTGTCAAGCACCTTGAGTAGATGACTGCCATGTACTTCGTTTCTATGTTGGAGTGCAGTAGCTTAGTTTCTTGTTGCCTTTTAGATGGCATCGTGCTGTTAATCGTAGGATTGTGACATTATTGTTTTGCTTGCCATTTGCAAACCGTGCATCCGATTCCGGTGATCTTTATATCGATTTCGACCGAAATCAACTAATCTTTCCAGCGGCGCACTTGGTTTGCCAAGTTGATGCCTTGTTCAATTTTTTCCTTCCGGATCTCGCATATGCATTGCATAGCACATCCCGCATATCATGCCATGTTTTGCATCATGTTGCTTGCGCATTGCACCATGGTTGATTGTGGTTCCCTTTGCTTGTGTTCTTGCTTTGGGCAGAACCGGGAGACGAGTTCGTGATCGAGGAACCCGTTGAGTATGTTTACGAGGATCAAGCTTTCATCTTCTCGGAGAACTTTGCAGGCAAGATGACCATACCCTCGAAATCACTTCTATCTTTGCTTGCTAGTTGCTCGCTCTATTGCTATGCCTATGCCGCGATGCCTACCACTTGCTTTATCATGCCTCCCATATTGCCATGTCAAACCTCTAACCCACCTTGTCCTAGCAAACCGTTGTTTGGCTATGTTACCGCTTTGCTCAGCCCCTCTTATAGTGTTGCTAGTTGTAGGTGAAGATGGAGTTTGTTCCATGTTGGAACATGGATATGTTGGGATATCACAATATTTCTTATTTTAATTAATGCATCTATACACTTGGTAAAAGGGTGGAAGGCTCGGCCTTATGCCTGGTGTTTTGTTCCACTCTTGCCGCCGTAGTTTCCGTCATACCGGTGTTATGTTCCTTGATTTTGTGTTCCTTACGCGGTTGGGTGTTATGGGAACCCCTTGATAGTTCGCTTTGAATAAAACTCCTCCAGCAAGGCCCAACCTTGGTTTTACCATTTGCCACCTAGCCTTTTCCCTTGGGTTCTGTAGACTCAAGGGTCATCTTTATTTTAACCCCCCGGGACAGTGCTTCTCTAAGTGTTGGTCCAACCTGAGCGATGTCTGGCGCCCCCTGGGCAACCAGGGTCTATGCCAACCAGACGTCTGGCTCATCTGGTGTGCCCTGAGAACGAGATATGTGCAGCTCCTATCGGGATTTGTCGGCACATCCGGGCGGCTTTGCTGGTCTTGTTCTACCATTGTGAAATGTCTTGTAACTGGGATTCCAAGTCTGATCGGGTCTTCCTGGGAGAAGGAATATCCTTCGTTGACCATGAGAGCTTGTGATGGGCTAAGTTGGGACACCCCTGCAGGCACTACTAGGAAAAGGCATGCTAGTGGCGCACCGAATTTGCCTTCTAATGGTGCACTACCGGTGCACCACTGGCATCACGCCATTAGAATTAAATTCTAATGGCGCACCACAGGTGCGCCATTAGTATCTGGTGTTCTAATGGTGCACCACGTAGTGCGCCATTAGTATAGCCTGCAGTGCGCCATTAGAATGCCTCCCAGGGGCCATATGTACCCATGTTCTTTGGCCTTCTAATGGCGCACCAGCAGTTAATGCGCCATTAGTGTGATGATCACAGTGCGTCATTAGTGTCTTGTGTGATGCGCCATTAGTATGAATATTTGGTTTTATTTTTTATTTTTTGCTTTTCTGATTTTTGCACAGGTTACAAAATATATTATTGGACAGAATATAGACAGCAGCACACAGCAACATCAGATTCATCGAATACAATAGAAGATTAGTCTCCGAATACAATTCATCGTATTAGTCTCCGAATTCAAAAGACCGAACAAAGATAAAACATTACAAGTCTCAAGACCGCGAGTATCGAGTTTGTCGGAAGTAATACTAATCCTAACAAGTCCTACTAATCATCATCATACAACTTCTACTCGTCATTCATAACAAGTCATACGATCATCATCTTGATAGTCTTCGAACCAACCCTACTTAATTGTTCTTAGCACATGATCATCAGTATTAGGCAGGACCTAAATACCCTATTTAAGCTAAAATAGCATAAAACAATATAGACCCTGACTCTCCATTATGGAGAATGGAGAACATCATGTCTCCAATTCTTGCGCTTCGCTTCCTTTTGCTTCCAAGAAGCTCCTTACGACCGTCCATACATTTTTTCCATCATTTGATTTTCATGTCTCCACTTCTTTTAGAAATCTCGTATGGATAGTTGAGATTCATAGGACGACCTGGCTGTATGTTCAAAACATTAACACTACCTTTCAGATACATCATATGAGGCACACAATTCTCTGGGATTATCTGTTGAAAAACATAGTAATAACTTCATAGTTAGCAATGATGTACTAGTTTTAGAAGTATGCAAAATATGCACGAATGTCGTAATAGTAAAAATCTTACCAGGGTATCTCCATGGTAGTTACCGTAGTTGAACACATGCACTAGTGGCACGTATTTACCATAATGTTGAGGAGTTTGATTGTAGATATTGTAATTCTCAATGTCAGTACAAAATTCGACCAAATGATTTTTCTCCTTGTAAGTTGTTAATTCGGAGCCATCGGTGTAGTGGGTTTTGTCAACCATCTCCCACACATTCTTTGAACAATAAAAATAAGCTGTCAATGGAAATGAGCTGTCAACTATTTTGAAATAAACAATATAAATTAGCTAATAACTATGTTTGAGAAACTCACATAGCGGTAGAACTGGAGGCGTATCAACAAGGACCCAAATGTCCATATTGTCTTGGTTGATGTCAGGATTACCAAGATCCATGGTGATAAGCATACCCTCATCAAAACCATACATCTTGCAAAATGCTTCCCAATTTTTGCAATCAAAATGGGTTACGCTCTCAGAATTATATAGATTTACTTCAAAGTCCACATCGTGATGAGTCCTTAGGTGAATTTTCTTTGTTTCAGAAATTTCATGGTCTTCAAAATCCATCCTCTCCAAGACATAGCGTCTTGCTTGGCATGGGATAAGCTATACTCGAATTGTAAAAGATTAAAATTACATGTTGCAATAGTTGAAGTCATGCTTAATTATGAAAATAACACTTGTCGTCGTTGTGTACCGTTTCAACTTCGAAGGTCTCCTCGAGCTTAATGCTGAAGCGTCGATCATCGTCCAGGTGAGGCATGTCGCACAGACCTCGATCGTCGTGGCACCAGTCGCACTCCGCCGGGAGACTTTCGTCGTCCGATGATGATGACGACATATAATACGTTCATAATTCAAAACTACATCATTTAGGGTTTGTCGACACCGAGGCACCCTAAAAGCCTAAGCTTTCATCCTTTAGGTTTTGTCGACGTCGAGGCACCCTAAAAGCCTAAGCGTACATCATTTAGGTTCTCATCGACACTGAGGCACCCTAGGTTGGGCCTAATCACTTGGCACTAATCACTTGGCTCTATTGCCACCTATGTTGGGTTTATCATCTAGGGTTTATCGATGCTAACGAGAATTCTAAGTTGGGCCTAATCACTTGGCTCTATTGCCACCTATGGTTTAATGCAGCAAGAATAGCGGGGCAGTTGATCCTACTTAATTAAGTACTAAGATACCCGGCCCATGCATTAGTAGCAAGTACCCCATATGTCCGATTTTTAGCAAAGTCATGCTAAAATTCACGGAAAATTTCAGCATGACCTTTGCTGAAAATAGGACATATGGAGTACCCGAATTTGCCGGAATGAAAGTTAATCGACATTCCGGCAAACTCAAGGGCCTCTCGGGGTACCTGCAAAATCATCACGACACGAAGGGCCTCTCAAGGGCCTCAAGCAGCAGTGGCCCTTCACGAGCAAACTCAATGAGCGTGAACCAACAGAGTGTGGGTCACCACAGATTTTGTAGTCAAAAACCTTCAGGACAGAGTGAAAATAGTTACAATATGCTTGCAAGTAATTTTTCTGTAACTAAGGCACAATATGCTTGCAAGTAAATCACAATATGCTTGCAAGTATATTTTATGTAACAGTCTTGCCCCTATTGGAAGGACAAGCAAATAGATACAATGGGTAGCTTTGGCACAATCCTCTGTTTTTAAGGTTGTTCCTCGCACCTGGCCTCGTATGTAATTCACGAGCCACCTTCCGTGTGATCCTCAATCCTGGTATTAAACACAATACTTGTTTCCGTTGCTTTGAACCCCTTTCACACTCTGTTACACGCAACGAACGATTGCCTACCCGCTTGAAACTTCTCATGGTACCTCCTTACTTTACTCTCGATATTTTCTTAAGTTTTAGTTCGAGAGTTACTTTCCGCCACCTTCCCCGATGTTAACTACCAGATAGTCAACCTTGTAGAGGTCCGTTCTCCCGGAATATACCCACCCTTTATTCTTTCGTAAGTACGATTGAGTTCTCGAAGAAAGGAAGCCGACTTCATCATGATGACTGAAGCATAGGGATGAAGACATCAATGTTATGGATCGACCTCTTCGAGAAGAGCAACAACGATCAAGAAGAATCACTAGGATTTCGTAACCTATTCTCCCCCCCTTACACACCTCTTAAATCTCGGGACGAGATTTCTTGTAGTGGAGGAGAATTGTGACGCCCGGATAATCAAGCTACAGTAACCCTCTAGTAATGATGCCTTGTCACCACTGTTACTGTTGTTAATCTCGCGTTAGATCGAAACCGGTTCGAATTCAAAATTCAAAATCAAGGAAACAATAAAAGTTTTCAAATGTTAAAACTAAAATTGTTAAAAATGGGACAACTAAATCCTAGGTAATAATGGTGGAGAAACCACACTTGTATAAAATGCGTAAATACTCAAAAATGAATAAAACAACAGCAAAATAAATTAATTAAATGCGTTTGTATTTTGTAAAATACTAAACTATTTTATTTAGCTGTCCAAATTAATGTGGCAGTGGTATATTTAACATACTACATTTAGGTGTTGTTCTCACATTCTATAAAGTTGAAATAAATTGAAAATTTAATAAAACAGAAAAGAAGAAATAAAAGAAAAGAGAAAATAGAAAACAATAACTAAACTAAAACAAAAAAAAGGACCCTCCCCCCCACGCTGGGCCTCAACCCAGCTGGCCATCCAACCGGGCCGGCCCACCTAA
>NC_041384.1:673477024-673481994 GCF_002162155.2 Triticum dicoccoides
CCTACTACACCGGAGGTGCCTACTACTACGTGCAGCCCGCTGACGACGACCAGGAGTAGTTAGGAGGATCCCAGGCAGGAGGCCTGCGCCTCTTTCGATCTGTATCCCAGTTTGTGCTAGCCATCTTATGGCAACTTGTTTAACTTATGTCTGTACTCAGATATTGTTGCTTCCGCTGACTCGTCTATGATCGAGCACTTGTATTCGAGCCCTCGAGGCCCCTGGCTTGTATTATGATGCTTGTATGACTTATTTTAATTGTAGAGTTGTGTTGTGATATCTTCCCGTGAGTCCCTGATCTTGATCGTACACATTTGCGTGCATGATTAGTGTACGATTGAATCGGGGGCGTCACAAGTTGGTATCAGAGCCGACTGCCTGTAGGAATCCCCCTTCCACACTCCTTGGCCGAAGTCGAGTCTAGACTTTACAAAACTTTTACTAACATGGCTGTGCGGCCCATGGGCCCACGTCGCCATTGGGTGGTATTAGGATTTTTTACTCCTCGATCTTTACTCTGGGATTCTGAACTCTCTTCTATTCGGGTTAAACGATTTTGCTAAAAACAAAACTAACTTTAGGTTCTCGCAAGTACTTTCTCCCGGAGAGCCCCTCACTTCAGATGACTGTCTGCTAACCAGAAGATTCCGAAGATACTCTACGATGTGCTCTCGAGACTATGTACCATCGCTTTTGCAGTTCACTTCCATCGATAAATCCCTCTGGATAACTACTTACACCTATCGTTCATATTGCCATCCCCAGTTGCTCTTGTTATTACAAGATGTCCTGAAATACTCTTCGTTATTCCGAGAATTCTTTACGCTTACTGCCCTGCAGTTCCTTGCTGCATGAATACCCCTACGGATAATTACTCGCGCTTGCCGAGTATCCGCTCATCCCCAGTTGTTCATGTGTTTCACAAAAGTCTTTAGAATAATATTCGATCTTCCTAAAATCCTCTGGAGCCTTGGCTCTTGAAATTCTTGCTTGCTTGCATTATGGTTAATCCCATAAGTCTCGTAGTCTTAATGACATTCCTTGTCATTATCATTTTGAGTCCGTTGACTCAATATGTTTGCGAATACACGCAATCATCATTGATCCTTATAAATTAATTTTCCGGCTAAGCTGCCATTCTTTTAACTGGAATTGGTTCTCGACCAATCCAATTGTCATTGATTGTACCCTAAGGCTATTCAACTTATCCATCCCTACTCAGAGCATTGCTTCTGATCCCTTGATTTGGAAATCATAATTCCTTTGCATTTGACAATTGAGTTAGTCAGTTGTTTCTATAATCTGATCTCCTTGCAATCTTCTTCCTCTAGTTGAGCACCGATGCTCACGTCAGATCCCTTGTGGACCACCAGATCCTTTGTTGGATTTTATCTGACAACGCCCTTCATATTCAATAACCTTGTGAGCCTTTCCTCTGATACATAATGCCTTTGGTAAATTGTATCCTCTGCTTTCTCAACCATGCTCTGCCTTTGAGCTTGAGTTAATTACTTCTGAAGATTTGGTATATGATTCTAAGATGCCCCAATGGGTTGAACCTATGCCTTCCTTAATAGGTGTGAACTCGAAAGTTTTCACGAGTCGTACTCTTCTGGTATTTTGCCAGATAAAATTTCAACACTAATGCCTCTATAAAAGCGAGAAGTGAATGGGAGGTTATACATCAGAGAAGTGGGAGTCGACCTTGAACTTTGCGTTCATGCCCATGGACACGATGTACATCTTCTCATCGAAGCTTCTTTTAAAATCAATTATTCCCTTGGTATAAGTTCATCTTATATCTGAGATCTGGCCTTTTTGCAATCGTGCTTCTGACCATGTTCTCCTTTAAATATCATGTCCTGTGCAAGTTTAAGCATTTGTCTTCTATAGAGCAATACCCCAGTTCAACTTCTAGTTTGATCTGTCGTCGAGTATTACCACCTGGTATCTCGAGATTATTTTGGAACTGCATAATTTCTTATGAGTTCTTCATCAAGTACTACATACTCACCGAATACAATTTTTCACGGGCTCTGAATTACTAAACACTCAAAGACACCAATAACTGAACCGAGTCCACACTACGGTTCAACAACCCTTCGGTAAGCTTCTATAAGTACAAGTTTGTACCCGATCACATCATTCCTAGCCTGATCGGCTATATCATTATCATGCTAAATTTTAACTGTGCTACCGGGTCCTTCTTCTCGGAGCACATATTTCGACGGTGAGCTAATCTTACAATCGATCTCCCTCATCATACCATTTGACCTTGTACAGCAAGCTTGATTTCGAGTTTGTGTCATACCCATGGTTCCAATGACTTTTGGCTTCATCATTCCTTTGACTTGATGTCGTCGCTGATTGATTACTTCTTCATGAAATCTGTCGACAATTGTGTCGTGATCCTCATCAACCTTATGAGCTCTTCCAGGATATCAATTGAATTCATGATGAGAAATACCATCCTTGCCCTTGATGAATTGTATTATCATCGACCACTTTATTGCCTACCCACCAACACAAGCTTGTTCATGTTTGGTGTTATACCTTGAGTTCCTTGCTATCCAGCAATTGTTCTTCTTTACCTGGGAGAATTACCATCCTTTATGTCAAGAATGATCTGGGATTTGTTCCACCTCTTGAGAATTCTTGACATAGAAATACTTCTCACCATCACCATTCTTTCTTGGTCCCCGTGATAATTCCAACAAGTGAACGGTGTTGTTTGGATTCTTTCCTTCTAGCAACCCTATTTCTTTGAAGTTAATGGTCGAGTTTCATTCTAATTCTTTTGTTCGTCAAGTCACCACTCTAACATTGATCGTGCAACCCAACCCATATTCGGGTGCACCTTTCAACCAATGTTTAATTGAGTATGTTTCCTCGAGCATACATCATTATACCATTTGATCTGACAAATGTTATCTCCTTGTACACATAATTGTGGAAATCCATCTTGTCGGAAATCTCGATGGATTATCGCCGAGCCCATCAGCCACCTCCTCCTCTCCTTGGGTTAATGATGAACTATTGTTTCAGGAACCCACTCCCATAGTTCATTTCTTGAGAATCCTGAAATGTCATTTCGTCTATTTGTGTTGCACCTTTTATTCTCGGACATCCTGAGTCTGAGGTATCATTACACCTATCGGATCTGAATCTCGGTCAGATATGATGGTTGGGACAACTTTCCAAGAGTTATGTTGTTGGCCCTTTGATGACCTGGTAACAGGATGTCATGCCTAGCACCCCCCCCCCCTGGCTGGAGGACCTATCATTATAGTTTATTTGCAAGGATAACCATTCTTCTTGGAGGAAATTGTAAGACCTATGTTATAAACTGTTCCTGATGGATCCATTGAGTATCTAAAAACCGGCCTTTGCTTGAAGACCATGTCAATGCTATCTCGAAGCATGTCTGTGATACTCTGATTTTCAACAAGAACATTTGAAGCCAAATGCTAAATGTTTATTGCTCAATTATCCAAACACCGTTGTATGGGTAATGTCATGAAATTTCTCTCCCCTACCTAAGGAGTTTTCTACATAATATCCTGTCATGGATATCTTGCTCTGCTTGTCCTTGGGAAGGATATACCCCTGATATACGTGTTTAAGCACATTTTCCTTCCCGTTGTTTTGTTCAAACTTTCTTGTAAACTACTTAACCGAGCAGTGGTAATCCCCTGCTTAGGTAAACACCTCGGTGTACCTTCCTGTCTGGTGTAACCCTGTTTCTACTGTTGATGACTTCCGGTAACCGCCGATGGACGAGAACTTTGCCTATTGGTCCGCCTCATTCAATGAGCAGGAAGGTGGTTCTCTTCGTCCCTCGCCCTTGGTGCCAACGTTGTTGCCGACATAACTGACATGGTACTCTCTGACATGCCTTGCTATCATGACCGTGAAAGATGTCACTGCTCCTATTAAAAAAATAATAATAATAATAAAACCACATGGTGGGCCCATAACCCACAGTTCCACAGGATCGAAACCTGAATCTCCTATACACCCCTGTTTTTAAGGTTGTTCCTCGCACCTAGCCTCGTATGTAATTCACGAGCCACCTTCCGTGTGATCCTCAATCCTGGTATTAAACACAATACTTGTTTCCGTTGCTTTGAACCCCTTTCACACTCTGTTACACGCAACGAACGATTGCCTACCCGCTTGGAACTTCTCATGGTACCTCCTTACTTTACTCTCGATATTTTCTTAAGTTTTAGTTCGAGAGTTACTTTCCGCTACCTTCCCCGATGTTAACTACCAGATAGTCAACCTTGTAGAGGTCCGTTCTCCCGGAATATACCCACCCTTTATTCTTTCGTAAGTACGATTGAGTTCTCGAAGAAAGGAAGCCGACTTCATCATGATGACTGAAGCATAGGGATGAAGACATCAATGTTATGGATCGACCTCTTCGAGAAGAGCAACAACGATCAAGAAGAATCACTAGGATTTCGTAACCTATTCTCCCCCCTTACACACCTCTTAAATCTCGGGACGAGATTTCTTGTAGTGGAGGAGAATTGTGACGCCCGGATAATCAAGCTACAGTAACCCTCTAGTAATGATGCCTTGTCACCACTGTTACTGTTGTTAATCTCGCGTTAGATCGAAACCGGTTCGAATTCAAAATTCAAAATCAGGGAAACAATAAAAGTTTTCAAACGTTAAAACTAAAATTGTTAAAAATGGGACAACTAAATCCTAGGTAATAATGGTGGAGAAACCACACTTGTATAAAATGCGTAAATACTCAAAAATGAATAAAACAACAGCAAAATTAATTAATTAAATGCCTTTGTATTTTGTAAAATACTAAACTATTTTATTTAGCTGTCCAAATTAATGTGGCAGTGGTATATTTAACATACTACATTTAGGTGTTGTTCTCACATCCTATAAAGTTGAAATAAATTAAAAATTTAATAAAACAGAAAAGAAGAAATAAAAGAAAAGAG
>NC_041384.1:673482198-673482554 GCF_002162155.2 Triticum dicoccoides
ACTCCCCCCACGATCCCCTTCTCTTTCCCCGTCGATCTGGATCGGGATCGGCCCGATCCCGTTGCCCCCGACGCCCGACGCCCGCCAGTCGCTGTCCACCGTCGCCTGGAGCTCCGCGAACCTCACCGGAGCCACCCCGTCGCCCCCTCGCCGTCACCATCACCTGGAGGACCACCTCGCCGGATGCCATCGCCCCCGTCCTCTTCGTCGTCGACCACCCCGACGTCGACCCCGTCGCCGCCGTCCTCTCCGTCACCGTTGCCGCCTCGCCGGACCTCCCCGAGCCCACTGCCTTGACTCTACGGATCCGCGGTGAGGCCCTCGGCCTCTATCCCTCTCTGCTCCTCGCGCCGTCC
>NC_041384.1:673482594-673483256 GCF_002162155.2 Triticum dicoccoides
CGATCTGGATCGGGATCGGCCCGATCCCGTTGCCCCCGACGCCCGACGCCCGCCAGTCGCTGTCCACCGTCGCCTGGAGCTCCGCGAACCTCACCGGAGCCACCCCGTCGCCCCCTCGCCGTCACCATCACCTGGAGGACCACCTCGCCGGATGCCATCGCCCCCGTCCTCTTCGTCGTCGACCACCCCGATGTCGACCCCGTCGCCGCCGTCCTCTCCGTCACCGTTGCCGCCTCGCCGGACCTCCCCGAGCCCACTGCCTTGACTCTACGGATCCGCGGTGAGGCCCTCGGCCTCTATCCCTCTCTGCTCCTCGCGTCGTCCCGCTGTTGTGCACGCGCGCACCCGTGCATTACCTGCGCGCCAGCCTCATTTCGCTGTCGGCGCCGTCCGTACGCCGCTCGCCTCCCGCGCCGCTACCCCGCTGCTGCGCGCTTGCTCTGCTCCCGTCGCTCGCTCGCCCGGGGCACGCTCCGGCCTCCCCGGCCACGCGCCCGCCTGGGCCTCGGCTGCCCAGGGCCGTGGCTCCGCAGCCCGCGCTAGGCCATGCCCCGTCCGCTGTCGTGCTCCTTCCCCCTCCCCCTCGTGCGCCGCCACCACTACCTCCCGCTCCTCGCGGCCACCTCCGCCGCCTAGCCTCACCGCGCGGCCCTGCTCCGGCT
>NC_041384.1:673484672-673486081 GCF_002162155.2 Triticum dicoccoides
GTCTAGGTGGGGCTGCGACGTGTTGATCTTCCGAGGCCGGGCATGACCCAGGAAAGTGTGTCCGGCCAAATGGGATCGAGCGTGTTGGGTTATGTGGTGCACCCCTGCAGGGAAGTTAATCTATTCGAATAGCCGTGATCTTCGGTAACAGGACGACTTGGAGTTGTACCTTGACCTTATGACAACTAGAACCGGATACTTAATAAAACACACCCTTCCAAGTGCCAGATACAACCGGTGGTCGCTCTACCTCAGGGGTATGAGGAGGGGATCGCCGGGTAGGATTATGCTATGAGATGCTACTTGGAGATGCTACTTGGAGGACTTCAATCTACTCTCTTATACTTGATGCAAGACGGAGGCTGCCAGAAGCGTAGTCTTCGACAGGATTAGCTATCCCCCTCTTATTCTGGCATTCTGCAGTTCAGTCCACTGATATGGCCTCCTTACACATATACCCATGCATATGTAGTGTAGTTCCTTGCTTGCGAGTACTTTGGATGAGTACTCACGGTTGCTTTCTCCCCCCTTTTTCCCCCTTTCTTTCGTTCTGGTTGTCGCGACCAGATACTGGAGTCCAGGAGCCAGACGCCACCGTCGACGACGACCCCTACTACACCGGAGGTGCCTACTACTACGTGCAGCCCGCTGACGACGACCAGGAGTAGTTAGGAGGATCCCAGGCAGGAGGCCTGCGCCTCTTTCGATCTGTATCCCAGTTTGTGCTAGCCATCTTATGGCAACTTGTTTAACTTATGTCTATACTCAGATATTGTTGCTTCCGCTGACTCGTCTATGATCGAGCACTTGTATTCGAGCCCTCGAGGCCCCTGGCTTGTATTATGATGCTTGTATGACTTATTTTAATTGTAGAGTTGTGTTGTGATATCTTCCCATGAGTCCCTGATCTTGATCGTACACATTTGCGTGCATGATTAGTGTACGATTGAATCGGGGACGTCACACTAGTAGTACATTTTTGTATGGTGCAAAAGTCCAGCAGCACTAGAACTGAACTGGTTGATCTATACATGTTGTAGGAGGAGCTATATCATTTTCTCCATGGGGGAGGAGAGGGAGGAAGGAGGAAGGAGGAGAGGTACCTTGGCGGGCGCGGCCGGTCGCCGGAGGGGTTGGGGTCAGGGTTGGGGTTGGCGGCGGCGGCGTCGAAGGGATGGCTCGATTGGTCGTCGGGGAGGCCTCCTGGGCGCCTCGGTTGGTCGTGGGGAGGCCGGCGGGCGCGGTCGTCGTCCTGCACCCCGTGCCCGGACTGAGGTAGAGGCGGTGCAGGGCAGGGGCCGACGCGGGGAGGCTGTCGGCGACGGCGAGGTCGCGGAGGCGTCGGCTATGGCGGAGCTGCAGTGGTGGGGGCGCGGGGGCGGCGGCGCATGTAGGGACGGCGACAACAT
>NC_041384.1:673487206-673503889 GCF_002162155.2 Triticum dicoccoides
GGCGAGGGTGCGGCGGGTGTTCGGCGGCGGTGGAGCGGGCCGGGGAGGGTGCGGTGGGTCGGCGGCGGCGGTGGAGCGAGGGAGGGTGCGGTGGGTCATCGGCGGCGGTGGAGCTAGCGAGGGAGGGTGCGGGGGGATCGAGATCGAGATGAAGGGGGATAACGATCGAGATTTAAAAATATTCATCAAATTTGAAAAAATATTCATGAATTCGAAAAGTGCCCATGAAATTTAAAAATATTCATGAGTTTAAAAATATTCATGAGTTCAAATTTGATATCGTACGCCTCATAGGTCATCAGGTTGTGCTCGACGCCCTGTGACAAGGCGAATATGAGTTGTTCTTCCGCGGAAGAATCTTCATGTAAAGGGTACGACAGAAGCTTCTGCTTGAACCAACGCATGAAACATGAGTTGTGCTCTTTACTAGTTTAAACAACGAGTGAAACGCGTGAATCTTGAAGTAAAAAAATAAATATATATACTAATGGCGCACCGGGTAATAGTGCGCCATTACTAGTTTAAACTAGTAATGGCGCACTGTGAAACGATGCGCCATTGGTAGTTTTGCAAAAAAAAGAATAAAAAAATTTACAGTAATGGCGCACTGTCTGCTTGGTGCGCCATTACTACTTAGAACTAGTAATGGCGCACTTCGACATGATGCGCCATTAGTATGTATGAAAAAATAGAAAAAAAATAATTTAATACTAGTGGCGCACCCTGTTTCTGGTGCGCCATTAGTGTCTTCCACACTAATGGCGCATCACCAACCGGTGCGCCATTAGTATATAGTAGTGGCGCACTGCTTCCATGGTGCGCCATTAGTATCAATCCTATCTATAGCCCTTTTCCTAGTAGCGAGGGTTTTGAACTTTCGAAAGCCGTGCCCGCGGTTATGGGCAGATGGGAATTTGTTAATGTCCGGTTGTAGAGAACTTGAAACTTAACTTAATTAAAATGCATCAACTGTGTGTGTAGCCGTGATGGTCTCTTCTCGGCGGTGTCCGGGAAGTGAACACGGTTCTTGAGTTATGCTTGAACATAAGTAGTTTCAGGATCACTTCTAGTTTACGACCGTGCTTTGCTTCTCTTCTCGCTCTCATTTGCGTAAATTAGCCATCATATATGCTTAGTGCTTGCTGCAGCTCCACCTCACTACCCTTTTTCCTACTCATAAGCTTAAATAGTCTTGATCACGAGGGTGTGAGATTGCTGAGTCCCCGTGACTCACAGATTACTTCCAAAACTAGTTGCAGGTGTCGATGATACGGTGCAGGTGACGCAACCGAGTTCAAGGAGGAGCTCGATGAAAATCGTGTTCGTTGTGTTGTTTCGTTTCCAATTGATTAGTAGTGGAGCCCAGTCGGAGCGATCGGGGATGTAGCATTAGGAATGGTTTTCTTTTATTTTGGTTCCGTAGTCGGACCTTGATTGTATTCTAGATGTTGTAATGCTATATTTATGTATTGTGTGAAGTGGCGTTTGTAAGCTAACTCTTTATCCCTTTCTTATTCAGTACATGGGATGTGTAAAGATTACCCCTCTTGCGACATGCCTACAATGCAGTTATGTCTTTAAGTCATGCTCCGACACGTGAAAGATATAGCCGCATCATGGGTGTTACAGTCTTCCTCAACCACGACCCGGAGGAGGAATCGGTCCGCCTCTGCTTCCCCAACGCCTTTTCACGGACGCACCGGTTCTGCATCTGCGCGCCTGCGCCCTCAACGTCGTGGCCTTGGGCCTCCTCTAACAAATCGCCTGCTGGCCGCGCGGCCGCCGTTGGACCGCCCACTGGTCTTTACTGCGAGCTTGCCTTTGCGACCATCACGGAGCCACCGCGCCTCGCCATGAGAGCCGTCTCCGCTGTTGCTCGCTGGGTTTAGCTGCTCTTGTTCGACCTCTCCATTGCCGCTGGCCTGACCCCGAGTCACCGCCGGGATCACTTCGACGACAACGGATTCGTTCCTACCGCGTCGCTGGGTCACCACGCTACTTGGCCTCGTCAAAACCGGTGACGCCCTGGCCACGCTTCTTGAGTCCTGACCCGCGTCACTCAATCCGCCATGGTCAGTTCCGAGCCGGCTCTCACTTGCTAAAGCGGCCGTCAGTTGCTGAACCGGCCATCCCGCACCATTGCAGAGCCGCCCCTTGTCAAAAGGAGGTCTCGCCTCTGTTGTCCATGAAAACTCAGCTCCCCTCTACTATGAAACAAGCTCTCTCAAAGATCCCCGCACAGATTCTGGATGACCTCTGCGCCTCCGGCTTATTTCTGTTGAACCGCCGCCGGGTTACGCTTCTGCTGCTACAGTCCCATACCACCATCTACAGCCGTTACAGGTTCAGTCGCCACCCCAGCTTGTTTTGCGCTCAAAGCATCTGCGAGTTGCCGTCAGGCCTGGTTTTCGCAACAAGTCGCCCTCATTGCGCCTAGTCTCCCCCTCACGCTGTCATCTATAAACCGCCCATTATCAAGACAGGTTCAGGGATCAAGAAACTAGCAATTGGTGGATGGAGGTTTTGAGTTCAAGAAGAATAAAACGGCGTCAGGTGCGTTACAGCCACTGCAAGTTGAAAGCCAAGGAGGAAATGATGGGAAGTTTTTGCAGTGTGTTATGTGATTGGGGAGCGGTCAAAGCACAAACCGCCGAGAACGTCGACTTCCTTTGCTGCCTGTTTCCTAGGCGCGTCAGATCGCCCATTGTCATCTCTTGGACGAGACATACTGTCCAATCTGCTCCAAGTGAATTGAATGGTGACCAGATATACGTGGATTCAGGGAGCCGTAGCGGGGCTGAATCGTCGCCTGCTGCACTTCGCCAACCACGCCCGCCGATTCACAGCTCGGGCCGCCCGCGCACTTCATCTGCGCGCCCGGGCCGGGTCGCTGCTCGCGGCCGCCTCTCGCGCTGCACCCCGTTGCTCTGCCGCACCCTTAATCTTTCGCAAAACCGCCGTGACTCTCAGCCGCTGAGTTACTCCATGTCCATCCGCATCGGGACTCCTCCCGAGGACCTCTGCTCAAACCGCCGCGACTGTGAGCTGCCTCTACCGTTTGCTGTGTTGAGCCGCCCCCTGTCAGATCACCTCCGCTCGTGACCGGCGCTGGTCCCGCCTCGCCTCTGCGGCATGGGTTACGCCCCGGCCTTTGCCTTAAGTCGCCATGACTGGCCCACCGCATCTGCCGCGTTGGTTGCCCCCTGTCGGGCCCTGCTTTGCTGCTCCGAACCGGTTTGCCCTCACCGCGACCCGCCCCATTGTCGAACTTGCCTGGCGTCCGGCTGGTGGTTCGCGTCGATCTCCGCCGCCGCTGACAGCCTGCGGCTACGGGTACGGCTTCGAGTCTCTAGCAGCCTCGGCTCGCCTCGTCGCGGATCCCTCTGACTCGGGCTCTTCCGTTGACCCACCGTTTCCAGCACCCCTCTGCCACCGGGTTGAGCCGGCCTTGCTGCCACAAATCGCCATTGATCTCAGCCCCCCCCCCAGCGCCGGCTTACACCGAGCCACAGGTCTCCAACCGCCGCTTCCACTGCGGTGCTCATCCGCCGCGGCCTTATGCCACATCGACCCGCCACTATCTCATTCTTGAGCCACTGCGACTGACGCCGCTTGTGATCTCTCGTCAAGTCGCCCCGTTCCACCATGAGCCGTTGCGCGCCGTCAGCTACGGCAGGAGAACCGCCACGTGCTCCAGCCATGGTGACTTCGGCAGCCCTTGCCTCCGTTGTCGCACGTCAAACCGCCCTCACCCTTGTACAAGCACGACCACGCGGCCAAGTCGCCACCATGGCTTGGCGGACACTTCCGCCAGTTGTCGCACCATCCTGGCTCACCTCTGCCGCAAACCGTCACGGTCTCGGGCCCGACCGCGTGTCACCGCCTCCTCTGCAACGCCGTTAGCCGCCGATTTGGCGACGCCTCTGCTGTGAGTTGCCCTGCCGGGTCACCATGACCGGCCGCTGCTGCTCGAAATCGTTCCGGGCGCCCCTGCTGATGCGTCTTTGAGCAGCGCTAAACCGCCCCAGACCTACTGGGCTCCTCCTCTGAGCTCGACCACTGTTGACGCGCTCCGCTACCTCCGTCGGCCTCACGCGTTGCGACCCGGTCCTGCTACCTCTGTCGGCCTCTACGGTTGTTTATGTAGTTCCGAGCAAGCCGCCTCGTGCCTTTTCTCTGTGGCTATGGGAGCGCCATAAACCGCCGGTTGTTTCAGCCGGCCTCTGCCATTTTTGTTGAGAGCTTCCACCGCAGCTATGAACCGGCGGCATATCAATGACTGCATCTAAAGATCAGAATGCAGGCCTCTGCAAGGTTCGTCTGTGATTGAGCACATCACCTGGATGGGTCATGTATGTTGGCATCGCTCACACAGTATGAGCACTAGATGGACTTGGGCCAGCAGCGGCGTCCGCTGCGCGTAAACTGTGTTGGATCAACTCCACTAAACAGAACCAACAAGGACCTGCACACACCCGGTTTAGGTTCCCAAAGGCAAGCTTTGTCGGTACATTACGGATTCCCAAGGGATTTGCCTTATATGTGCACAACAAGACAAGTGACTACGTGGAGGAGGGAGGATTTGTTAATTCATACCATCGTTACTAGTCTGACTCTACTTCAAAGAAGGAAAAGAGAAGAAGGATAAAACCTGCTATGTGCATGGATAATGCGGCCAGAGCGCTAATCACATCATGGTTCCCTTGATAAGACAGTGGAAGCCAGAGGAGATATGTTCGCCCAACAAAACATAAGGTGCTATTTTTCTTAAAAAAATTATCAGCACATATTTTGTTTGAGAACAATTACTCTGGTTTGTGGTATTTTTTGACAGGACCATTATTCATTACAAAGGTGTTGCAAAGGGGTGTGCGCCAATATTATTTTGTGCACTAGCGCGTTTGTGCCGTGTTGCTGGACGGATATATGCGCAAGTCGCCACCCCCGCTACATAAACATACGCGACTGACTCATCATCCGCGCCCACAGCCGACTCGCCCGCCTTTACCGGGGTAATCATCAACTCCGCGGTGGATAGCTACTAGCCTAACATATCAGGTAAAATCCATCCAGTATATTTTTATATTATACATTGTTTTATTTAAAAGAGCAATTACTATGGCTTGCAAAGTTATATCATGCAGGACCCTAAACCGCCATATTGGTGCAAACTTAAAGGCCGTCAGTAAATTTCTGGCTTAAAAAGAAGGTTTCCGGTTTATAATCCGGCTCAAGGGAAAGCTATCTCCTGAAAAGCTTTGAAGCTCTCAGTATCCGGTTTAACAATTTCCGGTTTAAAAGAATAATCTCTCACAAGTTCGAGTCCTCGGGAAAAATTAAATGGACCAAACAGAGTCTGTTGCAAAGGTACAGCTCAAACATAGGTGTCCCTTGCTACCTCTTGAGCACTGCGTTGGATTTCCTTGAAGAGGAAAGGATGATGCAGTAAAGTAGCGTAAGTATTTCCCTCTGTTTTTGACAACCAAGGTATCAATCCAGTAGGAGGCTACGCACGAGTCCCTCGTACCTGCACAAAACAAATAACTCCTTGCAACCAACGCGATAAGGGGTTGTCAATCCCTTCACGATCACTTACGAGAGTGAGATCTGATAGATATGATATGATAATATTTTTGGTATTTTTGTGATAAAGATGCAAAGTAAAATAAAAGCAAAGTAAAAAAGCAAAGGAAATAACTAAGTATTGGAAGATTAATATGATGAAGATAGACCCGGGGCCATAGGTTTCACTAGTGGCTTCTCTCAAGAGCATAAGTATTTTACGGTGGGTGAACGAATTACTATTGAGCAATTGACAGAATTGAGCATAGTTATGAGAATATCTAGGTATGATCATGTATGTAGGCATCACGTCCGAGACAAGTAGACCGACTCCTTCCTGCATCTACTACTATTACTCCACTCATCGACCGCTATCCAGCATGCATCTAGAGTATTAAGTTCATGAAAACAGAGTAACGCCTTAAGCAAGATGACATGATGTAGAGGGATAAATTCATGCAATATGGTAAAAACCCCATCTTGTTATCCTCGATGGCAACAATACAATACGTGCCTTGCTGCCCCTACTGTCACTGGGAAAGGACACCGCAAGATTGAACTCAAAGCTAAGCACTTATCCCATTGCAAGAAAGATCAATCAAGTAGGCCAAACCAAACTGATAATTCGAAGAGACTTGCAAAGATAACCAATCATACATAAAAGAATTCAGAGAAGATTCAAATATTGTTCATAGATAATCTTGATCATAAACCCATAATTCATCGATCTCAACAAACACACCGCAAAAAGAAGATTACATCGAATAGATATCCACAAGAGAGGGGGAGAACATTGTATTGAGATCCAAAAAGAGAGAAGAAGCCATCTAGCTAATAACTATGGACCCGGAGGTCTAAGGTAAACTACTCACACTTCATCGGAGAGGCTATGGTGTTGATGTAGAAGCCCTCCGTGATAGATGCCCCCTCCGGCAGAGCTCCAGAACAGGCCCCAAGATGGGATCTCGTGGATACAGAAGGTTTCGGCGGTGGAATTAGGTTTTTGGCTCCGTTTCTGATTGTTTGGGGTACGTAGGTATATATAGGAGGAAGGAGTACGTCAGTGGAGCAATAGGGGGTCCATGAGGGTGGAGGGCACGCCTGGGAGGTAGGCGCTCCCCGTACCTCGTGGCTTCCTCCTTTATTTCTTGACGTAGGGTCCAAGTCTCCTGGATCATGTTCGTTCCGAAAATCACGTTCCTGAACGTTTCATTCCGTTTGGACTCCGTCTGATATTCCTTTTCTGCGAAACTCTAAAATAGGCAAAAAAACAGAAATTCTGGGTTGGGCCTCCGGTTAATAGGTTAGTCCCAAAAATAATATAAAAGTGGATAATAAAGCCCAATAATGTCCAAAACAGTAGATAATATAGCATGGAGCAATCAAAAATTATAGATACGTTGGAGACGTATCAAGCATCCCCAAGCTTAATTCCTGCTCGTCCTCGAGTAGGTAAATGATAAAAAAGATAATGTTGATGCGGAGTGCTACTTGGCATAATTTTAATGTAATTCTTCTTAATTGTGGTATGAATATTCAGATCCAAAAGATTCAAGATAAAAGTTCATATTGACATAAAAATAATAATACTTCAAGCATACTAACTAAGCAATTATGTCTTCTCAAAATAACATGGCCAAAGAAAGTTCATCCCTACAAAATCATATAGTTTAGTCATGCTCCATTTTCGTCACACAAGAATGCTCTCATCATGCACAACCCCAATGACAAGCCAAGCAATTGTTTCATACTTTAGTAATCTCAAACCTATAAACTTTCACGCAATATATGAGCGCGAGCCATGGACATGGCACTATGGGTGGAATAGAATATGATGATGGGGGTTATGTGGAGAAGACAAAAAAGGAGAAAGTCTCACATCAACGAGGCTAATCAATGGGCTATGGAGATGCCCATCGATTTATGTTAATGCAAGGAGTAGGGATTGCCATGCAACGGATGCACTAGAGCTATAAATGTATGAAAGCTCAACAAAAGAAACTAAGTGGGTGTGCATCCAACTTGCTTGCTCATGAAGACCTAGGGCACTTGAGGAGGCCCATTGTTGGAATATACAAGCCAAGTTCTATAATGAAAAATTCCCACTAGTATATGAAAGTGACAAAACAAAAGACTCTCTATCATGAAGATTATGGTGCTACTTTGAAGCACAAGTGTGTCAAAGGATAGTAGCATTGTCCCTTCTCTCTTTTTCTCTCTTTTTTTTGGGGCCTTCTCTTCTTTTTTTATGGCCTTTCTCTCCCCTTTTTTTAATTCCTCACTTGGGACAATGCTCTAGAAAATGATGATCATCACACTTCTATTTATTTACAACTCAATGATTACAACTCGATGCTAGAACAAAAGATGACTCTATATGAATGCCTCCGGCGGTGTACCGGGATATGCAATGAACCAAGAGTGACATGTATGGAAGAATTATGAACGGTGGCTTTGCCACAAATACTATGTCAACTACATGATCATGCTAAGCATTATGAAAATGATGAATGTGTCATGATAAACGGAATGGTGGAAAGTTGCATGGCAATATATCTCGGAATGGCTATGGAAATGCCATAATAGGTAGGTATGGTGGCTGTTTTGAGGAAGATATAAGGAGGTTTATGTGTGAAAGAGCGTATCATATCACGGGGTTTGGATGCACCGGCGAAGTTTGCACCAACTCTCAATGTGAGAAAGGGCAATACACGGTACCGAAGAGGCTAGCAATGATGGAAGGGTGAGAGTGCGTCTAATCCATGGACTCAACATTAGTCATAAAGAACTCACATATTTATTGCAAAAATCGACAAGTCATCAAAAACCAAGCACTACGCGCATGCTCCTAGGGGGATAGATTGGTAGGAAAATACCATCGCTCGTCCCCGACCGCCACTCATAAAGAGGACAATCAATGAACACCTCATGTTTCAAATTTGTTACATAACGTTTACCATACGTGCATGATACGGGACTTGCAAACTTCAACACAAGCATTTCTCAAATTCACAACTACTCAACTAGCACGACTTTGATATTATGACCTCCATATCTCAAAACAATCATCAAGCATCAAATTTCTCTTAGTATTCAAAACACTCATAAGAAAAAATTTACTAATCTTGATTACCTAGCATATTAGGATTATTTAAGCAAATTACCATGCTATTTAAGACTCTCAAAATAATCTAAGTGAAGCATGAGAGATCAATAGTTTCTATAAAACAAATCCACCACCGTGCTCTAAAAGATATAAGTGAAGTACTAGAGCAAAACTATATAACTCAAAAGATATAAGTGAAGCACATAGAATATTCTAACAAATTCCAAATCATGTATGGCTCTCTCAAAAGGTGTGTACAGCAAGGATGATTGTGGTAAACTAAAAAGCAAAGACTCAAATCATACAAGACGCTCCAAGCAAAACACATATCATGTGGTGAATAAAAATATAGCTCCAACTAAAGTTACCGATGGAAGTAGACGAAAGAGGGGATGCCTTCCGGGGCATCCCCAAGCTTTGGCTTTTAGGTGTCCTTAGATTATCTTGGGGGTTCCATGGGCATCCCCAAGCTTAGGCTCTTTCCACTCCTTGTTCCATAATCCATCAAATCTTTACCCGAAACTTGAAAAGTTCACAACACAAAACTTAAAGTAGAAAATCTCGTGAGCTACGTTAGCGAAAGAAAACAAAAGACCACTTCAAGGTACTGTAATGAACTCATTATTTATTTATATTGGTGTTAAACCTACTGTATTCCAACTTCTCTATGGTTTATAAACTATTTTACTAGCCATAGATTCATCAAAATAAGCAAACAACACACGAAAAACAGAATCTGTCAAAAACAGAACAGTCTGTAGTAATCTGTAACTAGCGCAAGATCTGGAACCCCAAACATTCTAAAATAAATTGCTGGACGTGAGGAATTTATCTATTAATCATCTGCAAAAATAATTAACTAAATAGCACTTTCCAAATAAAGATGGCAGCAGTTCTCGTGAGCGCTAAAGTTTCTGTTTTTTACAGCAAGATATCAAGACTTTCCCCAAGTCTTCCCAACGGTTCTACTTGGCACAAACACTAATTAAACACAAAAAACACAACCAAAACATAGGCTAGGTAAATTATTTATTACTAAACAGGAGAAAAAATCAAGGAATAAAAATAAAAGTGGGTTGCCTCCCAACAAGCGCTATCGTTTAACGCCCCTAGCTAGGCATAAAAAGCAAGGATAGATCTAGACATTGCCATAATAGTAAGATAGATCATTAAAACTCTTTTCATATTCTCTATGTTCGGCAGCAAGTTTTCTTTGAGGCAAGCAAAAGTAATCAAACGGGCTAAATTTAATGGGACAAAAGTCCCCAAGATCAACCTTGGGAGGTATAGGTTCCTCCTTTGGCCCTTTGTATTGCACAACCAATTCATCATTATAAGTATTCTTTTGACAGAACTTTGTGAGCCTAAACTCAATAGAATATCCTAGTTCATTATTTCGAATGGCCAAATCATCATTAAGTTCAGAAATTCTATCAACTAAAACATTGGTAGGAACCCTTTTTCTAAGATTTTCATTGAAAGCAACATAGTCTAGGGATTGAAAACGCATTACTTCTTCTTGATCAAAAAGGATAACCTCTATGGGAGGACGGCAAGCATCCACCCTATAATGTGCAAAGATTTCTTTGGCCTCTTTTATTATGAATCTGAACTCATGAGCCAAAAAGATCGTAGCGGCACGCTTAACAAAAGAATGCTCAATATTAGAAAATTCTACGAAAATCCTTTGTATGCAAGGGTGCATGTGCATGAATTTTATTTCAAGTTCAACTACAAGCATGGCAATAGCGTCCGCAAGACTACTAGTTCTATGAAGGATAGAACTACCCATAGAAGGCAAAGCACCGGCACAAGTAAAGAAATCTTGGATAACTCCTTTTCCAATAATATTACCACTACCAATATGGAATTTTTTTGTATGTAATATAGGGGGTTCTTCAGCAGGAGCGTCAGAATTTTTCATGATATTATTATTGTCCATATTGACAATAATTTCCCCAATTTCAGACATGACGGCAGAAAGTGCAAAAGGCAAAAAGAGGCAAATAGAGAAAGAGAGGGAGGATAGAGAGAGAGGGCGAATAAAATGGCAAGGGTGAAGTGGGGGAGAGAAAAACGAGAGGCAAATGGCAAATAATGTAATGCGGGAGATAAGGGTTGTGATGGGTACTTGGTATGTTGACTTTTGCGTAGACTCCCCGGCAATGGAGCTAGAAATCTTCTTGCTACCTCTTGAGCACTGCGTTGGATTTCCTTGAAGAGGAAAGGATGATGCAGCAAAGTAGTGTAAGTATTTCCCTTGGTTTTTGAGAACCAAGGTATCAATCCAGTAGGAGGCTACGCGCGAGTCCCTCGTACCTGCACAAAACAAATAATTCCTCGCAACCAGCGCGATAAGGGGTTGCCAATCCCTTCACGGTCACTTACGAGAGTGAGATCTGATAGATATGATAGGATAATATTTTTGGTGTTTTTGTGATAAAGATGCAAAGTAAAATAAAAGCAAAGGAAATAACTAAGTATTGGAAGATTAATATGATGAAGATAGACCCAGGGGCCATAGGTTTCACTAGTGGCTTCTCTCAAGAGCATAAGTATTTTACGGTGGGTGGACGAATTACTGTTGAGCAATTGACAGAATTGAGCATAGTTATGAGAATATCTAGGTATGATCATGTATATAGGCATCACGTCCGAGACTAGTAGACCGACTCCTGCCTGCATCTACTACTATTACTCCACTCATCGACCGCTATCCAGCATGCATCTAGAGTATTAAGTTCATGAAAATAGAGTAACGCCTTAAGCAAGATGACATGATGTAGAGGGATAAATTCATGCAATATGGTAAAAAACCCAACTTGTTATCCTCGATGGCAACAATACAATACGTGCCTTGCTGCCCCTACTGTCACTGGGAAAGGACATCGCAAGATTGAACCCAAAGCTAAGCACTTATCCCATTGCAAGAAAGATCGGTCTAGTAGGCCAAACCAAACTGATAATTCGAAGAGACTTGCAAAGATAACCAATCATACATAAAAGAATTCAGAAAAGATTCAAATATTGTTCATAGATAATCTTGATCATAAACCCATAATTCATCGGTCTCAACAAACACACCGCAAAAAGAAGATTACATTGAATAGATCTCCACAAGAGAGGGGGAGAACATTGTATTGAGATCCACAAAGAGAGAAGCAGCCATCTAGCTAATAACTGTGACCCGAAGGTCTGAGGTAAACCACACACACTTCATCAGAGAGGCTATGGTGTTGATGTAGACGCCCTCCGTGATGGATGCCCCCTCCGGTGGAGCTCCGGAACAGGCCCCAAGATGGGATCTCATGGATACAGAAGGTTGCGGTGGTGGAATTAGGTTTTTGGCTCCGTTTCTGATCGTTTGGGGGTACGTAGGTATACATAGGAGGAAGTAGTACGTCAGTGGAGCAACAGGGGGTCCACGAGGGTGGAGGGCACGCCTGGGAGGTAGGTGCTCCCCGTACCTCGTGGCTTCCTCCTTTATTTCTTGACGTAGGGTCCAAGTCTCCTGGATCATGTTCGTTCCAAAAATCACGTTCCCGGACGTTTCATTCCGTTTGGACTCCGTTTGATATTCCTTTTCTGCGAAACTCTAAAATAGGCAAAAAAAACAGAAATTCTGGGCTGGGCCTCCGGTTAATAGGTTAGTCCCAAAAATAATATAAAAGTGCATAATAAAGCCCAATAATGTCCAAAACAGTAGATAATATAGCATGGAGCAATCAAAAATTATAGATACGTTGGAGACGTATCAGTATTCACCAAAGAGATCATAGCGTTACTACCCTCTTGATTCCGGCTATCAAGCCAATATTATCATAAGAGCATAGCTCTGGTTATTTCGGTAATTCGGCTATCAAGCCAATATTATCATAAGGGGCCAAAGAGAGTCTGGTGCACAGCACAGCTCAAACATGGGTATCCCTTGAGCACAGCTCACAATATCACTTGGGGGCTATGTTCGAACCATAGTCACACCTCTTGATAGGCTTAAAACCACCAGGGAAATCACTTGGAAGCTCTAGTCGTATCCGAACCATAGCTTATACCCTCTTGATAAGCATAAGGGCACTAGGGAAATCACTTGGGGGCTTGGTCGTATCCGAACCATAGCTACACCTCTTGATAGGCATAAGGCCGCCAGGGAAATCACTTGGGAGCTATGGGTTCGAACCATAGTTACACGTCTTGATAGGCATAAGGGCACTAGGGAAATCACTTGGGGGCTTGGTCGTATTCGAACCATAGTTACACCTCTTGATCGGCGCAATGCCATAATTATGACTACATGGGGGCTCTGGTCGTATCCGAACCATAGCTTAAACCCTCTTGATCATACATATACATCATCATATATTACATCATACATCATCATTACATCATCATATCATGTATCATATGTGCATGGATATACCGGCTTATATGGCAGGAATCAGTTTTCAAACCAAGTTATAGTTATTCAAATCTTTCATAGCCAACACGGCTGAATTTTTATTATGGTTATCAATAACCAATATTATGACTGAGGTTTTCAAAGTCGCTTTAGCACAATGACTATTATTTTATCAATGGATATGACTTATTCTACAATGGAAGGAATAGTCCCGAGTCATTGCAGGCTTACAACCCAGCACTTGGGGGCTACATTATTCAAGTTGGGATTACATACACAAGTCTCATGTCGCTGCAAGTATGCACCATGATACTTGGGGGCTAATGCAAAGTCATTGTTTGCTCACTTATTGAAGACCCGACTCATCACATCGTAATGAGCCGGCCCTTGGGGGCTACCAATTGCTCCTGTCAACAATTCAAGGTACAAAGCTTTTAATCCATTATATTGAAGGGTCCACTGCTAAGTTGGTAAAGCACAAGGCTCTTAACCTTGTGGATGTGGGTTCAAGCCCCATGATTGGAGTTACATCATATGATGTTATTTTCAATAAAGCATGATCATATTTATAAAGTCCCTGTTCATTACTACATAATGACCCGGCCCTTGGGGGCTACACTGGTTGAAGTTTTTTGAGCAACAGGCAATTACAAGTCCCAGGTTGCTGCAAGCATGACAACCCGGCACTTGGGGGCTACATAATATGGAGTATTCAGTTTTTACTAGTGACTGGGATGAACAACATGGATTTCTTCAAAAGTGGCAGCATTTATATTGAAGCAAGTCTTAAGACATCACTTCGTTCTGCTCAAGACTTGGGGGCTACAGGTAATATGGATATAAGGGAGAAAAATCTTCAAATTCTCAGTTTTGACCCGACGTTGGCAACAATTATGACTCGGCATCATCTGTTATAACCTGGCAATGATAAACTGGCAAGTTTTACATCTTGAAGACGGCTGAAGATCAGATGAATATTTCAAAGATCAATAATTTGTTTAAGCATTGGAGCTGAGTCAAAGGAGTTATTCTTCACAATATTTCTCTGTGACAAACCAATGTCAGCAAATTGATTATGAAGCTGGCCTATTGACCCTGATTTTATAGAAGAAGGAAGTAACAAGGACTTAAGGATGATCAGGATCAGTTTAATATGGATAAATCCAAATTAAACTAGGGGCTAATGTCGGGGATATACCCCGCGGTATGATCCGGCCGGAGTTATAACCCGGCTGGGACTTAGTAAACCGGCTGACAGTTAAGACATATGGCTAAGACGGACGGTAAACCGGCGGGTGGTAAACTGGCAGGTATTACGGCAGGTGGTAAACTAGCAGGTGGTAAACCGGTTGGTGTTAAGTCAGACGGTAAACCGGCAGGTTGTTAAACCGGTTGACAGTTAAGACAGACAGGTAAAACAGGCAGTTAACCTAGACGGTAAACCGGCGGGTTGTTAAACCGGCTGACAGTTAAGACAGGAGTTAAGTCAGATGATAACTCAGCAGACAATCATAAACTGCCAGACCATCTTAAACCGGCACCAGTTATAACCCGGCGGACAGTGATAACTAGGTTGCTAGGAGTTATGAAGCCCGAGACGTTATGAATCCCAATATGTTAAGAATCCCATGAAGAGAAGTCATAATAGTTAAGTCTTAAGTTTGAGTTGGACTCTACATGTAACCCGCCCCTTCAACTTATATAAGGAGGGGTAGGGCTCCCCAAAGAGGAAGAAGTAAGAAGAAACAATCTTAAGGGTTAGGGTTAACTAGGAGAGCCGGTTTATGGCGACTTCCTCATGATCATAATGAGATATAGCCAGAAACAGCATGTAGGGCTATTACCGGATGATGATTCCCGGGGCCCGAAGCTATCTAAATCCTTGTCTTGTGTTGCGTCTCTTGATTCCGCTCAACCCCTCACAAGCTACCACATAGATGCGTTGGCCTCACGACTAAGTCCTCACACTAGGACATCTGTCGTGACAACACCACGACACCGGGGGGCGTAGGTTTCACTAGTGGCTTCTCTCGAGAAAAATAGCAAACTGTGGGTAAATAAATTACTGTTGTGCAATTGATATAACTTCAAATAATCATGATGATATCCAAGCAATGATCATTATATAGGCATCATGTCCAAGATTAGTAGACCAACTCCTGCCTGCATGTACTACTATTACTCCACACATCGACTGTTATCCAGCATGCATCTAGTGTATTAAGTTCATGGAGAAACGAGGTAATGCAATAAGAACGATGACATGATGTAGACAAGATCTATTTATGTAGAAATAGACCCCATCTTGTTATCCTTAATGGCAACGATACATACGTGTCAGTTCCCCTTCTGTCACTGGGATCAAGCACCATAAGATCAAAGCCATCACAAAGCACCTCTTCCAATTGCAAGATAAATAGATCAAGTTGGCCAAACAAAACCCAAATATCAGAGAAGAAATACGAGGCTATAAGCAATCATGCATATAAGAGATCAAAGAAGACTTAGATAACTTTCATGGATAAAAAGAGATAGATCTGATCATAAAGTCAAAGTTCATCGAATCCCAACAAACACACCGCAAAAAGAATTACATCATATGGATCTCCAAGAGACCATTGTATTGAGAATCAAACAAGAGAGAGGAATCCATCTATCTACTAACTATGGACCTGAAGTTCTACAAAGAACTACTCACGCATCATCGGAGAGGCACCAATGGACATGATGAACCCCCTCTGTGATGGTGTCTAGATTGGATTTTGTGGTTCTGGAACTTGCGTCGGCTGGAATTGATTTTTGTCGACTCCCCTAGGGTTTCTGAAATATTGGGGTATTTATAGAGCAAAGAGGCGGTTCGGGAGGCCACCGAGGTGGGCACAACCCACCTGGATGTGCCTGGGGGCCCAGGCGCGCCCTGGTGGGTTGTGCCTGTTGGGTAACGTACTGATTTCAAAACAATTCCTACGCACACGCAAGATCATGATGATGCATAGCAACGAGAGGGGAGAGTGTTGTCTACGTACCCTCGTAGACCAAAGTGGAAGCGTTGACGCAACGTAGAGGAAGTAGTCGTACGTCTTCCCGGTTCAACCGATCCAAGCACCGTTACTCCGGCACCTCCGAGTTCTTGACACATGTTCAGCTCGATGACGCTCCCCGGGCTCCGATCCAGCAAAGCTTCGGGGAAGAGTTCCGTCAGCACGACGGCGTGGTGACGATCTTGATGTTCAACCGTCGCAGGGCTTCGCCTAAGCACCGCTACAATATGACCGAGGTGTAATATCGTGGAGGGGGGCACCGCACACGGCTAAGGAACGATCACGAAGATCAACTTGTGTGTCCTAGGGTGCCCCTGCCCCCGTATATAAAGGAGCCAAGGGGAGGGGGCGGCCGGCCAAGGAGGGTGCGCCAAGGGGGAGTCCTACTCCCACCGGGAGTAGGACTCCCTTCTTTCCTAGTTGGATAAGGAGAAGGGGAAAGAGGAGGAAGAGGGAAAGGAAAGGGGGGCGCCGCCCCCCTTCCCTTGTCCTATTCGGACTAGGAAGGGGAGGGGCGCGCGGCCACCTCTTGAATCCTTTCCTCTTCTCCCTTAAGGCCCATGTAGGCCCAATAACCC
>NC_041384.1:673503899-673509550 GCF_002162155.2 Triticum dicoccoides
GGTAAAATCTCGATTTCACCCGGAACGATTCCGATATCCAAATATAGGCTTCCAATATATCGATCTTTATGTCTCGACCATTTCGAGACTCCTCGTCATGTCCATGATCACATCCGGGACTCCGAACAACCTTCGGTACATCAAAATACCTAAACTCATAATGAAACTATCATCGTAACGTTAAGCGTGCGGACCCTACGGTTCGAGAACAATGTAGACATGACCGAGACACATCTCCGGTCAATAACCAATAGCGGAACCTGGATGCTCATATTGGTTCCTACATATTCTACGAAGATCTTTATCGGTCAGACCGCATAACAACATACGCTGTTCCCTTTGTCATCGGTATGTTACTTGCCCGAGATTCGATCGTCGTTATCTCAATACCTAGTTCAATCTCGTTACCGGCAAGTCTCTTTACTCGTTCCATAATACATCATCTCACAACTAACTCATTAGTTGCAATGCTTGCAAGGCTTATGTGATGTGTATTACCGAGAGGGCCCAGAGATACCTCTCCGACAATCGGAGTGACAAATCCTAATCTCGAAATACGCCAACCCAACATGTATCTTTGGAGACACCTATAGAGCACCTTTATAATCACCCAGTTACGCTGTGATGTTTGGTAGCACACAAAGTGTTCCTCCGGTAAACGGGAGTTGCATAATCTCATAGTCATAGGAACATGTATAAGTCATGAAGAAAGCAACAGCAACATACTAAACGATCGGGTGCTAAGCTAATGGAATGGGTCATGTCAATCAGATCATTCACCTAATGATGTGATCCCGTTAATCAAATAACAACTCTTTGTCCATGGTTAGGAAACATAACCATCTTTGATTAACGAGCTAGTCAAGTAGAGGCATACTAGTGACACTCTGTTTGTCTATGTATTCACACATGTATTATGTTTCCGGTTAATACAATTCTAGCATGAATAATAAACATTTATCATGATATAAGGAAATAAATAGTAACTTTATTATTGCCTCTAGGGCATATTTCCTTCAGTCTCCCACTTGCACTAGAGTCAATAATCTAGTTCACATCGCCATGTGATTCAACACTAAGAGTTCACATCACCATGTGATTAACACCCATAGTTCACATCATCATGTGACCTATACCCAAAGGGTTTACTAGAGTCAATAATCTAGTTCACATCATTTATGTGATTAACACCCAAAGAGTACTAAGGTGTGATCATGTTTTGCTTGTGAGATAATTTTAGTCAACGGGTCTGTCACATACAGATCCGTAAGTATTTTGCAAATTCTATGTCTACAATGCTCTGCACGGAGCTACTCTAGCTAATTGCTCCCACTTTCAATATGTATCTAGATCGAGACTTAGAGTCATCCAGATCTGTGTCAAAACTTGCATCGACGTAACTTTTTACGACGAACCTTTTGTCACCTCCATAATCGAGAAATATTTCCTTATTCCACTAAGGATAATTTTGACCAATGTCCAGTGATCTACTCTTAGATCACTATTGTACTCCCTTGCTTAACACAGTGTAGGGTATACAATAGATCTGGTACACATCATGGCATACTTTATAGAACCTATGGCTGAGGCATAGGGAATGACTTTCATTCTCTTTCTATCTTCTGCCGTGGTCGGGCTTTGAGTCTTACTCAATTTCATACCTTGTAACACAGCCAAGAACTCTTTCTTTGACTGTTCCATTTTTGAACTACTTCAAAATATTGTCAAGGTATGTACTCATTGAAAAAACTTATCAAGCGTCTTGATCTATCTCTATAGATTTTGATGCTTACTATGTAAGCAGCTTCATCGAGGTCTTTCTTTGAAAAACTTCTTTAAAAACACTCCTTTATGCTTTGCAGAATAATTCTACATCATTTCCGATCAACAATATGTCATTCACATATACTTATCAGAAATGCTGTAGTGCTCCCACTCACTTTCTTGTAAATACAGGCTTCACTGCAAGTCTGTATAAAACTATATGCTTTGATCATACTATCAAAGCGTTTATTCCAACTCCAAGAGGCTTGCACCAGTCCATAAATGGATCGCTGGAGCTTGCACACTTTGTTAGCTCCTTTTGGATCGACAAAACCTTCCGGCTGCATCATATACAACTCTTCTTCTAGAAATCCATTCAGGAATGCAGTTTTGACATCCATTTGCTAGATTTCATAAAATGCGGCAATTGCTAACATGATTCGAACAGACTTAAGCATAGATACGAGTGAGAAACTCTCATCACAGTCAACACCTTGAACTTGTCGAAAACCTTTTTGTGACAATTCTAGCTTTGTAGATAGTAACACTACTATCAGCATCCGTCTTCCTCTTGAAGATCCATTTAATCTCAATGGCTCGCCGATCATTGGGCAAGTCAATCAAAGTCCATACTTTGTTCTCATACATGGATCTCATCTCTGATTTCATGGCCTCAAGCCATTTCGCGGAATCTAGGCTCATCATCGCTTCCTCATAGTTTGCAAGTTCGTCATGGTTTAGTAACATGACTTCCAGAACAGGATTACCGTACCACTTTGGTGCGGATCTCACTCTGGTTTACCTACGAGATTCGGTATTAACTTGATCTGAAGTTACATGATCATCATCATTAGTCTTCCTCACTAATTGGTCTAGTAGTCATGGGAACAGATTTCTTGTGATGAACTACTTTTCAATAAGGGAGAAGGTACAATTACCTTATCAAGTTCTACTTTCCTCCCACTCACTTCTTTCAAGAGAAACTCCTTCTCTAGAAAGGATCCATTCTTAGCAACGAATGTCTTGCCTTCGGATCTGTGATAGAAGGTGTACCCAATAGTCTCCTTTGGGTATCCTATGAAGACATATTTCTCCGATTTGGGTTTGAGCTTATCAGGATGAAACTTTTTCATATAAGCATCACAATCCCAAACTTTAAGAAACGACAACTTTGGTTTCTTGCCAAACCACAGTTCATATTGTGTCGTCTCAACGGACTTAGATGGTGCCCTTTTAAACGTGAATGCAGCTGTCTTTAATGCATAACCCCAAAACGATAGTGGTAGATCGGTAAGAGACATCATAGATCGCACCATATCTAATAAAGTACGGTTATGATGTTCGGACACACCATTATGCTGTGGTGTTCCAGGTGGCGTGAGTAGTGAAACTATTTCACATTGTTTTAACTGAAGGCCAGACTCGTAACTCAAATATTTTACCTCTGCGATCATATCGTAGAAACTTCTATTTTCTTGTTACGATGATTCTCCACTTCACTCTAAAATTCTTTGAACTTTTCAAATATTTCAGACTTGTGTTTCATTAAGTAGATATACCCATATCTTCTCAAATCATCTGTGAAAGTCAGAAAATAATGATACCCGCCACGAGCCTTAACACTCATCGGATCTCATACATCAGTATGTATAATTTCCAATAAGTCAGTTGCTCGCTCCATAGTTCCGGAGAACGGCGTTTTAGTCATCTTGCCCATGGTTCGCAAGCATCAACTGATTCATAATCAAGTGATTCCAAAAACCCATTAGCATGGAGTTTCTTCATGCGCTTTACACCAATATGACCTAAACGGCAGTGCCACAAATAAGTTGCACTATCATTATTAACTTTGCATCTTTTGGTTTCAATATTATGATTATGTGTATCACTACGATCGAGATCCAACGAACTATTTTCATTGGGTGTGTAACCATATAAGGTTTTATTCATGTAAACAGAACAACAATTTATTCTCTTACTTAAATGAATAACTGTATTACAATAAACATGATCAAATCATATTCATGCTCAACGCAAACACCAAATAACACTTATTTAGGTTCAACACTAATCCCGAAAGTATAGGGAGTGTGCGATGATGATCATATCAATCTTGGAACCACTTCCAACACACATCGTCACTTCACCCTTAACTAGTCTCTGTTTATTCTGCAACTCCCGTTTCGAGTTACTAATCTTAGCAACTGAACTAGTATCTAATACTGAGGGGTTGCTATAAACACTAGTAAAGTACACATCAATAACATGTATATCAAATATACTTATGTTCACTTTGCCATCCTTCTTATCCGCCAATCACTTGGGGTAGTTCCGCTTCCAGTGACCAGTCCCTTTGCAGTAGAAGCACTTAGTCTCAGGCTTAGGACCAGACTTGGGCTTCTTCACTTGAGCAGCAACTTGCTTGTTGTTCTTCTTGAAGTTCCCCTTCTTCCCTCTGCCCTTTTCTTGAAACTAGTGGTCTTGTCTACCATCAACACTTGATGTTTTTCTCGATTTCTACCTTCGTCAATTTCCGCATTACGAAGAGCTTGGGAATCGTTTCCGTTATCCCTTGCATATCATAGTTCATCACGAAGTTCTACTAACTTGGTGATGGTGACTAGAGAATTCTGTCAATCACTATCTTATCTGGAAGATTAACTCCCACTTGATTCAAGCGATTGTAGTACTCAGACAACCTGAGCACATGCTCACTAGTTGAGCGATTCTCCTCCATCTTTTAGCTATATAACTTGTTGGAGACTTCATATCTCTCAACTCGGGTATTTGCTTGAAATATTAACTTCAACTCCTGGAACATCTCATATGCTCCATGACATTCAAAACGTCTTTGAAGTCCCGATTCTAAGCCATTAAGCATGGTGCACTAAACTATCAAGTAGTCATCATATTGAGCTAGCCAAACATTCATAACGTCTGCATCTGCTCCTGCAATAGGTCCGTCACCTAGCGGTGCATCAAGGACATAATTCTTCTGTGCAGCAATGAGGATAAACCTCAGATCACGGATCCAATCCACATCATTGCTACTAACATCTTTCAACACAATTTTCTCTAGGAACATATCAAAATAAACACAGGGAAGCAACAATGCGAGCTATTGATCTACAACATAATTTGCAAAATACTACCAGGACTAAGTTCATGATAAATTTAAGTTCAATTAATCATATTACTTAAGAACTCCCACTTAGATAGACATCCCTCTAATCCTCTAAGTGATTACGTGATCCAAATCAACTAAACCATGTCCGATCATCACGTGAGATGGAGTAGTTTCATTGGTGAACATCGCTATGTTGATCATATCTACTATATGATTCACGCTCGACCTTTCGGTCTCTGTGTTCCGAGGCCATATCTGTATATGCTTGGCTCGTCAAGTATAACCTGAGTATTCCGCGTGTGCAACTGTTTTGCACCCGTTGTATTTGAACGTAGAGCCTATCACACCCGATCATCACGTGGTGTCTCAGCACGAAGAACTTTTGCAACGGTGCATACTCAGGGAGAACACTTCTTGATAATTAGTGAGAGATCATCTTATAATGCTACCGTCAACCAAAGCAAGATAAGATGCATAAAAGATAAACATCACATGAAATCAATATAAGTGATATGATATGGCCATCATCATCTTGTGCTTGTGATCTCCATCTTCGAAGCACCGTCATGATCACCATCATCATCGGCGCGACACCTTGATCTCCATGGTAGCATCGTTGTCGTCTCGCCAATCTTATGCTTCAACGACTATCGCTACCGCTTAGTGATAAAGTAAAGCATTACAGCGTGATTGCATTGCATACAATAAAGCGACAACCATATGGCTCCTGCCAGTTGCCGATAACTCGGTTACAAAACAT
>NC_041384.1:673511207-673512560 GCF_002162155.2 Triticum dicoccoides
GGTGCCCCCCTGACCCCGTATATAAAGGAGCCAAGGGGAGGGGGCGGCCGGCCAAGGAGGGCGCGCCAAGGGGGAGTCCTACTCCCACCGGGAGTAGGACTCCCTTCTTTCCTAGTTGGATAAGGAGAAGAGGAAAGAGGAGGAAGAGGGAAAGGAAAGGGGGGGCGCCGCCCCCCTTCCCTTGTCCTATTCGGACTAGGAAGGGGAGGGGCGCGTGGCCACCTCTTGCCTCCTTTCCTCTTCTCCCTTAAGGCCCATGTAGGCCCAATAACCCCCCGGGGGGTTCCGGTAACCCCCCGGTACTCCGATAAAATCTCGATTTCACCCGGAACGATTCCGATATCCAAATATAGGCTTCCAATATATCAATCTTTATGTCTCGACCATTTCGAGACTCCTCGTCATGTCCATGATCACATCCGGGACTCCGAACAACCTTCGGTACATCAAAATACATAAACTCATAATGAAACTGTCATCATAACGTTAAGCGTGCGGACCCTACGGTTCGAGAACAATGTAGACATGACCGAGACACGTCTCCGATCAATAACCAATAGCGGAACCTGGATGCTCATATTGGTTCCTACATATTCTACAAAGATCTTTATCGGTCAGACCGCATAACAACATACGTTGTTCCCTTTGTCATCGGTATGTTACTTGCCCGAGATTCGATCGTCGGTATCTCAATACCTAGTTCAATCTTGTTACCGGCAAGTCTCTTTACTCGTTCCGTAATACATCATCTCACAACTAACTCATTAGTTGCAATGCTTGCAAGGCTTATGTGATGTGTATTACCAAGAGGGCCCAGAGATACCTCTCCGACAATCGGAGTGACAAATCCTAATCTCGAAATACACCAACCCAACATGTACCTTTGGAGACACCTATAGAGCACCTTTATAATCACCCAGCTACGTTGTGACGTTTGGTAGCACACAAAGTGTTCCTCCGGTAAACGGGAGTTGCATAATCTCATAGTCATAGGAACATGTATAAGTCATGAAGAAAGCAATAGCAACATACTAAACGATCGGGTGCTAAGCTAATGGAATGGGTCATGTCAATCAGATCATTCACCTAATGATGTGATCCCGTTAATCAAATAACAACTCTTTGTCCATGGTTAGGAAACATAACCATCTTTGATTAACGAGCTAGTCAAGTAGAGGCATACTAGTGACACTCTGTTTGTCTATGTATTCACACATGTATTATGTTTCCGGTTAATACAATTCTAGCATGAATAATAAACATTTATCATGATATAAGGAAATAAATAATAACTTTATTATTGCCTCTAGGGCATATTTCCTTCAGTCTCCCACTTGCACTAGAGTCAATAAT
>NC_041384.1:673512696-673513399 GCF_002162155.2 Triticum dicoccoides
GTAGAAACTTCTATTTTCTTGTTACGATGATTCTCCACTTCACTCTAAAATTCTTTGAACTTTTCAAATATTTCAGACTTGTGTTTCATTAAGTAGATATACCCATATCTTCTCAAATCATCTGTGAAAGTCAGAAAATAATGATACCCGCCACGAGCCTTAACACTCATCGGATCTCATACATCAGTATGTATAATTTCCAATAAGTCAGTTGCTCGCTCCATAGTTCCGGAGAACGGCGTTTTAGTCATCTTGCCCATGGTTCGCAAGCATCAACTGATTCATAATCAAGTGATTCCAAAAACCCATTAGCATGGAGTTTCTTCATGCGCTTTACACCAATATGACCTAAACGGCAGTGCCACAAATAAGTTGCACTATCATTATTAACTTTGCATCTTTTGGTTTCAATATTATGATTATGTGTATCACTACGATCGAGATCCAACGAACTATTTTCATTGGGTGTGTAACCATATAAGGTTTTATTCATGTAAACAGAACAACAATTTATTCTCTTACTTAAATGAATAACTGTATTACAATAAACATGATCAAATCATATTCATGCTCAACGCAAACACCAAATAACACTTATTTAGGTTCAACACTAATCCCGAAAGTATAGGGAGTGTGCGATGATGATCATATCAATCTTGGAACCACTTCCAACACACATCGTCACTTCACCCTTAACTAGTCT
>NC_041384.1:673513409-673514952 GCF_002162155.2 Triticum dicoccoides
TATCACATCACAACATGCCCTGCAAAAACAAGTTAGACGTCCTCTACTTTGTTGTTGCAAGTTTTACGTGGCTGCTACGGGCTTAAGCAAGAACCAATCTTACCTACGCATCAAAACCACAACGATAGTTTGTCAAGTTGGTGCTGTTTTAACCTTCGCAAGGACCGGGCGTAGCCACACTCGGTTCAACTAAAGTTGGAGAAACTGTCACCCACAAGCCACCTATGTGCAAAGCACGTCGGGAGAACCGGTCTCGCGTAAGCGTACGCGTAATGTCGGTCCGGGCCGCTTCGTCCAACAATACCGCCGAACCAAAGTATGACATGCTGGTAAGCAGTATGACTTATATCGCCCACAACTCACTTGTGTTCTACTCGTGCATATAACATCAACATATAAAACCTAGGCTCGGATGCCACTGTTGGGTAACGTAGTGATTTCAAAAAATTTCCTACGCACACGCAAGACCATGATGATGCATAGCAACGAGAGGGGAGAGTGTTGTCTACGTACCCTCGTAGACCGAAGTGGAAGCGTTGACGCAACATGGAGGAAGTAGTCGTACATCTTCCCGGTTCAACCGATCCAAGCACCGTTACTCCGGCACCTCCGAGTTCTTGACACACGTTCAGCTCGATGACGCTCCCCGGGCTCCGATCCAGCAAAGCTTCGGGGAAGAGTTCCGTCAGCACGACGGCGTGGTGACGATCTTGATGTTCAACCGTCGCAGGGCTTCGCCTAAGCACCGCTACAATATGACCGAGGTGTAATATCGTGGAGGGGGGCACCGCACACGGCTAAGGAACGATCACGAAGATCAACTTGTGTGTCCTAGGGTGCCCCCCTGACCCCGTATATAAAGGAGCCAAGGGGAGGGGGCGGCCGGCCAAGGAGGGCGCGCCAAGGGGGAGTCCTACTCCCACCGGGAGTAGGACTCCCTTCTTTCCTAGTTGGATAAGGAGAAGAGGAAAGAGGAGGAAGAGGGAAAGGAAAGGGGGGGCGCCGCCCCCCTTCCCTTGTCCTATTCGGACTAGGAAGGGGAGGGGCGCGTGGCCACCTCTTGCCTCCTTTCCTCTTCTCCCTTAAGGCCCATGTAGGCCCAATAACCCCCCGGGGGGTTCCGGTAACCCCCCGGTACTCCGATAAAATCTCGATTTCACCCGGAACGATTCCGATATCCAAATATAGGCTTCCAATATATCAATCTTTATGTCTCGACCATTTCGAGACTCCTCGTCATGTCCATGATCACATCCGGGACTCCGAACAACCTTCGGTACATCAAAATACATAAACTCATAATGAAACTGTCATCATAACGTTAAGCGTGCGGACCCTACGGTTCGAGAACAATGTAGACATGACCGAGACACGTCTCCGATCAATAACCAATAGCGGAACCTGGATGCTCATATTGGTTCCTACATATTCTACAAAGATCTTTATCGGTCAGACCGCATAACAACATACGTTGTTCCCTTTGTCATCGGTATGTTACTTGCCCGAGATTCGATCGTCGGTATCTCAATACCTAGTTCAATCT
>NC_041384.1:673515803-673517542 GCF_002162155.2 Triticum dicoccoides
AGTGATCTACTCTTAGATCACTATTGTACTCCCTTGCTTAACACAGTGTAGGGTATACAATAGATCTGGTACACATCATGGCATACTTTATAGAACCTATGGCTGAGGCATAGGGAATGACTTTCATTCTCTTTCTATCTTCTGCCGTGGTCGGGCTTTGAGTCTTACTCAATTTCATACCTTGTAACACAGCCAAGAACTCTTTCTTTGACTGTTCCATTTTTGAACTACTTCAAAATATTGTCAAGGTATGTACTCATTGAAAAAACTTATCAAGCGTCTTGATCTATCTCTATAGATTTTGATGCTTACTATGTAAGCAGCTTCACCGAGGTCTTTCTTTGAAAAACTTCTTTAAAAACACTCCTTTATGCTTTGCAGAATAATTCTACATCATTTCCGATCAACAATATGTCATTCACATATACTTATCAGAAATGCTGTAGTGCTCCCACTCACTTTCTTGTAAATACAGGCTTCACTGCAAGTCTGTATAAAACTATATGCTTTGATCATACTATCAAAGTGTTTATTCCAACTCCAAGAGGCTTGCACCAGTCCATAAATGGATCGCTGGAGCTTGCACACTTTGTTAGCTCCTTTTGGATCGACAAAACCTTCCGGCTGCATCATATACAACTCTTCTTCTAGAAATCCATTCAGGAATGCAGTTTTGACATCCATTTGCTAGATTTCATAAAATGCGGCAATTGCTAACATGATTCGGACAGACTTAAGCATAGATACGAGTGAGAAACTCTCATCACAGTCAACACCTTGAACTTGTCAAAAACCTTTTTGCGACAATTCTAGCTTTGTAGATAGTAACACTACTATCAGCATCCGTCTTCCTCTTGAAGATCCATTTAATCTCAATGGCTCGCCGATCATTAGGCAAGTCAATCAAAGTCCATACTTTGTTCTCATACATGGATCCCATCTCAGATTTCATGGCCTCAAGCCATTTCGCGGAATCTAGGCTCATCATCGCTTCCTCATAGTTTGCAAGTTCGTCATGGTTTAGTAACATGACTTCCAGAATAGGATTACCGTACCACTTTGGTGCGGATCTCACTCTGGTTTAGCTACGAGATTCGGTATTAACTTGATCTGAAGTTACATGATCATCATCATTAGTCTTCCTCACTAATTGGTCTAGTAGTCATGGGAACAGATTTCTTGTGATGAACTACTTTTCAATAAGGGAGAAGGTACAATTACCTTATCAAGTTCTACTTTCCTCCCACTCACTTCTTTCAAGGGAAACTCCTTCTCTAGAAAGGATCCATTCTTAGCAACGAATGTCTTGCCTTCGGATCTGTGATAGAAGGTGTACCCAATAGTCTCCTTTGGGTATCCTATGAAGACATATTTCTCCGATTTGGGTTTGAGCTTATCAGGATGAAACTTTTTCATATAAGCATCACAATCCCAAACTTTAAGAAACGACAACTTTGGTTTCTTGCCAAACCACAGTTCATATTGTGTCGTCTCAACGGACTTAGATGGTGCCCTTTTAAACGTGAATGCAGCTGTCTTTAATGCATAACCCCAAAACGATAGTGGTAGATCGGTAAGAGACATCATAGATCGCACCATATCTAATAAAGTACGGTTATGATGTTCGGACACACCATTATGCTGTGGTGTTCCAGGTGGCGTGAGTAGTGAAACTATTTCACATTGTTTTAACTGAAGGCCAGACTCGTAACTCAAATATTTTACCTCTGCGATCATAT
>NC_041384.1:673517552-673565343 GCF_002162155.2 Triticum dicoccoides
GTAGAAACTTCTATTTTCTTGTTACGATGATTCTCCACTTCACTCTAAAATTCTTTGAACTTTTCAAATATTTCAGACTTGTGTTTCATTAAGTAGATATACCCATATCTTCTCAAATCATCTGTGAAAGTCAGAAAATAATGATACCCGCCACGAGCCTTAACACTCATCGGATCTCATACATCAGTATGTATAATTTCCAATAAGTCAGTTGCTCGCTCCATAGTTCCGGAGAACGGCGTTTTAGTCATCTTGCCCATGGTTCGCAAGCATCAACTGATTCATAATCAAGTGATTCCAAAAACCCATTAGCATGGAGTTTCTTCATGCGCTTTACACCAATATGACCTAAACGGCAGTGCCACAAATAAGTTGCACTATCATTATTAACTTTGCATCTTTTGGTTTCAATATTATGATTATGTGTATCACTACGATCGAGATCCAACGAACTATTTTCATTGGGTGTGTAACCATATAAGGTTTTATTCATGTAAACAGAACAACAATTTATTCTCTTACTTAAATGAATAACTGTATTACAATAAACATGATCAAATCATATTCATGCTCAACGCAAACACCAAATAACACTTATTTAGGTTCAACACTAATCCCGAAAGTATAGGGAGTGTGCGATGATGATCATATCAATCTTGGAACCACTTCCAACACACATCGTCACTTCACCCTTAACTAGTCTCTGTTTATTCTGCAACTCCCGTTTCGAGTTACTAATCTTAGCAACTGAACTAGTATCTAATACTGAGGGGTTGCTATAAACACTAGTAAAGTACACATCAATAACATGTATATCAAATATACTTATGTTCACTTTGCCATCCTTCTTATCCGCCAATCACTTGGGGTAGTTCCGCTTCCAGTGACCAGTCCCTTTGCAGTAGAAGCACTTAGTCTCAGGCTTAGGACCAGACTTGGGCTTCTTCACTTGAGCAGCAACTTGCTTGTTGTTCTTCTTGAAGTTCCCCTTCTTCCCTCTGCCCTTTTCTTGAAACTAGTGGTCTTGTCTACCATCAACACTTGATGTTTTTCTCGATTTCTACCTTCGTCAATTTCCGCATTACGAAGAGCTTGGGAATCGTTTCCGTTATCCCTTGCATATCATAGTTCATCACGAAGTTCTACTAACTTGGTGATGGTGACTAGAGAATTCTGTCAATCACTATCTTATCTGGAAGATTAACTCCCACTTGATTCAAGCGATTGTAGTACTCAGACAACCTGAGCACATGCTCACTAGTTGAGCGATTCTCCTCCATCTTTTAGCTATATAACTTGTTGGAGACTTCATATCTCTCAACTCGGGTATTTGCTTGAAATATTAACTTCAACTCCTGGAACATCTCATATGCTCCATGACATTCAAAACGTCTTTGAAGTCCCGATTCTAAGCCATTAAGCATGGTGCACTAAACTATCAAGTAGTCATCATATTGAGCTAGCCAAACATTCATAACGTCTGCATCTGCTCCTGCAATAGGTCCGTCACCTAGCGGTGCATCAAGGACATAATTCTTCTGTGCAGCAATGAGGATAAACCTCAGATCACGGATCCAATCCGCATCATTGCTACTAACATCTTTCAACACAATTTTCTCTAGGAACATATCAAAATAAACACAGGGAAGCAACAATGCGAGCTATTGATCTACAACATAATTTGCAAAATACTACCAGGACTAAGTTCATGATAAATTTAAGTTCAATTAATCATATTACTTAAGAACTCCCACTTAGATAGACATCCCTCTAATCCTCTAAGTGATTACGTGATCCAAATCAACTAAACCATGTCCGATCATCACGTGAGATGGAGTAGTTTCATTGGTGAACATCGCTATGTTGATCATATCTACTATATGATTCACGCTCGACCTTTCGGTCTCTGTGTTCCGAGGCCATATCTGTATATGCTTGGCTCGTCAAGTATAACCTGAGTATTCCGCGTGTGCAACTGTTTTGCACCCGTTGTATTTGAACGTAGAGCCTATCACACCCGATCATCACGTGGTGTCTCAGCACGAAGAACTTTTGCAACGGTGCATACTCAGGGAGAACACTTCTTGATAATTAGTGAGAGATCATCTTATAATGCTACCGTCAACCAAAGCAAGATAAGATGCATAAAAGATAAACATCACATGAAATCAATATAAGTGATATGATATGGCCATCATCATCTTGTGCTTGTGATCTCCATCTTCGAAGCACCGTCATGATCACCATCATCATCGGCGCGACACCTTGATCTCCATGGTAGCATCGTTGTCGTCTCGCCAATCTTATGCTTCAACGACTATCGCTACCGCTTAGTGATAAAGTAAAGCATTACAGCGTGATTGCATTGCATACAATAAAGCGACAACCATATGGCTCCTGCCAGTTGCCGATAACTCGGTTACAAAACATAATCATCTCATACAATAAAATTTAGCATCATGTCTTGACCATATCACATCACAACATGCCCTGCAAAAACAAGTTAGACGTCCTCTACTTTGTTGTTGCAAGTTTTACGTGGCTGCTACGGGCTTAAGCAAGAACCAATCTTACCTACGCATCAAAACCACAACGATAGTTTGTCAAGTTGGTGCTGTTTTAACCTTCGCAAGGACCGGGCGTAGCCACACTCGGTTCAACTAAAGTTGGAGAAACTGTCACCCACAAGCCACCTATGTGCAAAGCACGTCGGGAGAACCGGTCTCGCGTAAGCGTACGCGTAATGTCGGTCCGGGCCGCTTCGTCCAACAATACCGCCGAACCAAAGTATGACATGCTGGTAAGCAGTATGACTTATATCGCCCACAACTCACTTGTGTTCTACTCGTGCATATAACATCAACATATAAAACCTAGGCTCGGATGCCACTGTTGGGTAACGTAGTGATTTCAAAAAAATTCCTACGCACACGCAAGACCATGATGATGCATAGCAACGAGAGGGGAGAGTGTTGTCTACGTACCCTCGTAGACCGAAGTGGAAGCGTTGACGCAACATGGAGGAAGTAGTCGTACATCTTCCCGGTTCAACCGATCCAAGCACCGTTACTCCGGCACCTCCGAGTTCTTGACACACGTTCAGCTCGATGACGCTCCCCGGGCTCCGATCCAGCAAAGCTTCGGGGAAGAGTTCCGTCAGCACGACGGCGTGGTGACGATCTTGATGTTCAACCGTCGCAGGGCTTCGCCTAAGCACCGCTACAATATGACCGAGGTGTAATATCGTGGAGGGGGGCACCGCACACGGCTAAGGAACAATCACGAAGATCAACTTGTGTGTCCTAGGGTGCCCCCCTGACCCCGTATATAAAGGAGCCAAGGGGAGGGGGCGGCCGGCCAAGGAGGGCGCGCCAAGGGGGAGTCCTACTCCCACCGGGAGTAGGACTCCCTTCTTTCCTAGTTGGATAAGGAGAAGAGGAAAGAGGAGGAAGAGGGAAAGGAAAGGGGGGGCGCCGCCCCCCTTCCCTTGTCCTATTCGGACTAGGAAGGGGAGGGGCGCGTGGCCACCTCTTGCCTCCTTTCCTCTTCTCCCTTAAGGCCCATGTAGGCCCAATAACCCCCCGGGGGGTTCCGGTAACCCCCCGGTACTCCGATAAAATCTCGATTTCACCCAGAACGATTCCGATATCCAAATATAGGCTTCCAATATATCAATCTTTATGTCTCGACCATTTCGAGACTCCTCGTCATGTCCATGATCACATCCGGGACTCCGAACAACCTTCGGTACATCAAAATACATAAACTCATAATGAAACTGTCATCATAACGTTAAGCGTGCGGACCCTACGGTTCAAGAACAATGTAGACATGACCGAGACACGTCTCCGATCAATAACCAATAGCGGAACCTGGATGCTCATATTGGTTCCTACATATTCTACAAAGATCTTTATCGGTCAGACCGCATAACAACATACGTTGTTCCCTTTGTCATCGGTATGTTACTTGCCCGAGATTCGATCATCGGTATCTCAATACCTAGTTCAATCTCGTTACCGGCAAGTCTCTTTACTCGTTCCGTAATACATCATCTCACAACTAACTCATTAGTTGCAATGCTTGCAAGGCTTATGTGATGTGTATAACCAAGAGGGCCCAGAGATACCTCTCCGACAATCGGAGTGACAAATCCTAATCTCGAAATACACCAACCCAACATGTACCTTTGGAGACACCTATAGAGCACCTTTATAATCACCCAGTTACGTTGTGACGTTTGGTAGCACACAAAGTGTTCCTCCGGTAAACGGGAGTTGCATAATCTCATAGTCATAGGAACATGTATAAGTCATGAAGAAAGCAATAGCAACATACTAAACGATCAGGTGCTAAGCTAATGGAATGGGTCATGTCAATCAGATCATTCACCTAATGATGTGATCCCGTTAATCAAATAACAACTCTTTGTCCATGGTTAGGAAACATAACCATCTTTGATTAACGAGCTAGTCAAGTAGAGGCATACTAGTGACACTCTGTTTGTCTATGTATTCACACATGTATTATGTTTCCGGTTAATACAATTCTAGCATGAATAATAAACATTTATCATGATATAAGGAAATAAATAATAACTTTATTATTGCCTCTAGGGCATATTTCCTTCAGTCTCCCACTTGCACTAGAGTCAATAATCTAGTTCACATCGCCATGTGATTCAACACTAAGAGTTCACATCACCATGTGATTAACACCCATAGTTCACATCATCATGTGACCTATACCCAAAGGGTTTACTAGAGTCAATAATCTAGTTCACATCATTTATGTGATTAACACCCAAAGAGTACTAAGGTGTGATCATGTTTTGCTTGTGAGATAATTTTAGTCAACGGGTCTGTCACATACAGATCCGTAAGTATTTTACAAATTCTATGTCTACAATGCTCTGCACGGAGCTACTCTAGCTAATTGCTCCCACTTTCAATATGTATCTAGATCGAGACTTAGAGTCATCCAGATCTGTGTCAAAACTTGCATCGACGTAACTTTTTACGACGAACCTTTTGTCACCTCCATAATCGAGAAATATTTCCTTATTCCACTAAGGATAATTTTGACCAATGTCTAGTGATCTACTCTTAGATCACTATTGTACTCCCTTGCTTAACACAGTGTAGGGTATACAATAGATCTGGTACACATCATGGCATACTTTATAGAACCTATGGCTGAGGCATAGGGAATGACTTTCATTCTCTTTCTATCTTCTGCCGTGGTCGGGCTTTGAGTCTTACTCAATTTCATACCTTGTAACACAGCCAAGAACTCTTTCTTTGACTGTTCCATTTTTGAACTACTTCAAAATATTGTCAAGGTATGTACTCATTGAAAAAACTTATCAAGCGTCTTGATCTATCTCTATAGATTTTGATGCTTACTATGTAAGCAGCTTCACCGAGGTCTTTCTTTGAAAAACTTCTTTAAAAACACTCCTTTATGCTTTGCAGAATAATTCTACATCATTTCCGATCAACAATATGTCATTCACATATACTTATCAGAAATGCTGTAGTGCTCCCACTCACTTTCTTGTAAATACAGGCTTCACTGCAAGTCTGTATAAAACTATATGCTTTGATCATACTATCAAAGCGTTTATTCCAACTCCAAGAGGCTTGCACCAGTCCATAAATGGATCGCTGGAGCTTGCACACTTTGTTAGCTCCTTTTGGATCGACAAAACCTTCCGACTGCATCATATACAACTCTTCTTCTAGAAATCCATTCAGGAATGGAGTTTTGACATCCATTTGCTAGATTTCATAAAATGCGGCAATTGCTAACATGATTCGGACAGACTTAAGCATAGATACGAGTGAGAAACTCTCATCATAGTCAACACCTTGAACTTGTCGAAAACCTTTTTGCGACAATTCTAGCTTTGTAGATAGTAACACTACTATCAGCATCCGTCTTCCTCTTGAAGATCCATTTAATCTCAATGGCTCGCCGATCATTGGGCAAGTCAATCAAAGTCCATACTTTGTTCTCATACATGGATCCCATCTCAGATTTCATGGCCTCAAGCCATTTCGCGGAATCTAGGCTCATCATCGCTTCCTCATAGTTTGCAAGTTCGTCATGGTTTAGTAACATGACTTCCAGAATAGGATTACCATACCACTTTGGTGCGGATCTCACTCTGGTTTAGCTACGAGATTCGGTATTAACTTGATCTGAAGTTACATGATCATCATCATTAGTCTTCCTCACTAATTGGTCTAGTAGTCATGGGAACAGATTTCTTGTGATGAACTACTTTTCAATAAGGGAGAAGGTACAATTACCTTATCAAGTTCTACTTTCCTCCCACTCACTTCTTTCAAGGGAAACTCCTTCTCTAGAAAGGATCCATTCTTAGCAACGAATGTCTTGCCTTCGGATCTGTGATAGAAGGTGTACCCAATAGTCTCCTTTGGGTATCCTATGAAGACATATTTCTCCGATTTGGGTTTGAGCTTATCAGGATGAAACTTTTTCATATAAGCATCACAATCCCAAACTTTAAGAAACGACAACTTTGGTTTCTTGCCAAACCACAGTTCATATTGTGTCGTCTCAACGGACTTAGATGGTGCCCTTTTAAACGTGAATGCAGCTGTCTTTAATGCATAACCCCAAAACGATAGTGGTAGATCGGTAAGAGACATCATAGATCGCACCATATCTAATAAAGTACGGTTATGATGTTCGGACACACCATTATGCTGTGGTGTTCCAGGTGGCGTGAGTAGTGAAACTATTTCACATTGTTTTAACTGAAGGCCAGACTCGTAACTCAAATATTTTACCTCTGCGATCATATCGTAGAAACTTCTATTTTCTTGTTACGATGATTCTCCACTTCACTCTAAAATTCTTTGAACTTTTCAAATATTTCAGACTTGTGTTTCATTAAGTAGATATACCCATATCTTCTCAAATCATCTGTGAAAGTCAGAAAATAATGATACCCGCCACGAGCCTTAACACTCATCGGATCTCATACATCAGTATGTATAATTTCCAATAAGTCAGTTGCTCGCTCCATAGTTCCGGAGAACGGCGTTTTAGTCATCTTGCCCATGGTTCGCAAGCATCAACTGATTCATAATCAAGTGATTCCAAAAACCCATTAGCATGGAGTTTCTTCATGCGCTTTACACCAATATGACCTAAACGGCAGTGCCACAAATAAGTTGCACTATCATTATTAACTTTGCATCTTTTGGTTTCAATATTATGATTATGTGTATCACTACGATCGAGATCCAACGAACTATTTTCATTGGGTGTGTAACCATATAAGGTTTTATTCATGTAAACAGAACAACAATTTATTCTCTTACTTAAATGAATAACTGTATTACAATAAACATGATCAAATCATATTCATGCTCAACGCAAACACCAAATAACACTTATTTAGGTTCAACACTAATCCCGAAAGTATAGGGAGTGTGCGATGATGATCATATCAATCTTGGAACCACTTCCAACACACATCGTCACTTCACCCTTAACTAGTCTCTGTTTATTCTGCAACTCCCGTTTCGAGTTACTAATCTTAGCAACTGAACTAGTATCAAATACTGAGGGGTTGTTATAAACACTAGTAAAGTACACATCAATAACATGTATATCAAATATACTTATGTTCACTTTGCCATCCTTCTTATCTGCCAATCACTTGGGGTAGTTCCGCTTCTAGTGACCAGTCCCTTTGCAGTAGAAACACTTAGTCTCGGGCTTAGGACCAGACTTGGGCTTCTTCACTTGAGCAGCAACTTGCTTGTTGTTCTTCTTGAAGTTCCCCTTCTTCCCTCTGCCCTTTTCTTGAAACTAGTGGTCTTGTCTACCATCAACACTTGATGTTTTTCTCGATTTCTACCTTCGTCAATTTCCGCATTACGAAGAGCTTGGGAATCGTTTCCGTTATCCCTTGCATATCATAGTTCATCACGAAGTTCTACTAACTTGGTGATGGTGACTAGAGAATTCTGTCAATCACTATCTTATCTGGAAGATTAACTCCCACTTGATTCAAGCGATTGTAGTACTCAGACAACCTGAGCACATGCTCACTAGTTGAGCGATTCTCCTCCATCTTTTAGCTATATAACTTGTTGGAGACTTCATATCTCTCAACTCGGGTATTTGCTTGAAATATTAACTTCAACTCCTGGAACATCTCATATGCTCCATGACATTCAAAACGTCTTTGAAGTCCCGATTCTAAGCCATTAAGCATGGTGCACTAAACTATCAAGTAGTCATCATATTGAGCTAGCCAAACATTCATAACGTCTGCATCTGCTCCTGCAATAGGTCCGTCACCTAGCGGTGCATCAAGGACATAATTCTTCTGTGCAGCAATGAGGATAAACCTCAGATCACGGATCCAATCCGCATCATTGCTACTAACATCTTTCAACACAATTTTCTCTAGGAACATATCAAAATAAACACAGGGAAGCAACAATGCGAGCTATTGATCTACAACATAATTTGCAAAATACTACCAGGACTAAGTTCATGATAAATTTAAGTTCAATTAATCATATTACTTAAGAACTCCCACTTAGATAGACATCCCTCTAATCCTCTAAGTGATTACGTGATCCAAATCAACTAAACCATGTCCGATCATCACGTGAGATGGAGTAGTTTCATTGGTGAACATCGCTATGTTGATCATATCTACTATATGATTCACGCTCGACCTTTCGGTCTCTGTGTTCCGAGGCCATATCTGTATATGCTTGGCTCGTCAAGTATAACCTGAGTATTCCGCGTGTGCAACTGTTTTGCACCCGTTGTATTTGAACGTAGAGCCTATCACACCCGATCATCACGTGGTGTCTCAGCACGAAGAACTTTTGCAACGGTGCATACTCAGGGAGAACACTTCTTGATAATTAGTGAGAGATCATCTTATAATGCTACCGTCAACCAAAGCAAGATAAGATGCATAAAAGATAAACATCACATGAAATCAATATAAGTGATATGATATGGCCATCATCATCTTGTGCTTGTGATCTCCATCTTCGAAGCACCGTCATGATCACCATCATCATCGGCGCGACACCTTGATCTCCATGGTAGCATCGTTGTCGTCTCGCCAATCTTATGCTTCAACGACTATCGCTACCGCTTAGTGATAAAGTAAAGCATTACAGCGTGATTGCATTGCATACAATAAAGCGACAACCATATGGCTCCTGCCAGTTGCCGATAACTCGGTTACAAAACATGATCATCTCATACAATAAAATTTAGCATCATGTCTTGACCATATCACATCACAACATGCCCTGCAAAAACAAGTTAGACGTCCTCTACTTTGTTGTTGCAAGTTTTACGTGGCTGCTACGGGCTTAAGCAAGAACCAATCTTACCTACGCATCAAAACCACAACGATAGTTTGTCAAGTTGGTGCTGTTTTAACCTTCGCAAGGACCGGGCATAGCCACACTCGGTTCAACTAAAGTTGGAGAAACTGTCACCCACAAGCCACCTATGTGCAAAGCACGTCGGGAGAACCGGTCTCGCGTAAGCGTACGCGTAATGTCGGTCCGGGCCGCTTCGTCCAACAATACCGCCGAACCAAAGTATGACATGCTGGTAAGCAGTATGACTTATATCGCCCACAACTCACTTGTGTTCTACTCGTGCATATAACATCAACATATAAAACCTAGGCTCGGATGCCACTGTTGGGTAACGTAGTGATTTCAAAAAATTTCCTACGCACACGCAAGATCATGATGATGCATAGCAACGAGAGGGGAGAGTGTTGTCTACGTACCCTCGTAGACCGAAGTGGAAGCGTTGACGCAACATGGAGGAAGTAGTCGTACATCTTCCCGGTTCAACCGATCCAAGCACCGTTACTCCGGCACCTCCGAGTTCTTGACACACGTTCAGCTCGATGACGCTCCCCGGGCTCCGATCCAGCAAAGCTTCGGGGAAGAGTTCCGTCAGCACGATGGCGTGGTGACGATCTTGATGTTCAACCGTCGCAGGGCTTCGCCTAAGCACCGCTACAATATGACCGAGGTGTAATATCGTGGAGGGGGGCACCGCACACGGCTAAGGAACGATCACGAAGATCAACTTGTGTGTCCTATGGTGCCCCCCTGACCCCGTATATAAAGGAGCCAAGGGGAGGGGGCGGCCGGCCAAGGAGGGCGCGCCAAGGGGGAGTCCTACTCCCACCGGGAGTAGGACTCCCTTCTTTCCTAGTTGGATAAGGAGAAGAGGAAAGAGGAGGAAGAGGGAAAGGAAAGGGGGGGCGCCGCCCCCCTTCCCTTGTCCTATTCGGACTAGGAAGGGGAGGGGCGCGTGGCCACCTCTTGCCTCCTTTCCTCTTCTCCCTTAAGGCCCATGTAGGCCCAATAACCCCCCGGGGGGTTCCGGTAACCCCCCGGTACTCCGATAAAATCTCGATTTCACCCGGAACGATTCCGATATCCAAATATAGGCTTCCAATATATCAATCTTTATGTCTCGACCATTTCGAGACTCCTCGTCATGTCCATGATCACATCCGGGACTCCGAACAACCTTCGGTACATCAAAATACATAAACTCATAATGAAACTGTCATCATAACGTTAAGCGTGCGGACCCTACGGTTCGAGAACAATGTAGACATGACCGAGACACGTCTCCGATCAATAACCAATAGCGGAACCTGGATGCTCATATTGGTTCCTACATATTCTACAAAGATCTTTATCGGTCAGACCGCATAACAACATACGTTGTTCCCTTTGTCATCGGTATGTTACTTGCCCGAGATTCGATCGTCGGTATCTCAATACCTAGTTCAATCTCGTTACCGGCAAGTCTCTTTACTCGTTCCGTAATACATCATCTCACAACTAACTCATTAGTTGCAATGCTTGCAAGGCTTATGTGATGTGTATTACCAAGAGGGCCCAGAGATACCTCTCCGACAATCGGAGTGACAAATCCTAATCTCGAAATACACCAACCCAACATGTATCTTTGGAGACACCTATAGAGCACCTTTATAATCACCCAGTTACGTTGTGACGTTTGGTAGCACACAAAGTGTTCCTCCGGTAAACGGGAGTTGCATAATCTCATAGTCATAGGAACATGTATAAGTCATGAAGAAAGCAATAGCAACATACTAAACGATCGGGTGCTAAGCTAATGGAATGGGTCATGTCAATCAGATCATTCACCTAATGATGTGATCCCGTTAATCAAATAACAACTCTTTGTCCATGGTTAGGAAACATAACCATCTTTGATTAACGAGCTAGTCAAGTAGAGGCATACTAGTGACACTCTGTTTGTCTATGTATTCACACATGTATTATGTTTCCGGTTAATACAATTCTAGCATGAATAATAAACATTTACCATGATATAAGGAAATAAATAATAACTTTATTATTGCCTCTAGGGCATATTTCCTTCAGTGCCCCCCTCGGGGCACACCCCCAGGTGCTTCTTTGGCCCATTGGGTGTCTTCTGGTCCATAAAAAATCCACATAAAGTTTCGCTGTGTTTGGACTCCGTTTGGTATTGATTTCCTGCGATGTAAAAAACATGCAAAAAACAGCAACTGGCACTTGGCACTATGTCAATAGGTTAGTACCAAAAAATGATATAAAATGATTATAAAACATCCAAGAATGATAATAAAACAACATGGAACAAACAAAAATTATAGATACGTTGGAAACATATCAACATCCCCAAGCTTAATTCATGACCATCCTCGACTAGGTAAATGATAAAAACGGAATTTCTGATGTGGAATGTTGCATAACATGTCATCTCATATTTTTTTCTTTGTAGCATGGACACTTGGACTTCTATATGGTTCAAAGCAATAGTCTAGTTTTGACATGAGACTTAAATACTCAAGCATATCAACAAGCAACCATGTCTTTCCAAATATCAACGCTAAAATAAGTTATCCCTAGCCCATTATGCTCAATCATTGATCCATTCATGAAGTACACTCGCATATTAGCTACACCCAATGCTCAAGTACGATCATAGTGCCCCCTAGTTGGTGCTTTATAAGAGAAGATGGAGACTCGGGTTAAAAATAAAATTGCATAAAGTAAAAGAAAGGCCCTTCGCAGAGGGAAGTAGGGATTTGTAGAGGTGCCAGAGCTCAAAGCGAATAAGATAGAGATAAAACATTTTGGGAGGCATGCTTTTCCTGTCAACGAGAACGATCGAGTAATTTCCAATAGTTTCCATGCTAGATATATCATAGGCGGTTCCCAAACAGAAATTAAAGTTTATTCCTTTTTCAACCATACTTTCACTTTCCATGGCTAGCCGTATCCACGGGTACCTTCTATGTCAACACTTTTCAAGGAATTTATTGCTTAACAACATAAAGTAAATTCACTTTTCATTTCGGAACTGGGTATCCCTAATACCTTTGCCATACTCTCATGTAATTACAAGTGAATAACACTCATCATGAGAATAACATATCTAGCATGGAAATATATTAGCCACCCCCTACCGTTTCATGAGCGGTACAAGAACACAAAAGAGAAATTTATTTTGAAAATTAGAGATGGCACATACAAATTTGCTTAGAACGGCACAGAAATACTGCATATAGGTAGGTATGGTGGACTCATGTGGTAAAACTGGTTTAAAGGACTTTGGATGCATAAGTAGTGATCATACTTAGTGCAAAATGAAGGCTAGCAAAATATTGAGAAGCGACCAACCAAGAAATGGAAAATACCATGAGCGAGCATTGAACATAATTAACACTGAATAATGCACCACAAGTAGGATGTGATTTCATTGCATAACTATTGACTTTCGTGCTTGCATAGGGAATCACAAACCTTAACACCAATATTCTTACTAAAGCATAATTACTCACCAACATGACTCACATATCACATCATCATATCTCAAAACTATTACAAGGAATCAAGTTTATTTTGTCCAATGATCTTCATGAAAGTTTTTATTGTATCCTTGTTGGATATCTATCACTTTGGAACTAATTTTTATGTGTTGCTTTTGATACGCTCAAACAAATATAAGTGGTGATCATGAGCATAATATTTTCTTTCTCTCAAATTAATTTAAGTGAAGCAAGAGAGAATTTCTTAAAAAATTACTAACTCTCAAATAAATCTAAGTGAAGTAAGAGCGCATTTCTTCAAAAATAACAAAGCACACCGTGCTCAAAAATATATAAGTGAAGCACTAGAGCAATTACATAGCTCATAAAATTTTAAGTGAAGCATAGAGAGAAATTCTAACAAGTCATGGCATAATTTTAGCTCTCTCAAATAGGTGTGTACAGAAAGGATTCAAGACTTAAAACACAAAGCAAAACAAGCAAAGCCTCATATCATACAAGACGCTCCAAGCAAAACTCATAGTATGTGACGAATAAAAATATAGTTCAAAGTAAAATACCGATGGTCGTTAGAAGAAAGAGGGGATGCCACTCGGGCATCCCCAAGCTTAGTTTCTTGCTTATCTTTGGATAATATCCTGGGATTCCATGGGCATCCCCAAGCTTAGCCTCTTCTTACTCCTTATTCCTTCATCCATCATAACATCACCCAAAACTAGAAAACTTCAATCACACAAAACTCAACAAACCTTCGTGAGATCTGTTAGTATAAGAAAACAAACCACTACTATAAGTACTATTGCAACCCATTCATATTTTATTCTTGCATTATATCTACTATATTCTAACTTTTCTGTGGCAAAATCTCTTCAAAGAAAACCATAGAATCATCAAAACAAGCACACAACGCAAAGAAAACAGAATCTGTCAAAAACAGAACAGTCTGTAGCAATCTGGATATTTCAAATAATTATGTAACTCCAAAAATTATAAAAAATTAGGACAACGTGATCAATTTGTATATTAATCTTATTCAAAAAGAACTAGTATTTTATCATGCTCCTATTAAAAATTAGAATTATTTTCATGAGGATAAAAGATTCTATTTTTCAGCAAGATCAAAGTAACTATCACCCAACATAATCCTAAAGACTTTACTTGGCACAAACACTAATTAAAACACAATCATAACAGTAACATAATTGTGCAAACACTCAAGAACAGAAAGAAAAAGACAAAACTAAATTTTATTCATTGGGTTGCCTCCCAACAAGCGCTATTGTTTTATGCCCTTAGCTAGGCATAATGCAAGGATCTAAGTATTGTCATCTTTGTTTCTAGATCCATAAGATGCCCTCATGATTGATTCATATGGTGGCCTAATTGTTGTTCTAGGGAAGTGTTCCATACCCTTCCTTAGTGGAAATTGAAATTTAATATTGCCTTTTTTCATATCAATCATGACACCAATAGTGCGTAAAAACGGTCTACCAAGAATAATTGGACAAGATGGATTACAAGCAATATCAAGAACAATAAATCTATGGGCACATAATTCCTATTTGCAATAATAAGAACATCATTAATTCTTCCCATGGGCTTTTTAATAGTAGAATCTGCCAAGTGCAAATTTAAAGAACATTCTTCAATGTCGGTAAGACCAAGCACATCACATAAAGATTTCGAAATTGTAGAAACACTAGCACCCAAGTCACACAAGGCAAAACACTCATAATTTTTAATCTTGACTTTGATAGTAGGTTCCCATTCATCATGTAATTCTCTAGGAACTGAAACTTATAATTCCAATTTTTCTTCCAAAGATTTCATCAAAGCATCAACAATATGTTTAGTAAAAGCTTTATTTTGTTCATAAGCATGGGGTGAATTCATCATGGATTGCAACAAAGAAATACAATCAATCAAAGAGCAACTATCATAATTAAAGTCTTTGTAATCCAAAAGAGTGGACACATCACTAGTTAAAGTTTTGACCTCTTCATACCCACTTTTATCAATTTTCTCAACATGATTTTCACCTTCGAATTGTCGGGACACCTTCTAGCAAAAGTTGACTCTTCTACAGCCCCTTTATCATCAATCTTAATTTTATTAAACAAGGAATCAATAGAAGAAACACCAATCATTTTAAGATATTCATCACTTCTATGAAAACAATCACTAGAAAACGCCTTTTTCTAAAATTCTCTTCTAGCTCTAAGCATAGCGGTTCTTTTCTTACTTTCATCCATAGAAACATAAAGAGCTTTAATTGATTCCTCAACTTTAGGCACAAAAGTTTTCATCTTGAGATTTTCTACATCATGAGAAATTCTATCAACACTTCTAGACAAATCATCAATCTTTATTCGGCTTTTCTTCCATTGTAGCATTGAAAACTTTTTGAGTGTTGATAAATTATTTAATATTATTCTCAGGATCGGAGGTGTTCCTATTATTATTATAAGAAGGATTACCATAGGAATTACCATAATTATTAGAGGAATTACTAGGAAAAGTCCTAGGATTAAAATTACCTCTATAAGCATTGTTATTAAAATTGTTTCGCGATATAAAATTCACATCTACGGCATCACTATTTTAATCAATCAAAGTAGACAAAGGCACATCATTACAATCAATAGGAGCACTTTTATTAGCAACCAATTTCATAAGAGCATCAACTTTTTCACTCAAAGAAGAAATTTCTTCAACCGAATTAACTTTTTTACTAGTAGGAGCTCTTTCGGTATGCCATTATGAATAATTTGCCATAATATTATCAAGAAATTCGGTGGCTTCACCCAAAGTAATTTCCACAAAAGTACCACCCACGGTGGAATCTAAAAGATTATGAGAAACAAAATTCAACCCCGCACAAAAATGTTGTATGATCATCCAAAGGTTTAACCCATGAGTTGGGCAATTCCTTAACATCATTTTCATCCTTTCCCAAGATTGTGCAACATGCTCATGTTCAAGTTGCTTGAAATTCATGATCTGGGTTATAAGGTAAATAATTTTTGCGGGCGGAAAATATTTGGTAATAAAAGCATCTTTGCACTTATCCCAAGAATCGATACTATTGCGAGGCAAAGAAGAAAACCAATTTTTTGCACGATCTCGCAAAGAAAACGGAAATAATTTCATCTTCACAACATCATTATCCACATCTTTTTTCTTTTGCATATCGCATAATTCCATGAATGTGTCAAGATGGGACGCGGCATCCTCATTAGGACTACCGGAAAATTGATCTTTCATAACAAGATTCAGCAAAGCAATATTAATATCACAAGACTTTGCACTGGTGGCGAGAGGAGCAATCGGAGTGCTAATAAAATCATTGTTGTTGGTATTGGAGAAATCACACAACTTGGTGTTCTCTTGAGTCATTGTGACTATGCAAAAAGATTGCACTCAAAAATAAATCTGGCAAGAAAACGGCGAACAAAAAAGAGGGTGAATAAAACGGCAATTTTTTGCGAAGTGGGGGAGAGGAAAATGAGAGGCAAATGGCAAATAATATAAATTGCGAGGAGATGAGATTTATGATTAGGAACCTGGTAGATGTTGATGATGTCTCCCCAGCAACGGCGCCAGAAATTCCTTTTGATGTCTGCTAGAACTACGTCGGTATTTCCCCAAAGAGGAAGGGATGATGCAGCACAACAATGGTAGGTATTTCCCTCAGTGATGAGACCAAGGTTATCGAACCAGTAGGAGAACCACGCAACACTACGTGAATGGCACCTGCACACAAATAACAAATACTCACAACCCAACGTATTAAAGGGGTTGTCAATCCCTTTCGGGCAACGGCGCCAGAAATTGGCAAACGGATGTGATGAATATATGATAGGTGGGATAAATAGATCCCAAATAAAATATAGTGCAGCAAGGTATTTTTGGGTTTTTGGATAATATAGATCTGAAAATAAGAGCAAAGGAAAATAGATCGCAAAGGAAAATATGATAAAGAAGAGACCCTAGGGGCCGTAGGTTTCACTAGTGGCTTCTCTCGAGAAAAATAGCAAACGGTGGGTAAACGAATTACTGTTGGTCAATTGATAGAACTCCAAATAATCATGACGATATCCAGGCGATGATCATTATATAGGCATCATGTCCAAGATTAGTAGACCGACTCCTGCCTGCATCTACTACTATTACTCCACACATCGACCGCTATCCAGCATGCATCTAGTGTATTAAGTTCATGGAGAAATGGAGTAGTGCAATAAGAATGATGACATGATGTAGACAAGATCTTTTTATGTAGAAATAGACCCCAACTTGTTATCCTTAATGGCAACGATACATACGTGTCAGTTCCCCTTCTGTCACTGGGATCAAGCACCATAAGATCAAAGCCATCACAAAGCACCTCTTCCAATTGCAAGATAAATAGATCAAGTTGGCCAAACAAAACCCAAATATTTGAGAAGAAATATGAGGCTATAAGCAATCATGCATATAAGAGATCAAAGAAGACCCAGATAACTTTCATGGATAAAAAGAGATAGATCTGATCATAAATTCAAAGTTCATCGTATCCCAACAAACACACCGCAAAAAGAATTACATCATATGGATCTCCAAGAGACCATTGTATTGAGAATCAAACGAGAGAGAGGAAGCCATCTAGCTACTAACTATGGACCCGAAGGTCTACAAAGAACTACTCATGCATCATCGGAGAGGCACCAATGGACATGATGAACCCCTCCATGATGGTGTCTAGATTGGATCTGGTGGTTCTGGAACTTGCGGCGGCTGGAATTGATTTTTGTCAACTCCCCTAGGGTTTCTGGAATATTGGGGTATTTATAGAGCAAAGAGGCAGTTCAGGAGGCCACCGAGGGGGGCACAACCCACCTGGACGTGCCTGGGGGCCCATGCGCGCCCTGGTGGGTTGTGCCCCCCTTGGGGAACCCCCTAGGAGTTTCTCCGGCCCATTGGGTGTCTTCTGGTCCATAAAAAATCCACAAAAAGTTTCACTGCGTTTGGACTCCGTTTGGTATTGATTTCCTGCGATGTAAAAAACATGCAAAAAACAGCAACTGGCACTTGGCACTATGTAAATAGGTTAGTACCAAAAAATGATATAAAATTACTATAAAATGATTATAAAACATCCAAGAATGATAATATAACAGCATGGAACAATCAAAAATTATAGATACGTTGGAGACGTATCACTAACCATGTCGACAATAACTCTTAAAAATTATATTAACTCATATCAATGACATAATCAGCTAGCGAGCAATGATAAGATGTCTAAAACAACAACTCGTTGTCAAAACAACCATGATATAATATGAAGATAATGGTATCTCGCTAGCCCTTTCTTAGACTGCAAAACATAAATGCAGAGCACCTCCAAAGTTCAAGCAGCGACTAAACATTGTAATTCATGGTAGAAAAGATCCAGTCATGATGCACCCAACATTAACTACACACAATGCATGAGGATCATTATAGTGCTCTTAGGTTCTGGCGCTTATTTGAGAAGGTGATGACGCAACATAAAAGTAAATAGATAGTCCCTTCGCATAGGGAAGCAGTGATTTGTAGCGGTGCCAGAGCTCCAGTTTTTAAAATAGAGGTAAATGAAATTTTGAGAAATGCACCCTTCTTGTTTACTTCGTGACCATTAGTTATCGGTATTTTCCATGCTAAACACATTAGTGGCGGTTCCCAAGCGATAAAAGTAAAGGTTTACTCCCCCTCCACCAACAATCACACTCCACGGCTTGTCCGAAACAACGGGAGTCATCCATACCATTAACAATCCTGGGGGAGTATTGTTTAATTATTTGCAATTTGAATTCGGGACTCGGAATCCCTATTACCGCCCCTCTTGTGCAAGGACGAGTGAATAAACACTCATCATGAGAATAACCCACTTAGCATGAAAGATACCGACTACCTCCTATCGCTCTATGAACAATCTAGGAACATAAAAAGGATATTTCTTTGAAGTTTTTAGAGGTGGCACATGCAAATTTACTTAGGACGGCAGGGTAATACCGCATATAGGTAGGTATGGTGGACTCATCTGGAATAACTTGGGTTTCAGGTTTTTGATGCACAAGTAGAATTCCTGCTTAGTACAGGTGAGGGCTAGCAAATAGGTTGAGAAGCGGCCAGCTAGAGAGTGAAAACGGTCATGAACATGTATTATCCATAAGTAACATTGGATACTAGCATGAGTAGGATATGAACACCATGAACATAAATATCATAGAGGCTATGTTGGTTTTAATTCAACTACATGCATGAACATGTGCCAAGTCAAGCGACTCGAACATCCAGAGGAGGATACCATATCATCATACTACATCACAATCATTTTAACACAATGTTGACATCCAAGACAAATCATTATCCACTCCTAGCTACTTAAGCATGGCATGAGAAACTATAATATCTAATTGTCATTGCAAGCATGTTTGATGATAACAGGCTGAATCATGGATACTAGGTTAAACATATTTACAAAAACAGAACAAGTCGAGTTCATACTCGTTTCTCTCTGCCACAGCCAGTTCATCAAATATCGTCATTATTGCCTTTAACTTGCATGACCAAACGAAATGAAAATAATAATAGCATAAGAGTGACATGGACTAAGCTGGAATCTGCAAACATTTTATTCAAAAGGAGAAGGCAAAGTAATATGGGCTCTTTGTTAGATCAACAATAATGCATATGAGGGCCACTCAACATTTTCAGCGTGGTCTTCTCCTCGGTATGACTCAATAAAAAGGAAAAGAAATTCAGAGAAACACACTGAAATATTTTTGGAGTTTTTGGTTTTTCTTGAACAAGCAAGTAAAAGGGAAAAACAAAAATGAGAAAAAATATTTACACGGGAAAGCTCCCAACAAGTAAAAAAAGAATAAGGAAATCTTTTTGGGTTTTCTTTTTAGTACTGCAACAATTTAAACTAGGAAGAAAAACCGAAAAGAAGCAGGAAATATATTTTTGGATTTTCTCAAAGTCTTTCAAACACACAAGAAGAAAGCGAGAAAATAAATTTAACATGGATGATACAATGAAAAAGTGTGGACACCGACAAGTGGAATGAAATGTGTGAACATGAATGTAATGTCGGTGGAAATATGTACTCCCCTAAGCTTTGGCTTTTGATCTAACTTAGTAATCACCACTCGAAGAAGCCATCAGGTCCCACGTTGAAGTGCTGGGGAGCGGGCACCTAAGGATTCCACTAATGTGGTTCTGCCTGTGCTGCAGCTAGGTTGTTCCGGTAGGTGACGATGTCCTCAGGCATAGTCATGTATCCACCCCTGGCAATAGGATCAAACAAAGCAGGTGCAGGCAAGGGAATAACATCACAGGTAATCTCATTAAAGACCAAGTTATAAGGGACATCCATAGTGGTGTTCTCGATATTAATAAAGTGGTGGTATGCCATAGCCGCGCGATCTAGGTAAACCTTCGGCAAGGGATAATCATGCTGGCATATCTGGACGTTAAAGTGATTCGCTAGGCGAGTAGCATAAATGCCACCATGTATTTTACCCTTGGATCTGTTAATGTGGAGGCGACGTGCCACAATAACTCCCAAGCTATAAGTGTTATCGCCGTAAAGTGCACGGCATAAAACAGCAAAGTCTGGGGCACTGAGTGCACCTACCTTCTCTCTCGCAAGCAAACATTCGTAATGAATAGAGAAAAATAATACACAGCAGAAAAGTGTAAGCTAGTGGCGGTGAAACCTGACACCCCTCTCTCACCCCCCACTATCAGAGTACGATAAAAACCATCAAACTCCGTGGGCCTAGGCTCTACTAACCCACCATCAGAAGGGAGCAAGCATGGTGGAGATTTCAGCTTCCGGTATTTTTGTTTTGTTGGTGATGGTGTCTTTCATGTACTTTGCATAAGGAGGCATTTTCAAGATATCAGTCAAGCGAGTACGCAAAAAGACTGGCCTAATCATTTCAACAAAGCATTCAAATTCTTCATCATATTTCTTTTTAGTTGTCTTTGGTGGAAAGGGCATAGGTTTTTGAACCCATGGTCTCTTTCCTTACCATGTTTTCTAGCAACAAAGTCCCTTTTATCATATCTTTTATTTTTGGGTTGTGGGTTATCAAGATCAACTACTGGCTCTATCTCAACATCATTGTCTGGTTCTTCATTATTTGTTTGAGTGTTTTCATGAACCTCATCATTATCTTTTTCATTATCAGAAGGTGAGGGTTCACTACCAGATTGAGTTTCAGCATCAGAGATAGAAACTTCATTATCATTATCAGGAGGTTTTTCTACTACATGTTCACTAGAGGCATGCAAAGTACTATCATTTTTCTTCTTCTTTTTCTTTTTAGAAGGACTAGGCACATCAGTGTTAACTCTTTGAGAGACTTGTTCAATTACTTTTGGGTGTCCCTCAGGGTAAAGTGGTTCTTGAGTCATTCTACCTCCTATAGTCATTACTCTAGCAGCATGATCATTGATATTATTCTTCATTTAATCAAGCAATTCTCTTTGAGATTTAGCAACTTGTTCTAATTGAGTTTGAACCATAGAAGAATGTTTTCCCACACCTCTAAAATCATTTGAGATTCTAAATAACAAGTCACTGAAGAGAGCAATCATATCAGAATTGTATTTCAATTGTTTCATAACATTGCATTGAAGGATCTTGCTTTCTAATGTAATTTTCAGACTCATAAAGGCATTGGCTAGGATGCATATTATAAGGATTGTCATTGTCATTGAACTTCATTAAATAATTTACCTCTACCACCTTAGGTGGTGGTGGTGTATCAAGCCCATGTATTTCTTTAATAGGAGGTAAATTTTTGACATCTTCAGCTTTAATACCTTTTTCCTTCATAGATTTCTTTGCCTCTTGCATATCTTCAGGACTGAGATATAAGATACCCCTCTTCTTTGGAGTAGATTTAAGCGGTGGTTCGGGAAGAGCCCAATCATCATAATTTTTCAATATGTTATTCAATAATTCTTCAGCCCGTCCAATAGTTCCTTCCCTGAAAACACAACCAGCACAACTATCTAGGAAATCCCTAGAAGCATCGGTTAGTCGATTATAGAAGATATCAAGTATTTCATTTTTCTTAAGAGGATGATCAGGCAAAGCATTAAGCAATTAGAGAAGCCTCCCCCAAGCTTGTGGGAGACTCTCTTCTTCAATTTGCACAAAGTTAAATATTTCCTGTAAGACAACTTGTTTCTTATGAGCAGGAAAATATTTTCCAGAGAAGTAATAAATCATATCCTGGGGACTACGCACACAACCAGGAGAAAGAGTATTATAGCAAGTCTTAGCCTCACCCTTTAACGAGAATGGAAATAATTTGAGAATATAATAGTAGCGAATTTTCTCATCATGAGCAAAAAGGGTGGCTAGATCAGTCAACTTAGTAAGATGCGGCACAACAGTTTCAGTTTCATAACCATGGAAAGGATCAGATTCAACCAAAGTAATTAACTCTGGGTCGACAGAGAATTCATAATCCTTATCATCAACAAACATAGGTGAAGTAGCAAACTAAGGATCACATTTCATTTTGGCATTCAAAGTCTTTTCTTTAAACTTGCATAATAATTTTTCCAAATCATCTCTATCCTTACAAGCAAGAATGTCTCTAGTTGTCTCCTCATCCATAACATAACCTTCTGGTATCTTAGGCAATTCATATCTAGGAGAACTAGATTTAGTAGGTGTTTCAAGATTTTCAGTTTCAGGCTCTTTATCAGTTTCAACTATTTCATCAGTTTCAGCATTCACAAAAGATTTAGTTCTAGCAATTTGTTCATCAAGAAATTCACCTAGTGGCACATTATCATCAAGCAAGGTACTAGCATCATCATGAGTAGCATTCATAGCAGAAGTGGCATCATCAATAACTTGTGACATATCAGAATTGATAGCATGTGGTGGTGTTGCAAGTCTACTTATAACAGAAGGTGAATCTAAAGCGAAGATGGATGGCAGTTCCTTACCTCCCCTCGTCTTAGAGGAAAAAAATCTTAGTCTTAGCATCCTTCAGATTCTTCATAGTGATAATTTGATAATAATCCCAAGTGAATCAACAAATATAGCTATGCTCTCCGGCAACGGCGCCAGAAAAAGGTCTTGATAACGCACAAGTATGGGGGGTCGTAATAGTTTTCAAGGGTAGAGTATTCAACCCAAATTTATTGATTCAACACAAGGGGAGCCAAAGAATATTTGCAAGTATTAGAAGTTGAGTTGTCAATTCAACCACACCTGGAGATGAATTATCTGCAGCAAAGTGATCAGTAGCAAAGTAGTATGATGGCTTTGATAGTAGTAGCAACAGCAATAGTAACGGCAATAGTGATAGCAATGATTTTGTAGCAAGTGCAATAGTAACAGTAGTAGTAGTAACTTAGCAAGAACAATATAAGAGAAATTCATAGGCATTGGATCGGTGAATTCGTTGGATGATATTTATTATATAATAGTCGGCGATACGGCACTAGCTCCAGTTCGTAAATATAATGTAGGCATGTATTCCGTAAATAGTCATACATGCAAATGGAAAGAACTTGCATGACATCTTTTGTCCTACCCTCCCGTGGTAGCGGGTCCTATTGGAAACTAACGGATATTAAGGCCTCCTTTTAATAGAGAACCGGAACAAAGCATTAACACACGGTAAATGCATGAACTCCTCAAACTACGGTCATCACCAGGAAGTGTCCCGACTATTGTCACTCCGGGGTTGCCGGATCATAACACGTAGTAGGTGACTATAACTTGCAAGATCGGATCTAGAACATAGATATAATGGTGATAACATAAACGGTTCAGATCTGAAATCATGGCACTCGGGCCCAAAGTGAAAAGCATTAAGTATGGCAAAGTCATAGCAACATCAATCTCAAAACATAATGGATACTAGGGATCAGGCCCTAACAAAACTAACTCAATTATATGATGAATCTCATCCAACTCCTCACTGACCCGCGAGCCTACAAAGGAATTACCCACTCCCGGTGGGGAGCATTATGGAATTGGCGATGGAAAAGGGTTGATGATGACGAAGATCGAAAATCCCCCTCTCCGGAGCCCCAAACGGACTCCAGATCTGGCCTCCTGATGAAGAACAAGAGGTGGCGGCGGCTCCGTCTCGTGAAACACAATAATTCTTTCTCGCTGAATTTTTTTCTCTCCAAATATGTGATTTTATAGTATCCGGGTTGGAGTCTGCGGGGCCACCAGGTGGGGACAACCCATCTGGGCGCGCCTGGAGGGGGGCGCACCCTGGTGGGTTGTGGCCACCCAGGTGCCCCCCTCATGTGGTTCTTGGCTCCAGAAATCCTTATTTATTGAATAAAAAATCCTCGTAAAGTTTCGTTCCAATCCGAGAACTTTTATTTCTGCACAAAAACAACACCGTGATAGTTCTGCTGAAAACAGCGTCAATCTGGATTAATTTCATTCAAATCATGCAAATTAGAGTCCAAAGCAACAGGAAAAGCATTAGGAAAAATAGATAGGACGGAGACGTATCAGTACCTTCGCAAGCTCAATCATAGGTCGGTACCTTCGTGGTTGGTGCAACATTTTATAGAAGCTACTGATTTTGTCCTTCACCTCCATTGGTTCCACACAAATCTGGCCATCCGTCTTTTCCACTAAGGTGATGTGATTGATTCTTTTTGGATGAGCAACTTCAGCTTGGAAATAGCGTGTGTTTTGGTTGCCCTCATGAAACCATTGCACTCAAGAGCGATGTTTTAACCAAACTTCCTCTTGCTGAAGCACCTCACACAGATGTGGGACAACTTTTTCCTCTGACGCTCCACAATCAAGGCAATTTTGAAGCTTACAAACTTTTTTCCAATAGGTTGCCATACCTCAACTTCTTATGTACCTCGCCAAGGGCACTGAATGATGTTGTAGCAAATGTTTCGGACAGTTAAAAATTCCCCAAAAACCGAATTACCCTCGCGACGAATCGAACAACAACCCTCTTGATAGTGAAGAGGGTTGCTAACCACTAGAGCTAATTAGCGCTTGTGTCTAATAGACAACACAAAGACATTAAGAACTAAACAAATGTGCATGATCAAAAACATTTTCTAAAATTTCAAAACACAAAAGCTTTTTTGAAAAAGGAGTGTTTGTTTAAATGCGAACATTTTTCAAATTTGTGGGCGGTATATCAAGCATTTTATGAAGACGCGAATATTTTTTGAAAATCTCAAATATTTTTAAAATCCATGGTTTTTTTTTTGAAAACAGGATATTTGTTGAAAACTCTAAACAAAATTTGAAAACAAGAATACTTTTTGGAAACATGAAAAAATTAGAAAGTGGAAGTAATTTTTTGAACTCCGAACAAAATTTACAATGACGGACATTTTTTGAATATGTAAAAAAAATTAAAATCACAGAAATTTTTTGAATTTCTGTTTTAGAAAACATAAATTATAAAAAAATTCAATGCATTTTGAAGGCACTAACATATTTGAAATTTTTGAATATTTTTTGAAAGTGAGAACATTTTCGAAATTCCAGACAATATTTCAAATTTTCAAACATTTTGGAAAAAAATGAAATTTAAAGAAAAATAAAAACTAAAATTTTGAAAATAAACAGAAAAAATGTAAGAAGTAATGAAAATAATAAAAGAAAACACACAGGAAAAACCTAGTTTAGGAACCTCCTAGAAGGTTCCCAAAACCAGTAAAAACTAGGGTTGGAACTTTTAAGAATGTTCTCAGAACCGAATCGAGTTTAAATGGGCAGGCCCCAACTGATTGGTAGTTTCCTTTTTTTTCCGTGCGAAGGTCGGATATTTTAAAGCCTAATGCGTCACATTGGAACTGCCCGCCTAAAGCCTAAAGGTCGCTTATAAAGACCCCAAAGGATGGCATCGCCTGCACAACCCTGGTAAATGGGCCAGGCTCAGTGTGTGACGAGAGCGAGCCGTCTGCCTGGGCTAGCCCATTTACCATCGTCCGTTTTTCTCCTTTTCTTCTTTTTTCTGAAAAGTTCTAACAAATATAATTGGAATACTTCTGAGATGTGAGAACATTTACTTCAATTTTTTAAAACATTCATCGTGCACTCGGAAAATATTCATGCTATGTTAAAAAAAATTGCTCAATTTTTAATAAATTTTTGTACCTTCCAAAAAAAATTCTTAACATATCAAATTGGTCACACGTTTAAAAATAGTTTTTAAAAAAATCCGTTCAGGTAATTCGTAAAAAATGTTCGTGAAATGTAAAAATTTATTTGTGCATTTTTTTTAAAAGTCCCATATAATGGTTGTGACATTTATAAAAAATGTTTGAACACATTTTTTACTTTTTTAAAATGATAAAAATGTGTTTGAAAATGTTCAATGCATATTTTACTAATGTTTAACATGTATTTTTAAAATGTTGTATCTAGAAATTGTTTTATCTACATATGAAAAATGTTCAATTGTATTAAGAGAAGCTAGCATGTATCTTGAAAATGCAAAAGAAAAGAAACAGATAGAACCTTCTCAAAACTAGCCAAAATTGGACGGAAAGTTCAATGAATCCATCCTTGCTTTTCAGAACCGGTGGCTACCACTTATTGAGCCGGCCTACTTTCATTGTCCCTGGAGGTGAGGGCTACTTTTCGCATCGCAATAAGTGATGTATACCATCGGCGGCGAGCGGAGTAGGACCGATCCATGCATCCAGGCGTGACTTGCAGTCAGTGTTGATGTGTGGTACAGTAAATCTGATAACCTAGAGAAGAGATGAGGCATCCCTTTGCACGCGAACGCAAAGGCACACAAATGCATATGGTTTCCCACACCTTTTGTTGGTGTCGGCGCCCGCGGCCTGCCTCATCTCCTTTGACTTAGGGTCATGGATGTGCGATGGATCTCAACCCTTGCCGGCGACAGGGCTATGTTTTTAGGTGTTTTCTTTAGTTTTGTTAGGGTTTATGTCTTGCTCAGGATGCAAGGTGGCTGATACGTCTCCAACGTATCTATAATTTTTGATTGATCCATACTATATTCTCTACTGTTTTGGACAATATTGGGCTTTATTATCCACTTTTATATTATTTTTGGGACTAACCTATTAACCGGAGGCCCAGCCCAGATTTGCTGTTTTATGCCTATTTCAGTGTTTTGAAGAAAAAGAATATCAGACGGAGTCGAAACGGAACGAAATCAACTGAAGAAGTTATTTTTGGAAGGAAACACACCTGATGGACATGGACCCCACGTCAGAAGATACGGGAGCTGCCCACGAGGGTGGGGGGCGCCCACCCCCCTAGGGCGCGCCCCCCTGTCTCGTGGGGCCCTCGTGGCTCCCCTGACGTACCTCCTGCATCCATATATACCTACGTGACCTAAAACTTCCAGAACGCACAATAGATCGGGAGTTCCGCCGCCAGAAGGCTCCGTAGCCACCAAAAACCAATCTAGACCCGTTCCGGCACCCTGCCGGAGGGGGCAATCCCTCTTCGGTGGCCATCTTCATCATCCCGGTGCTCTCCATGACGAGGAGGGAGTAGTTCTCCCTCGGGGCTGAGGGTATGTACCAGTAGCTATGTGTTTGATCTCTCTTTCTCTCTCGTGTTCTTGAGATTATATGATCTTGATGTATCGCGAGCTTTGCTATTATATTTGGATCCTATGATGTTTCTTCCCCCCTCTTCTCTCTTGTAATGAATTGAGTTTCTCCTTTAAAGTAATCTTATTGGATTGAGTCTTTAAAGATTTGAGAACACTTGATGTATGTCTTGGCGTGGATATCTGTGGTGACAATGGGATACCGCGTGCCACTTGATGTATGTTTTGGTGACCAACTTGCGGGTTCCGCCCATGAACCTATGCATAGGGGTTGGCACACGTTTCGTCGTGATTCTCCGGTAGAACTTTGGGGCACTCTCGAGGTCCTTTGTGTTGGTTGAATAGATGAATCTGAGATTGTGTGATGCATATCGTATAATCATACCCACGGATACTTGAGGTGACATTGGGGTATCTAGGTGACATTAGAGTTTTGGTTGATTTGTGTCTTAAGGTGTTACTCTAGTACGAACTCTAGGGCTGTTTGTGACATCTATAGGAATAGCCCAATGGATTGATTGGAAAGAATAACTTTGAGGTGGTTTCGTACCCTACCATAATCTCTTCGTTTGTTCTCCGCTATTAGTGACTTTGGAGTGACTCTCTGTTGCATGTTGAGGGATAGTTATGTGATCCAATTATGTTAGTATTGTTGAGGGAACTTACACTAGCGAAAGTATGAACCCTAGGCCTTGTTTACCATCATTGCAATACCGTTTACGCTCACTTTTATCATTTGCTACCTTACTGTTTTTATTATTTTAGATTACAAATACCTTTATCTACTATTCATATACCACTTGTATCACCATCTCTTCGCCGAACTAGTGCACATATATAATTTACCATTGTATTGGGTGTGTTGGGGACACAAGAGACTCTTTGTCATTTGGTTGCAGGCTTGCTTGAGAGAGACCATCTTCATCCTACGCCTCCTACAGATTGATAAACCTTAGGTCATCCACTTGAGGGAAATTTGCTACTGTCCTACAAACTTGTGCACTTGCAGGCCCAACAACGTCTACAAAAAGAAGGTTGTGTAGTAGACATCAGTGGCGACGTCTCTTGAAAGATGGAATAAGGTTTTCTATCTAGTCCTTATCCCGGTGGTGCGTCCAGTATCGTTGGAGGGCGTATGCAGGTGTGTCTCCAGTCGTTCTTGTGAGATTCATTATGTGTTTGTCTTCAGTGGATTCGATTGGATCTGGTCTTCATTCCGTTCATCCGTCTACAAGTTGGATCCTTTCGATGTATGCTTCTCTTTGTTGGCGGCGGTTGTTGTTCCGGTGCACTGGTCCTATGAGGCTTTAACACGATGACTTTCTGGTTTTCTACTACAACAAGATTTGTTTGACTTTCGTGAGGGAGGGAAAGACGACGACGCATCTTCGGCTTACTCCACTGCTTATAGTCGCTAGATAGTCTACATGTAAGATGTAACTTTTTTACTTCTAGTGTTTTTGGTACTGCTTTGATAATGGATTGAATTGATCAAAATCCAATAACTTAGCATGCATCCATTCGCAAAATGTGCCTCATCCCTGTCATTTTTATACCGAAAAAGGCTTTCGCCCCGCTTCATATTATAAAGCAAATCGCCCGAGCCAAACATCCAACAAGGTTCACACACATACACATACACACAAGTCTCACAAACATACATGGTAGCAAATAGGGTTAATGCTGAGGGCACAGCTCAACAAACCCTGAAAACAAAGCAACACACTCACACACAGCAACCCGCGCAGCAGGTCTAATCGGGCTCCTACGGAGGGGGCGGTAGCGGTGGCGCCATGCAGAAGGCCATCGAGTAAAGGTCGGCGAGAAGGGTGTTGATGGCGTCCCAGTCCTGGGGGCGGCTAAGCGGCCGCCAGAGCTGCAAGTAACCACACATTTTGAAGATCGCATCAGTCGCACGTCGAAGAGGCACTTTCTGAATAACAAGCTTGTTGCGGATGGTCCAAAGCGTCCAGGCGAGGACCCCAACGCACAACCATCTAATATGGTGGTAGCGAGGGGGAGGCGTGGATCTTCGCAAGAAAGTCGGGGAAGTTGGTGTTGCACCAGTGCCCATCGACCGTCTCGCGAAAGCATGACCACAGGAATTGGGCTGTGGAGCAGGAGAAGATGTGGTTAGTATCCTCCACCGTGCCGCACAAGGGACACATCCCATCTCCTGGTCCATTACGCTTGAGGACCTCTACCCTAGAGGGAAGGCGTCCCCGGATCCACTGCCACGGGAAGGTCCTGATCTTCAGGGGGAGGCGAATGTCCCAGATCAGGCTAAAGGGCTCAGGGGCCGACGAGGGTGCGATGGTCGCGTATAAGGACTTAGTGGAGAAACGGTCGGATGGCTCCAGACGCCAAGAGATGGAGTCAGGGGCACCCTCGACGTCCATCGAAATAAGAGCGATCTCCTAGAGGAGGGAGTCCCAAGCGGCAACCTCAAGGGGGCCGAAGGGGCGCCGGAAAGAGAGACGCCCTAAGTCAATAAGGGCAGTCTCGACAAAGACCCGAGGGTCGACCGCTATGGCGAATAGGTCCGGGAATCGAGTGGCCAGGGGGGAGTCCCCTAACTAGCGGTTGAACCAGAATAGGATCGAGGACTCAGAGCCAACCGAGATGGACGTGCCGATGCGGAGCACAGGTAATAGCTGAATCACAGCCTGCCAGAACTGGGAGCCACCAGAATGCTGACAGAAAGTTAGGGGTTGGCCCCGAAGGTACTTGTTTCGAATGATAGTAAGCCAGAGGCCTCCCTCCCCATTGGCGATACGCTAGAGCCAACGAGTCAGGGGAGCAATGTTCATGCGCCGAGAGGACAAGATCCCCAGACCACCCTGGTCCTTGAGTTTGCAAATGTCGGGCCAACTTACCATATGGTATTTCTGCTTGTCACCCTCGCCTGCCTAGAAAAACCTAGACTGGTACTTGGCGATCTCCTGATGGAGCATCTCATGCAGGCTATAGAAGTTCATGAGGACCATAGGAGGCTGGCAAGCGAGGAGTTGATGAGGATTACCCGGGCCGCCTTCGAGAGCCACCTCCCCTTCCAGGGCTCGACCCGGTGCTGCATCCGGGTCACTGTCGGGCGGAGGTCAGCCACGGTGAGTCGCGAGTCACTAATGGGTATCCCCAAATAAGTCGTGGGAAAAGTACGCAGGCGGCAGTTTAGCCGATCAGCTATGGCCTGGGCCTCCTCCGGAGGATAGCCAAGGATCATCACTTCGCTCTTATCGAAGTTGATAGTGAGCCCGGACATTTGTTGGAAGCATAGGAGGAGAAAATTTAGGTTGGCTATGTCGGTCGCGGAGCCCTCAACCATTATTATGGTGTCATCTGCATATTGTAGGAGGGAGACCCCTCCCCCTCCTACCAGGTGAGGGACAATGCCGTGGATATGGCCAGCAGATTTGGCCTTATCCAGCATGACCGCAAGGGCATCGACCACCATGTTAAACAGAAACGGGGAGAATGGGTCGCCCTGGCGAACCCCACAGAGAGTGGGGAAGAAAGGCCCGACCTCACCATTAATGTTAACCGCGGTCCGACCGTAGGAGACGAGTTGCATAACTCTGGTCACCCACCAGTCATCGAAACCCTTGCGGAGCAATACTTCCCGAAGGAAGGGCCAGTGAACTGTATCATAGGATTTATGTAAGTCGAGCTTCAGGAAGACCGCTCGATGGTGTTTGGACCGGACTTCATGAAGGACCTCATGGAACACCAAAACTCCATCCAGAATAAACCGCCCTTGAATGAAGGCAGATTGGTTGGGGTGAGTGATAGTGTCAGCAGTGGCGGAGCTTGAGGCAAATTGTTGGGCGGGCTGATCAGACAAATAGAATTAAGTAGCCTGTGGGCTGGTGTTTCAAGGCCTAGGAGTAAATGAATTAGTGTACAAATGTCAAAATGTTGGGCGGGCCACGGCCCATTCGGCCTTGCCGAAGCTCCGCCAGTGAGTGTCAGCTAAGAGGGTCACCCTATTGGCGTACCCTTTGGCCAAGATCCGGAATATCACATTGATCACAGTGATAGGTCGGAACTGGCGGATGTCAGAAGCACCCGGAACTTTGGGGATGAGAGTGATGACCCCATAGTTTAGGTGCCCAAGGTCCATGGTCCCCGAGAAGAATTCGTCGAAGAGGGCCATGACTTCCGGTTTGATAGTCTCCCAGAACGTTTTGAAAAAAGTCACAGGCAGTCCATCTGGTCCCGGGGCCGAGGAGGGGTTCATACCCTTTATGGTCGTGAGGACCTCGTCCTCCGAAAAAGGCGCCACCAAGGCGGCACTTGCCTCATCGTACACTAACTGGTTACCCGACCAAGTGTCGAGGGCCAGTGCGGCCCCACCCCGAAGGGTGGGGGAGAATGGGGCTTTGTAAAAACCGTCTGCGTGGGCACGGATGTCCGATGGACAGACAATCTAGGAATCCCCATCCCATAAGCAATGGATGGAGTTCTGTCGTCGCCGCCCATTCGCGATCGCCTAGAAGTAAGCCGTATTGGCGTCTCCACGGAGCACCCATTTCTGAGTACCGCGAAGCCTCCAGTATGCTTCTTCATCCGTGTATATGATCAAAAGCTTATCCTCGAGATCATATCTCAGCATCCACTCATCCGGGGAAATCCCGAAAGTGTCAGCGCAGGTGTCCAGGGCTTGGATGGCGGTCAGAAGGGCGTTCTTGCGTTCGCGGAGGTCCCTGTCATTTTTTCAACACAAGACAATGGTAAAAGTCTATATACACGCACCTACGCTTATTCCTGTATCCTATCTCTGAACATCTTCAAGATACTGAGCCAACATCACATCTCAAGATTGTCACATGCGCCTCGTAGTCGACCGGCGAAAAAAAAAACTAACCATCTCGCATCTCAAGTAATCGCAACAAACATCTCAAGAAAAAGATACTCGTAACAAAATTGTGGCAGGCTGCCAGGCTGGGCACCGGCTAATAATTGTGCGTGTCATTTCTACGACTCGGCATGCACCGGCTAATAAACGCAACGTATAGAGAAAGAAAACAAACGGCGCCACATGGCGCCGTTTTCTTGGATACTTTGACCATTGGGACATGATCAGGAGTTCAGGGCACATGATCATGATCAGGAGTAGTGCTGCTGCGTGGAAAATACATTTGAGCTATACTGACCTTGCTAGCCACCACTGGCTCTCCATACACATGCTGCCCTTCCGTATTTGGCATTTGGCACCAACCCCAGGTTCATTCCGGCCTTATAAAATGTACCCAAACTTTGCACGTACATTCCACTGCATGCACCCCATAGCGTACGTTTCTACAACTTGCATTTTATTTTTCTTCACGTCTTGGATTTGGTATCGATCGTTCATTTTTTTTTTTGAAACGGAGGCAAAAGCTTTGCCTCATCCATTAAATAAGAGAGAAAAGAGTTTGTTACAAGTCACCCAATTACACGGCATGCGGATTATTCTCGCAAAATTAAAGACCCTAGCTTTTTTGCACCGGCGACGATCCAAAGGTTGGCCTCAGTAGAGATGGAGGAGAGCAAGATTGTCGGTGGAGCACTCTTATGTTTGAAAACTCTTGCGTTACGCTCGTTCCAAATTGTCCATGTCACGAGCATGGTGAGGGATGCCTTGGTTTGTCGGTTTGGCGTGCCGTCGGCGCAAGTACTCGCCCACCAATCTTTAACCGAGTCAAAGAAGGGTCAAGCGGAAGTGTCTAGCCCGAAAATGAGGAATTTCTCGATGACCAATGACCAAAGCCTTCGAGTATAGCGGCATTTGTAGAAGAGGTGAGGTCCGCATTCTTGCACCCTCTTGCAAAAAGGGCAAAGATCACAATTTGGCCACCCACGCTTTGCCAACCTATCGGCGGTCCAAATTCTATCTTGGAGCGCCAACCAAGCAAAGAATTTGATTTTTGAAGGTGCCCAAGCCTTCCAAACCATCTTATCCATGGGTGAGAGGACCATCCCTAGGTATTGCGCCTTGTATGCAGAAGCCGCCGAGTATTGCCCACTTGTCGTATGTTTCTAAAGGATGTCGTCCTCGGTGAGGTCGTCGAGATGGACCTCAAGGAGGAGCATCCAAAGAGCGAAGAACTGTGTGACGTGCTCAACAGAAACAACGGTGGGGGGTTTGATCTTGAGTATCCACGCATTGTGCTTGAGCGCCTCCCGCACCTTCCAATTTTTTCTTTTGAAGGCCTCATAGATGAGCGGAGCAATGTCCTTAGGCTTGCGTCCAAGAAGCCAAGGAGAGTCCCAGAAGTGGGTCTTCGCGCCGTTACCAACGATGATGGTGGTGGAAGCATAGAAAAAGTTGAGGTCCTCCTCGTCGCATGGGTTTCCTATCCCCACCCACATCTTGGTGGCATCCTTCCATTCATACCACAGCCACCGCAACCTGAGAGCCCGAGTGAACTTGTCGGTGTTGAGAACCATCGATCGTTCATGGCGTTGTCACTGCCGGCATTCGCGGTGCGTCAAGGCGAGCCGGTGCTGGTGGTGCCATCGGCGCCGACGCCGCGGGAGGTGAAGCCGCTGTCGGACATCGACGACGCGGAGGGCATGCGGTTCTACAGCTCGGGCATCCACCTGTACCGCGGCAACCTGTCCAGGCAGGGGCAGGATCCCGCCAGGGTCGTGCGGGAGGCGCTGGCCAGGGCCGTCGTCCACTAGTATCCGGCTACCCGCTCGATGGCCGTCTGCGCGTGGAGGCCGGGAGGAAGCTCGTCGTGGACTGCGGCGAACAGGGCGCCTTGTTCGCGGAGGCAGACGCCGACCTCACGGCGGACGACTTCAGCGACCTCCAAAGCCCCCCATTCCCTTGCTTCCAGCAGTTCGTCTTGGAGGGCATCGCCAAGGCAGGCGTAGAGCCGGTCATTGACCGCCCCTTGCTCTATTTTCAGGTGCGCACCGTGAATCTGTGATCGTTTTTCTCTAGAAAAAATATGTGATCGTCTAAAGTCTGAACTACTAGCGTCAACGGGCAGTGGCACGTGTCAGAAGCTATATAAAGTCGTAGCTAGCTACAATTTATTTTCGGTTGTGGCTAGATCCCACTCGACTGAGATTTAACCAAATCTCAATCAAATGACATAGTAGTATATAAAAGAAATGACATAGTATATAAAAGAAAAAAAACTGAAAAAAATTGATTTGTACGAATCTCGATGCGAGATCAAAAAAATATAGCATCGACTGAGACACAACGAAGTCTCGGTCTGTTAATATCGTTACGTGCAGGTGGCGAGGCTCAAGTGTGGAGGCTGCATATTTGGGCATCGTGCCACTGGGCATCATGCCACTGTCGGTTACGCGGCCGACGAGGAGGTGCGCCTGTCTTTCATCATCAACTTTCGGTCTTTCGCGGTCACGCCAGCACCCCTCCCCCGGAAGGCTTCTACGGGCGTTCGCGTACTCGGCCGCGGCGACCACCACCGGGGAGCTCTGCGGCGGGGGGCTCAGGCACACGCTCGAGCTGGTGAAGAAGGCCAAGGCGGCGGTGACATACGACTACCTGTTGTTGGTGGCGAACCTGATGGTGCTCACCGGGCGGCCGCTGTTCGCGTTGTCGCAGACGTACATCGTGTCATGGACGTGAGCCACGCTGGGTTCAAGGGCGTGGACTTCGGGTGGGGGAAGTTGTGGGAAAAGGCATTTACATTCGCGTTCCGTTCACAGCGTGTATCTTTACCGGCCAAATTTATCCATGATGCGTGTGAGAAAACGAAGAAGAGCCTCGCTATGTCCCGGTCTAGTCTTGTCCAGTAGTAGGTGACGTTATTGCTAGATTCACTTTACCCCTCTGGCTGTGGAATTAATTCCTGCGATTATCTCTTTAGTTTATGTTGTTGAAAGTAATTTAAGCATCACAAAATTAAGATATCATGTTATTGAAATTGTTCTCAACGAATGTTCTTTAAATAGTTTTAAATAGAACCAAACTTTATCCAATAAAAAAATAGAACCTAACTTTGTTAAACTGGTATCTGAACTTTGCCATGACAAATAGAAGAACTTTTGGAAAACTCTGGCATAGCTCGCAATTTTTGAAAAAGAGGTAGAGAAATGTTTTAACCTTATTTTTGAAACTTTGTCGCCAAAACTCAAAGAACTTCTCATTTTTATTGGTTGTTTCAAAAGTCCTTCTGATTTTTATGGCAAAGTTCAGGCACATCCTTCATAAAGTCCGATAGAGCCTTCATAAAAATTGCACGCGCGTGAATTTTTTAGTGAAGTTGTGGGTTAACATGTAATAATCCCACAATAACTAGTGGCATTATCCTGCAAAAAGAAGTAACTAGCGACGTTAATTATCCACGCCATATATAATTATGAGGTTGGCCTGCCACTAAAAGGAAAAGTGCATAGAGAATGCACAGAACCTAGCTAGAGAAACGAATCTACTAGCCCGTGGCTGGTGCATGGCTAACATAATGTTGGGCCTAATTGATTGGACAACATGCATGATGACAGGCTCGGATTCGCGTTGCATACGGAACGCGAACGTAAAAACCCGCAATGGGGAGGCGAAGGGCTGGTCCCCGGCATTGCCAATTACTTCTTGGGGTCGAAGAACGGCAATGGGAAGGAGGGCACCGTGGTGCCCATCTGCCTGCCCAAGGACGACATGGAAAAGTTCCAGCTCGAGCTGGCAGGCCTAACCGCCGAGCTCTAACGGTTATTGGGGTCAAGTACATTTTTTAAAATGTTATAAATGTTCACATAATTAAAAAAAATGCGTACCATTCAACAAAATATGCATTACATTTCAAAAAATGTTCGCGTGTTTCAAAAAAATGTTTGTGACATATAATAAAAATTATACAATGTAAAACATACAAAAGATGTTCAAAGTGTGACCAGTGAGTCAGGAGAGGTGTTCGGCTATTTCGCAAAAAAAAGGAGAGGTGTTCGGTTACACAAGCCTGAAGTTGTAACTGAAAAGGCAAGTCTGAACTGAGGAATGAAACCCTGAATTCTCCTCCACTCTCCTCTCGTCTTCTCTTCTGCTTCTTCCTCAGGTCAGGCGACTGGAGCAAGACCTCACGTCGGCTATCATATACCAGCAAGGGGGGAGGTTACACCGCGGCGTAGCAGCATTGCGTAAGCACCCAGTGTGCGTTGCCGCTGCTTACCAGCACGCTGAGGTGTTCCATGAGGTATCCTGCCATCATGGAAATGCGGCCATGCTTTGGTACCTTCCTCGGGCAAATCTGGACTTTGAGTTCGTGCGGCATTCCTTTTCCTTTGCAGAATCCCTCCGTGCTGAGACCGCTCCCTCGATCCCGTGAGAGAGCAGTGGTGGCGCTGCAAATTACACTGTACATGTTCAGTATGCAGAAGAGCTTCCCGGTTGATACTGAGCAGTTTCTGAGGTTTCCTTTTGCTGCCTCTGAAACACACTGCAAGCATGGCTTGTCTGCTCAGGCAATTGCATCTGCGCCGTACTGAGAACCTCGGTGACATGATCCTCACTGTGTTGCAAAATTGTCGCTTCGAGATCTGTGACGATACACTCCGAGTCTCCGATGCTGCAGGCCAGCTTTGGACAGACGGACTTCCATCTCAAAAGAACTGTAGTCTACACCAGCAGCCGTGTCAATACCACCTAGGAGTATGATCCAACACCTAGTCAATATCTCAATACATTTAGTACAAAGTCAGTGCCTTGTTCGGTTCTTGTGATTGGTCGGCCGCTAGCTCCTTGAAAGCACCAATCGAAGGTAACACTGAACCTGGTATCTGACTGTAAAAGCCAAGCCAGGTTCAGTGTTACCAATCGAAGATAACGTGATTGGCAGTTCTCAAACAATGTAGTGCATCATCAAATGTGCATTGCCTGACATCACCTGTCGCCGGAACACATTCCCATCTGCAGGCTGGAATTAATGTGGTTGCCGCATGCATCATCTTGGACGATAACCATCACCTGGCCCTTCCTAGTTTTTATCGAAGATAACGCTCCCAGATGATTCCTTCTACAGATGGAATGATTCTGTACCTGGGGAGAGACTGGTGGAGGTATCATCTGCCTCGAGTCTTCAGATGCAATCACACAACCAATATATACTTAAAAAAGGAAGAGAGGACACTAGATTTATAAGTATATCGGAAGATTATTGGTTGGTTAATTGGCGTGTCTTGTTGCAAACGAATTCTAGCATCTCATAGTATCAACATGTAAAAATTTGCTTAGTAAAAGCTGATAGAAGAGAACGACATACCTAGGAAAAATCGGGTTGACTGTAAAAACTATGTCGGGTTGACTGTTAAAACTATGTCGCGTGCTGTAAAAACAATGTGTTACATGTTGCCAGGAAGCTAGTACCTTGTCTGTCTTTGTCTTCTCGAAGAAGCACCGGCTCCCCTATCCTTGGTCTCGATCTTGGAATGCCCCCACTCAGAAAGTACCGAGAACGTTTCTTTGTGTTTTGTTGCCTGGAGCGGCACACACTCCCCGCTCCTTCCAGAAGAATATGGCAGCAAATTCACCTGAAAGAAATATGGTCCGCAAACAAATTGTTGTAGCGGTTATTGGTAGCTGGCCTTGTCTGCTTGTTCATCTCCATCGTTTTCGCTGTCACATTCTTATTCAGGAGGGAATGACATATATTTCATAAAGATAACAGGAAAGGATGTCTTTAGGAAATAGCTCCAAGCAAGAAAGTACAAGTAGAGCCAACATAGCACATGAGGCAGCAAAGTTGTGTTCATCGTATGATTAATACAGTAACAAAGTAAAGACGAATGAAGATACCATGCCTTCGATGCATTTACTAGTGGATGATTGGATGGAAGTGTGAAGCAAATATATAGGGGAGACGGCATTTCTATTTTGACATCCCGAAGTCCCAAGACTGAAACCTTATTCGTGTCACACAGATATAAGTTCTTAAATATGTACGTTAAAGATATAAATAGCACCTCCATAGCAAAAATATGTCTTTAATTATACAGGGACAAACACAAGGGGCAGCAACATAGGTACAATATACAAAGCCTCTACTTGCACTGTGGTTTTCATCCACTTCCGCTCACAGACAGAAATTAAACTGCTACTTCATCCTTCAAACAATTCACTAATTTTGGTTTTCCACTCCGATTCAAATTCCCTCGCATTTTGTTCTGCAGACTGTCTCTGACTTGCCAAGTGTCCATGGTACGCTCGACTAACAAACTCAAGGATCTTTACACGAAGCTCATCTCGAAGAGTTGGACTAGGTACCTTCAAGCAAATCTGGCTACTGCAAGCTTCATTGAAAGACGAAGCAAAACTCTGCAAGGGAGTCATTGGCGGAGCCGTGTACCAGAAGTTGAGCAAGTTTATCCTTGCCTTTTTAGTGGGAGGCATGCTTTTTGCAACCTCCAAGGTGGACGTAACAGGTCCCCATGATGCAGATAGGTAACTCTTTATGTACCCCTTGATCAAGGATCGGCGTTTCTCAAACCACTTGGCTTTTACAGTCAGCTGTACGTCTGATTGCTTGACTTCTTGAAGTATGAAATGTATGTTGTTCATCAAGAAAATGAACTGGAGTCCTTTAGAAGCAGCACATTGCTTTGAATGTTTATCAATTACTGATTCTAGATCAGTAATGAGCCCAGACACTAGACCACTTGTCAAACTCATTCCCTCAACTTTCAACAGACTGTCAGTGTAATCATGAGATAGAATCCTATCAAGTGAACCTTTATGCTTCACTAGGAGCATGATGTATCTCATGAGGTACCCACATATCGGCAGGATATCTCCATCCTGCACTACTTTTGGTGAGTTGTATGTATGAATTAAGCCTTTAAGTTCTTTAAGTATTCCCCTTACAGAGTCCTCCAGTTCTTGAAGAACATCTCTGATGGATTTTGTAGAGAAGACTTTCCTGAGAGTGGGGGCAGCATCTATGAGTGCTGTGTGCATGTTCAGTACACAGAATAGCTTCTCTGGTGACTTCCGCACCTCATGGTCAGATACAATTGAAGCAACAGTGAACAGACGCTTAATAGGTTTTTTCACTGCTTCTGAAAGGTCATCATGTGTAAATCCGTTGCGTGCATGATGATTCTGCATGAGGAGCTGCATCTGCAATGTCTTGAGAACACTGACAATATACTCCAACACTGCAGGCCAGCTCTTGATGGATTTCCAATGTTCCTCCCCTAAATGTTGGGGATCTACTCCAATGAGTGAGTCAAAGCCACCAATTAACTGGCACCCAGTGAAGATATCACAGTATTTGATGTTGAATGCCTGGTACAAGTCCCTTGAGTGCTCAGCTAAAATTTGCTGCTTTACTAGCTCCTTAAAAGTGTCAAATGACTTGAGACCAATTATAGTGTTGAACCTACAATCATGGTATATATAGGTTGAATTCATCACTAAGGAAGGGTCATCAAGATGCTCCGTGTCAAAGGTGTCGGCGGTGCTTCGAGAGTTGAAGAAAGAAGAGGATTTCGTGGTGTTACTATTACTGCCTGAGAAGTGGCAACCTACCAAAGAAGGCATGCCAATTTTCCTATCTGTGTGCTGATGCCTGTAAATAAACGAGAGGCTAAGATAAATGTTGATGAACAGATCATAGAAGCTAGCAAGATTGTCATGTCAGGGTAACAATAAATTTTATGTTTTATTAGGGAACTGTAATAAAATCGTTTACTCTGGCAGGAAAAAAAAGTACAGTCAATCATGTTCCCTTAAAACCGAGAAAAGGGGATATGCTGGAAAAAAATGCCACGTGATAAAACAATGGACTTCAAATGAATGCTTGTGTCTCCTTTTATGTATTAAAAAAACTTATCATTTTGTGATTGATTACTGGAACTGCACTTAGTTTTTTTTTCTATTAATAGGCAGGATATATGCCGGCAAGGGAAATTTATAAAAGCTTGAAGTGGTACCAAAAGGGAAGGAGGTGAGTTTGTTTTGTCGATTTTCATAGATGCCTAACAGTTCAACTGTGTTCTAACCTCCCACCTAGCAGTATCATCTACCACGGTGTTTTGACCTGGCTTGGTCTTCTGCATTGCACGTCAGGCCTTCACCAAAATGAGCAGGAGGGGCTTCGACACGACGACTATTTTGGTGCCTTGGTTCATCTGGAAGGACTGTAACAACAGGGTTTTCAACAATGAGCCCATGTTGGTAGAGCAGCTCATCGACAGAGACAAGGATGAATACAAGCTCTGGTACATGGTGGGAGAAAAGGGTCTGTTGCGAGTTTTGGCTTAGCCTTGTACAGTTTTTATTTTATTTCGGTACAGTTTCTGTTTCTTTAGTCGTATCGTTCCTTTGAGTGCTTGGCCATTCTTGGTTGTTCCGACTCGTTTACTATCTTAATGCATTGACATGCAGTTCCTCTTCATGGTCTAAAATATAAACCCCAAAAGAACATGCAAGGTTGATTAAGGATTTGTTCAGTACCTGCTGGCAACGAGAACTCCCTCATGAAGATACAGAATATTGCACAAACAGTCGGCTTGTTTTTCCAAAGCATCTGCTGTCTTGCTCTTCCAGCCATGTTTTCTATATCAAAACCCAGAGGTCACATGAAATACATTAGAAAGTTGGGGCGATATAATACTGCGCCAGGCTGCTACCAGCACCCAGGAAACATATGTAAGTAGTAATATACCTTCTTTTGACACCCATAACGAGTGTAGTAACCTTCTGGTCTTTGACTGCCTCCCCAAGTCCAGCGATCACATCATCTTTGTCAATTATGAGTATCTCTGCTTGGACCTAGAAGAAATGCGCAATATCAGTGCCCTGCTCTTTCCTTAAAAAAAATGCATTGTATATGAAAGAACACAGCCACGGACTAATCATTTCAGTTTCAGCATTCACCTTACACATTTGCAAGTACTCCTTTAAGTTCTTCTCAATCACGTTTTTCTCACTTATCCTGTGCGCGCTAACATGATCTTCTGTCAACTTGCTTGCTGCCACTGAAGCTCCCAATACAGCTGAAACAAACAGCTACAAAATGTTAAGAGGTGAAAAATATCTGTAAATTTTCTCCAAGCAGCATGACAACTTGTGATTCATTAGAATCAAGGGGTTACATAACATCAGACAAACTAGAAGCAGACAAAAAAGAGAATTCTTACTTGGGGTAGTTGGCCTGTGGATGTGGACAAGAACTAACAACATATGTGGTGGGATGAAGTGCAAAGCCCATCGGAGAGTAAGCCGACACTGCGTAACATCATCCCCCACTGCCAGGTGTACCTTCTCACTTGCAGGTCGAGGTACAGTTGCCAGATCCATGAGCGCTGCTGTCCTTTATTTCCTTTAGTGCATTAATTAACAACATTCATGCACATGTTAGCTCCACCTGTACTTAGAATCCCCAGATGGTCTGTGTTCTGTGGTTTATTGTCTGCACAGATGCGCAATGCCCTCTGTTAATGGTAGATTATTGTTTTAAAGATGGAGTTAAGTTTCTCTTAGGTCGCTAGGAAACAAAGAATAACTCCAAACCACAATGGGCTTATCTGGACAGCATATTCTGATTTTGAAGGAATGATTCTATGAAGGAGTGTAGGGCAAGTTTCTGTCAGCTTCAAGGAAATTTCCGAATCTGAATGGGACAATAAGGAGAGGTAAAACCAAAGTTCTGATGCTCAACGCATCATATCTGTCTAGTTCTGTACGTCGGGTACAATGATCATCCTTGTTAACACAGACAGAACGGCATATTCACACACACTTTTAGTTGCTACTAGCTCCATTCCAAAATGGATGATGCTTTAGATGTGCAGTCAAACTTCTCTATCTTTGAAAAGTAATAATTAGTAACACAATTTTAGTTGGTTATGTTGAAATTGTACTCATTAGGTTTGTCGTGCATAGGTTTCATAATATTTCCCGACTCCTTTACACACCGTATTCATATAAAACTAACAGTAAAAAATTTGAATTAAAACCACGACAAGTAATTTGGAATGGAGGGAGTAGTTTGGAACGGAAAAAGTACAATTAAGTACAAATTTGATTTATATGGCAACCAGATACCCCTAATTCTTTCCCACAAAACAAAAAGATACCCCTGATTCTTTCCCCGTGATTCCCCTATTTCACTCCCCCAATGGAGTTGAATCACACCTTATGGTCCTGAAATGGACAAATATTTTGGTGAAGGCCCACATTACAAAAACGTCTCATGTCAAGTAAAGAATGGCAACTCCTACTATATGGCACACGATAATGAGGAAACAAGGATTTCAGTACAACTTGTAGTATGCCAGCAATTTATGTACAACATACACATTATTTCAATTTCAACCATTTATATGTATGGTGTTGATGTTTACTATCGGAAACAACTACACAATTTACAGGGAGCACTAATCCATTTATCCTGTTCATATGGCAGCATTTACATTGCAGTAACTAGTTAGTGTCTCACAAAACCTGTGGTATGCTCTCTCTTGAAACACTTGCATTAACACTTGATCTTCACCTTTCTGGGATTATACCTTCCGAGAGTCATACATCTTAGAGATTAACTGAAATGCCAAAGCAAAGCAAAGCAACTTCATGGGTAAGTGAAGTGACAGATGGAGACTCCATATGCTGGCAAGCAATGCAGTCAAATTAGGTTTTTAAACTATGACCACAAGAGCTTCTACTCCATAAGTTCCAGCGGATTTAGCTTGCGGTACATAAGTAGGCCATGCCTTCAAATGATCAACCGCATTTGCATTGGCCAGTAGATAGTGGTTGCTTCTTCACAAAGCTTTGGAGTTCCCAAGAATCTCATCAAGACATTCCAATTCTATTTGTAGGTATGCTTTCAAGTGTACGTAGAGTGCTAGCTTCATGTATGAAATCCAGATATTGGCTCCATAACGACACACAAACTATCGGCAGAAACCTAGCAGAGGTGAGCAGAAGATGAACTATGAGGAACACCATGGTCCAGAATCCAAATCCTAAAAATAAAAATTGATGATGGTGATAAACCATGAACCAAGGTATGAAATACTTAAGTAACATTTTAACCAATTGCATTGCCAAATGGAACCAAAAAAATGACAAATTCAAATTTCCCCCTCAATGCAACTATTATCATACTATTCTGCTACCAATGTAATGGAAGCTAGAGATGGGATGTAGTTGAATGAAAAATGGAACCAAGAGGGACTTCTGCAGAAGCAGTGACTTTTCTTAGTTTTTGGTCATCAAACTAACACAGCAGCTATCGAAGACCAAAGACGGGGATAAACTGGGGCATACTATAATTGGTGCTACCTAGCTTTTGTTGAAGGCACAACACTGCGATGCCAAAAGTTACTAGCTCTTGTTATTGCCTGAGTCTTACCAGTTAAGTAATTTCATCAGCGACTTGCTGTCAATATGTACTAATCTGTTGCAAGACAATAAATCCTCACGGAGGTAAAACAACAATCCTACCAGCTAGTGGACCCTAATTACAAGCAAACTACCCCAAGACAGTAATCCTAGTCGGCAACTAAATTAGTGCAAAATAAAAGAATAGAATAACAAAGATGTGCACTAGACAGTAAAGATTCGAAGTAAACACAGGACGATACGCTAGTGTGTGGAACACTAAATATATTTATTTTTTACAGTGGCCACCACTTAAAGCTCCTAACCATAAAGATATCAAGGGTTATCAGAGTGATCCTCAAGGACCTCTGATTAGTTAACTCTAGCATATAGAATAAATATGTTCATGACTAGTTTAAAGACTAAAATCATAAAACACTGCAAAAAGATCAAGCAATACATCATTGTATTGTAAGAGAACATACCGTGCAACAAACTAACACAAGCCATACAATTAGTATACTGTGATTTGGGAGATAAAGGTAATCTTCTCCCACTCTGGACCTTGCCTCTCAAGTAACCCTTCAGTCAACCTCGAGTCACACCCAACCAAATGAAGAAATTCCAGGGATGGCGGGATACTGCTCGGCAATGACTGAAGCCCTTGGCAGTGTGATATACTCAGTTTATTAAGAGATGTCATTCTCTTCATCTCAGAAGGTAGGGACACTGCTGTGACCATTGGACACCTCTCAATGATCAAACTTTTCAGGAAAATGGAGCTTTCCAAGGTAGCCAAGGAGGAAAGGTTCAGGCAATTCTCAAAGCACAAGTGTTGAAGTGTTGTAAAGTACCTTGAACCAACTGGCAAGACAAATGATTTGATATTCTTGCAGTCAATTATCTCTAAGGAAGCGAGAACAGTTAAGTGTTGCAAACACAAATTAAGCCTTGCATCATCCATGTCGCACTGCCATAACCGTAGTTTTCTTAGTGATGTTAGTAACTTAAATTTTTCGGCAGCCACTGATCCCCAACAACCCCTAATGTTTAGAACCTCGGTAGCTTCAAGGTGTTGCTGATGTAATAAGAACCCTTCACTCAGAATACTCGTGGAAGAATTTTCCAACATGAATTTGCTTGATCTAGATGAACAATGAGGGGACAACTTGAGATGTGAAACTTTACTTCGTTCTACCGTCACTCTTTTTATTGTATAAGGAAGCAAGGGCACTTCATCCAACTTTGGACAGTTTGAAATCTTCAACTTTTGCAGGGAAGGGAGAAATGAGTTACCAGTTTCTCCTGTCCAGCGAACTAAATTCGGCATGTCATCAAATTCAAGATCCTTTAGAGATTGAAATGCCATCAAGCCACCATAGAACGAAGGGCCAATTTCAGCAACAGAATTCATTTCCTTCAGGTGCAACACCCTCAGAGATGGAAGCTGCCCCAAAGGAGGAAGCCACTCCCACCTTCTGCAATTAGCTAGATACAGGCATTTCAGGTGGGACAACGTTTTCAGCTGCAACCACCTCGGCGATGATGCCCCTTTGTACCTTGCAATGTGAAGTTCTTCCAGATTGGGATGAGGTTGTAAGCAGTTCAATACTTCAGCATCTATGTTGGGACCAAAATCTAAATTGGCAACACTCCATTCAAATTTTAAAATGTTCACATGTTGCTTATTTGCCAATTGAGCTTCGCAAGCTTCCTCTTTGCATTGAACATTTTCCAGATTCTTGATGCTAAGAAGCCCATGAAGATCCCTCATATCCTTCAATTCTTCTAAGGTTCGCCCCTTTTCCTTTTTAACATGGAACTCAACAGAACCTTGAAGGTTAACCAGACTACCAATACCTCTTATTGTTGAGATGTATTTTGACTCGATGCCAAGATGTCGCAAGCTGGTCAACTGGTGCATACCCTCAGGAAATCCATCAAGCTGGCACTTCTTTGGAATATCAAAAGTCTGAAGATGCAGTAATCTGCTCACAGATTCAGGTATGGTCTTGATAGTATCAGGAAGTGCTATGTAGCGTAGATGAGTTAGTACGTCAATTGCTTCAGGTAACTTGGATATATCACATCCGGTAAAATCTAACGTGCGCACATTCTTTATCTCAGCGAGAAAACCATCTGGGATAGGACTCGGGGGCATCAAAGGATCTCTAAACACAATCAGTGTCCTTAATCTCTTCAGATAGTTTTGATTTTTTATCTTTCCTAAACAGTTACTTGAAACTGACAAGTGTCTGATGGTTGGCAGTATGTTTTTGGACATGTCACCTTCGACCCTCCCACAATCACCATCAGAAACCATTTGTGCCAAGTCATGAATCAAGTCATGCATGAGATAGAGCCTTTTGTTTCCTTGCTTGACAGTCTGAAAGAATGACCTCAACAAAAGTTGTTTGAAATACTCTTTACCACAATCCTCCATGCTTCTGCCATTTTCCATCTGAATGAAACCCTGTGATATCCACATCCTAACAAGTTTCTTTGGCTCAAACTTCCAGTTCTTCGGAAATATACTGCAATATGCAAAGCAACACTGCAAGTGTGGTGGCAGATGGTAATAGCTTGACAAAAGTGTGGCGACAATGTCACCATGAATATCTGTCTCCAAGATACTGTTCCAATCCCTTGCCCTTCGAGTACCACTAAGCGTCCCGCCAATAACTTTAGCTGCGAGAGGAGATCCTCTTAGCTTCAAAGCAATCTTTCTCCCAATCTCCTTCAACTGAGAATATCCAGAACTCTCCTCACAAACCAACGCGTGCTTCTTGAGCAACAACCAATGCTCTTCGGCACCCAATCCAACCAACATCATTGGGATCCTTACACCTAGCATGTCAGCCACCATCTTCGTGCGTGTAGTCACGACTATTCTGCTACCTTGCTGACCATTCTGCAGAGGTGATAGTAAAGCTTTCCCCTGGTCTACGTTCTGCCAAAGCTCACTCCCGTTGTCATTCCAAACATCATCAAGGATGAGCAAGAACCTCTTCCCTGCAACGGCAGAAACCAGCGACTCCTGCAGATAATTGAGTACACCACGATAGTCCTTCCCCTCTTTGGCCAGCTGCAATATCTCCCTAGTAAGCTCCATCACATGCATACAGCTTGAGACGCACACCCACATCCGGAGATCGAAGTGAGCCTGGATGCTCACATCATTGAAGGCCATCTGCGCCAGCGTCGTCTTGCCGATGCCGCCATCGCCAACAATGGCAACAACCGGGACACCCTGGTTCCCGAGTTGAGCAGGGCCATTGCATCCGACTAACCTTTCCAGCAGATCAGCGAGCTCGCGGCCGCGGCCAAAGAAGGTGCTGTCGACTGGGAGGGCGGAGCTAAAGTTACCAAGCCGCGGAGAGGTAGCCGATTCGTTGCCAAGCCACGAAGAGGCGGGCGCGTCCAGCTTCAGGCCGCGGTGGGCCATCTCTGTGTAGGCCGCGGAGGCGTCGGTGAGATTCTCGAGGACGGAGGGGAGCCGATTGAGGGGCTCGTCGGAGCGGAACAGGCGGCGGCAGATGGAGAGGGAGAAGTCGAGGATGCGGCGGAGCTTATGGCGTGGGGCGGCGAGGGAGTCGGCGAGGCGGCCGTAGTGGATGTCGTCGAGGAGGTCGTCGGCGTCGTGGGCCGCGTCCCTGAGGCGGTGGAGCCAGGCGACGAGGGCGGGGTCGGAGGGGCGGCGCCGGGCGCGCTCGACGTCGGCGGCGTTCACCTGGAGGCGGAGGAGCTCGCCGGAGAGGCGCGCGAGGTCGGCGGGCGCGTCCCCGGATCCTCCCGGGAGGTACCGCGCGAGGTCGTCGGCGAAGGACCTGGCCCGATCGCCCAGGCACTGCAGCAGCGGCGACACCAGCCATCTCGCCGCCGCGCCGGCCGCGGACGGTGGAGCCATGTCGGGGGTCGGGGAGGCTGTGCTTGCCGGTGGTCCCGAAGGTGGGAGTGGCGCGGTGGGAGGGGCGGAGGCACCGCCGCGTCCATGGTGAAGTAGGGGTCCCG